>NW_027480473.1:0-311177 GCF_051401765.1 Calliopsis andreniformis | reverse complement strand
CCTTCAATCCACAATACTCAATCTTCAATCCTCAATCCTCAATCCTCAATCCTCAATCCTCAATCCTCATTCTTCAATCCTCAACACCCAATCCTCAATATTCAATCCTCAATCCTCAGTCCTCAATTCTCAATACTCAATCTTCAATCCTCAATACTCAATCTTCAATCCTCAACCCTCAATCCTCAATCCACAACCATCAGTCCTCAAACCTCAATCCTCGATCCTCAATCTTCAGTCCTCAATCTTCAATCCTCAATACTCAATTTCGATACTCAATCCTCAATCCTCAATCCTCAATCCTCAATCCTCAATCCTCAATCCGCAATCCTCAATCTTCAATCCTCAATCCTCAATCCTCAATCCTCAATTTTCAATCCTAATTCTTCAATCCTCAATACCCAATACTCAATCTTCAATCCTCAATCCTCAATCCTCAATTCTCAATCCTCAATCCTCAGTCCTCAGTCTTCGAACCTCAAACATCAACCCTCAGACCTCATTGTCAATCCTCAATGCTCAATCCTCAATCCTCAATCTTCAATCCTCAATACTCAATCTTCAATCCTCAATCCTCAATTCTCAATCCTCAATTCTCAATCCTCAATCCTCAATCCTCAATCCTCAATCCTCAAGCCTCGATCCTCAATCCTCAACCTTCAATCCTCAATACTCAATCTTCAATCCTCAATCCTCTATCCTCAATCCTCAATCTTCAATCCTCAATACTCAATCTTCAATCCTCAATCCTCAATCCCCAATACTCAATCCTCAATCCTCAATCGTCAGTCTTCAATTCTCAATACTCAATCTGCAATCCTCAGTCCTCAATCCTCAATCCTCAATCCTCATTCTTCAATCCTCAATACCCAATCCTCAATCTTCAAACCTCAACCCTCAATCCTCAATCCTCAATCCTCAGTCATGAATACTCAATCTTCAATACTCAATCCTCAATCCTCAATCCTCAATCCTCAATCCTCAATCCTCAATCCTCAATCCTCAATCCTCATTCCTCAAACCTCAATCCTCAACCCTCAGTCCTCATCCTCAATTCTCAATTCTCAATTCTCAATCCTTAATTCTCAAACTTCAATCCTCAATAACCAATCTCCAATCCTAGATCCTCAATCCCCAATCCTCAATCGTTAATCCTCCATCTTCAATCCTCAATCCTCAATCCTCAATCCTAAATCCTCAATCCTCAGTCATCAATCCTCAATCTTCAATACTCAATCGTCAATCTTCTATCCTCAATACTCAATTCTCGATCCTCAATCCTCAATCCTCAATCATCAATCCTCAATACTCAATCATCAATACTCAATTCTCAATACTCAATAGAATATCCAGAATTCTCAGTATTCAATACTCAATCCTCAACCTTCAATCTTCATGTCTCCATCCACAAACATTTATTCTCATCACTCAACCCTCAACACTCAGTCCTCAATCTTTAATCATCAATCCCCAATCCTCAATCTTCAATCCTCATTACTCAATCTTCAATCCTCAATCCTCAATCCTCAATCCTCAATCCTCAGTCATCAATCCTCAATCTTCAATACTCAATCCTCAATCCTCAATCCTCAATCCTCAAACCTCAATCCTCATTCCTCAAACCTCAATCCTCAACCCTCAGTCCTCATCCTCCATCCTCAATCCTCAATCCTCAATCCTCAATTTTGAATCCTCAATACTCAACCTTCGATCCTCAATCCTCAGTCCTCAACCCTCAAACCTCAATCCTCAGTCCTCAAACCTCAATCCTGAGTCTTCAAACCTGAATCCTCAATCTTCAGACCTCAGTCCTCAACAGTCAGTTGTCAATTCTCAATCCTCAATACTGTATCATCAATTCAGAGTTTCCAATACCCAATACTCAATCTGCAATCTTCAAATCTCTATCCACAAACATCAATTCTCATCACTGAACCCTCAACACTCAGTCCCCAATCCTCAATCTTCAATCCTCAGCCCTCAATGCTCAATCCTCAATCCTCAACCTTCAATCATCAATACTCAATCTTCAATCCTCAATCCTCAATCCCCAATCCTCAATCCTCAATCCTCAATCGTCAGTCTACAATTCTCAATACTCAATCTGCAATCCTCAGTCCTCAATCCTCAATCCTCAATCCTCATTCTTCAATCCTCAATACCCAATCCTCAATCTTCAGACCTCAAGCATCAATAGTAAACCCTCAGTCCTCGACCTCAATCCACAACCATCAATCCTCAATCCTCAAACTTCAATCATCAATATTCAATCTTCAATCCTCAATCCTCAATCCTCAATGCTCAATCCTCAATCCTCAATGATCAATCCTCAATACCCAACCCTCAATCCTTAGTCCTCATCCTCAATTCTCAATTCTCAATCCTCAAACCTCAATCCTCAATCTTCGATCCTCAATAATCAATCTCCTATCCTAGATTGTCAATCCCCCATACTCTATCCTTAATCCTCAATATTCAATCCTCTATCCCCAGGCCACAACCTTCAATCCCCAAAGCTCAATAATCAATCCTCAAACCTCAGTCCTCAATCGTCAATCATCAATCCACAATCTTCAATACTCAATCCTCAATCCCCAATCCTCAATCCTCAATCCTCAATCATCAACCCTCAATCTTCAATACTCAATCCTCAATCCACAATCCTCAATCCTCAACACTTAACCATCAATCCTCAATTCTCAATACTCGATAGAATATCCTGAATTCTCAGGATTCAATACTCAAACCTCAATCCTCAGCCCTCAGCACTCATCCTCCATCCTCAATCCTCAATCCTCAATCCTCAATCCTCAATCCTCAATAATCAACCTCCAATCCTACATCCTCAATCCCCAATCCTCAATCCTTAATCCTCAATCTTCAATCCTAAATCCACAGTCCTCAATCTTCAATCCTCAATGCTCAATCCTCAATCCTCAATGCTCAGTCATCAGTCCTCAATCCTCAACACTCGAACCTCAATCCTCAACCGCCAGTCCTCGTCCTCAATCCTCAACCCTCAATCCTCTATCCTCAATCTTCAATCATCAATACGCAATCGTCAATCCTCAATCCTCAATCCTCAATCCTAAAATCCACAATCCTCAATATTCAACACACAACCCTCAACTATCAATCCTCAATGATCAACCATCAATACTCAATTCTCAATACTCAATAGAATATCCTGAATTCTCAGTTTTCAATACTCAATCCTCAATCCTCAATCTTCATGTCTCCATCCACAAACATCAATTCTCATCACTCAACCCTCAACACTCAGTCCACAATCTTCAATCCTCAATCCTCAATACTCAATCCTCAGTCCTCAGTCCTCAATCTTCAATACCCAATCCTCAATCCTAAAATCCTCAATCCTCAATCCTCAATCACCAATCCTCAATCTTCAATCCTCAATCCTCAATCCTCAAGCCTCGATCCTCAATCCTCAACCTTCAATCCTCAATACTCAATCTTCAATCCTCAATCCTCTATCCTCAATCCTCAATCTTCGATCCTCAATACTCAATCTTCAATCCTCAATCCTCAATCCTCAATAATCAATCCTCAATAATCAATCCTCAATCCTCAATCATCAATCCTCATTCTTCAATACTCAATCCTCAATCCTCAATCCTCAATCCTCAATCCTCAATCCTCATTCCTCAAACCTCAATCCTCAACCGTCAGTCCTCATCCTCAATTCTCAATTCTCAATTCTCAATCCTCAATCCTCAATTCTCAAACTTCAATCTTCAATAACCAATCTCCAATCCTAGATCCTCAATCCCCAATCCTCAATCGTTAATCCTCCATCTTCAATCCTCAATCCTCAATCCTCAATCCTAAATCCTCAATCCTCAGTCATCTATCCTCAATCTTCAATACTCAATCGTCAATCTTCTATCCTCAATACTCAATTCTCGATCCTCAATCCTCAATCCTCAATGATCAATCCTCAATACTCAATCATCAATACTCAATTCTCAATACTCAATAGAATATCCAGAATTCTCAGTTTTCAATGCTCAATCCTCAATCTTCAATCTTCATGTCTCCATCCACAAACATCAATTCTCATCACTCAACCCTCAACAGTCAGTCCTCAATCTTCAATCCTCAATTCTCAATACTCAATCCTCAGTCCTCAGTCCTCAATCTTCAATTCTCAATCCTCAATCCTAAAATCCTCAATCCTCAATATTCAACACACAACCCTCAACCATCAATCCGCAATACTCAACCATCAATCCTCATTTCTCAATACTCAATGGAATATCCTGAATTCTCAGTTTTCAATGCTCAACCTCAATCTACAATCTTCAAGTCTCCATCCACAAACATTTATTCTCATCACTCAACCCTCAACACTCAGTCCTCAATCTTTAATCATCAATCCCCAATCCTCAATCTTCAATCCTCATTACTCAGTCTTCAATCCTCAATCCTCAATCCTCAATCCTCAATTCTCAGTCATCAATCCTCAATCTTCAATATTCAATCCTCAATCCTCAATCCTCAATCCTCACACCTCAATCATCATTCCTCAAACCTCAATCCTCAACCCTCAGTCCTCATCCTCCATCCTCAATCCTCAATCCTCAATCCTCAATTTTCAATCCTCAATACTCAACCTTCGATCCTCAATCCTCAGTCCTCAATCCTCAAACCTCAATCCTCAGTCCTCAAACCTCAATCCTGAGTCTTCAAACCTGAATCCTCAATCTTCAGACCTCAGTCCTCAACAGTCAGTTTTCAATTCTCAATCCTCAATACTGTATCATCAATTCAGAGTTTTCAATACCCAATACTCAATCTGCAATCTTCAAATCACTATCCACAAACATCAATTCTCATCACTGAACCCTCAACACTCAGTCCCCAATCCTCAATCTTCAATCCTCAGCCCTCAATGCTCAATCCTCAATCCTCAATCTTCAATCCTCGATACTCAATCTTCAATCCTCAATCCTCAATCCCCAATCCTCAATCCTCAATACTCAATCGTCAGTCTTCAATTCTCAATACTCAATCTGCAATCCTCAGTCCTCAATCCTCAATCCTCAATCCTCATTCTTCAATCCTCAATACCCAATCCTCAATCTTCAACCCTCAATCCTCAATCCTCAATTCTCAATCCTCAATCCTGAGTCCTCAGTACTCAAATCTCAATCCTCAACCCTCAGACATCATCCTCAATCCTCAATCCTCAATCCTCGTTCCTCAATCATCAATCCTCAATCCTCAATCCTCAATAGTCAATCTCCAATCCTAGATCGTCGATCCCCAATCCTCAATCCTTAATCCTCAATCTTCAATCCTCAATCCTCAATTCTTAATCATCAATACTCAATCCTCAATCCTGAATACTCAGTCCCCAATCCTCAATTCTCAACCCTCAGTCCTCATCCTCCATCCACAATCCTCAATCCTCAATCCTCAATTTTCAATCCTCAATACTCAACCTTCGATCATCAATCCTCAGTCCTCAACCCTCAAACCTCAATCCTCTGTCATGAATACTCCATCTTCAATACTCAATACACAATTCTCAATCCTCAATCCTCAATCCTCAATCCTCAATCCTCAATCCTCAATCCTCATTCCTCAAACCTCAGTACTCAACCCACAGTCCTCGTCCTCAATTCCCAATCCTCAATCCTCAATCCTCAATTCTCAATCTTCAATCCTCAGTAATCAATCTTCAATCCTCAATCCCCAGACCTCAATCTTCAATCCTCAATACTCAATCTTCAATCCTCAATCCTCAATCCTCAACCCTCAATCCTCAATCCTCATACCTCAATCCTCAACCGTCAGTCCTCGTCCTCAATCCTCAACCATCAATCATCAATCCTCAATATTCAATCACCAATACTCAATCTTCAATCCTCAATCCTCAATGCTGAATCCTCAATCCTCAATCCTCAATCCTCAGTCCTCAAACTTCAATCCTGAGTCTTCAAACCTGAATCCTCAATCTTCAGACCTCAGTCCTCAACAGTCAGTTGTCAATTCTCAATCCTCAATACTGTATCATCAATTCACAGTTTTCAATTCCCAATACTCAACCTGCAATCTTCAAATCTCTATCCGCAAACATCAATTCTCATCACTGAACCCTCAACACTCAGTCCCCAGTCCACAATCTTCAATCCTCAGCCCTCAATGCTAAATCCTCAATCCTCAATCTTCAATCCTCGTTCTTCAATCCTCAATAGTCAATCTCCAACCCTAGATCCTCGATACCCAATCCTCAATCCTTAATCCTCAATCTTCAATCCTCAATCCTCTATCCTCAATCCTCAATCCTCAATCCTCAATCGTCAGTCTTCAATCCTCAGTACTCAATCTTCAATCCTCAATTCTCAATCCTCAATCCTCAATCCTCATTCTTCAATCCTCAATACCCAATCCTCAATCCTCAATCTTTAATCCTCAATCCTCAATCCTCAATTCTCAATCTTCAATCCTCAGTCCTCACTCCTCAAACCTCAATCCTCAACCCTCATCCCTCAATCTTCAATCCTCAATACTCAATCTTCAATCCTCAATCCCTAATACTCAATCCTCAATCCTCAATCCTCAATCGTCAGTCTTCAATCCTCAATTCTCAATCCTCAATCCTCAACCCTCAGACATCATCCTCAATCCTCAATCCTCAATCCTCAATCCTCAATCATCAATCCTCAATACTCAATCTGAAATCCTCAATCCTCAGTCCTCAAACCTCAATGCTGAATCCTCAATCCTGAGTCCTCAATCTTCGGTCCTTAGTCCTCGACAATCAGTTGTCAATCCTCAATCCTCTATAGAATACCCTCAATTCACAGTTTTCAATACTCAATACTCAATCTGCAATCTTCAAACCTCTATCCACAAACATCAGTTCTCGTCACTCAACCCTCAACACTCAGTCCTCAATGTACAATCCTCAATCCTGAATCTTCAATCCTCAATTCTCAATCCTCAATCCTCAATTTTCAATCCTCATTCTTCAATCCTCAATACCCCACACTCAATCTTCAATCCACAATCCTCAATCCTCAATTCTCAATCCTCAATCCTCAGGCCTCAGTCCTCAAACCTCAATGTTCAATCCGCGATACCCAATACTCAATGTTCAATCCTCAATCCTCAATCCTCAATCCTCAATCCTCAATCATCAATCCTCAATCCCCAATCCTCAATCTTCAATCCTCAATACTCAATCGTCAATCCTCAATCCTCAATCCTCAATCCTCAATCCTCAATGTTCAATCCGCGATTCCCAATCCTCAATGTTCAATCCTCAATCCTCAATCCTCAATCCTCAATCCTCAATCATCAATCCTCAATCCTCAATCCTCAGTCCCCAAACCTCAATCCTCAATCTTCAATCCTCAATACTCAATCTTCAATCCTCGATACTCAATACTCAATCCTCAATCCTCAATCCTCAATCGTCAGTCTTCAATCCTCAATCCTCAATTCTCAATCCTCAACCCTCAGCCCTCATCCTCAATCCTTAATCCTCAATCCTCAATCCTCAATCCGCAATCCTCAATACTCAATCTTCAACCCTCAATCCTCAGTCCTCAAACCTCAACTCTGAATCCTCAATCCTGAATCCTCAATCTTCAATCCTCAATACTCAATCTTCAATCCTCGATACTCAATACTCAATCCTCAATCCTCAGTCCTCAATCGTCATTCTTCAATCCTCAATACTCAATCTTCAATCCTCAATCCTCAATCCTCAATCCTCATTCTTCAATCCTCAATACCCAAACCTCAATCTACAATCGTCAATCCTCAATCCTCAATTCTCAATCCTCAATCCTCAGTCCTCAGTCCTCAAACCTCAATCCTCAGCCCTCAGCCCTCATCCTCAATCCTCAATCCTCAACACTCAGTTCTCAATCCTCAATCGTCAATCGTCTGTCTTCAATCCTCAATACTCAATCATCAATCCTCAATCCTCAGTCTTCAATCCCCAATCCTCAATCTTCAATGCTCAATACTCAACCTTCAATCCACAATACTCAATCTTCAATCCTCAATCCTCAATCCTCAATCCTCAATCCTCAATCCTCATTCTTCAATCCTCAACACCCAATCCTCAATATTCAATCCTCAATCCTCAGTCCTCAATTCTCAATACTCAATCTTCAATCCTCAATACTCAATCTTCAATCCTCAACCCTCAATCCTCAATCCACAACCATCAATCCTCAACCCTCAATCCTCGATCCTCAATCTTCAGTCCTCAATCTTCAATCCTCAATACTCAATTTCGATACTCAATCCTCAATCCTCAATCCTCAATCCTCAATCCTCAATCCTCAATCCGCAATCCTCAATCTTCAATCCTCAATCCTCAATCCTCAATCCTCAATTTTCAATCCTAATTCTTCAATCCTCAATACCCAATACTCAATCTTCAATCCTCAATCCTCAATCCTCAATTCTCAATCCTCAATCCTCAGTCCTCAGTCTTCGAACCTCAAACATCAACCCTCAGACCTCATTGTCAATCCTCAATGCTCAATCCTCAATCCTCAATCTTCAATCCTCAATACTCAATCTTCAATCCTCAATCCTCAATTCTCAATCCTCAATTCTCAATCCTCAATCCTCAATCCTCAATCCTCAATCCTCAAGCCTCGATCCTCAATCCTCAACCTTCAATCCTCAATACTCAATCTTCAATCCTCAATCCTCTATCCTCAATCCTCAATCTTCAATCCTCAATACTCAATCTTCAATCCTCAATCCTCAATCCTCAATAATCAATCCTCAATCCTCAATCATCAATCCTCATTCTTCAATACTCAATCCTCAATCCTCAATCCTCAATCCTCAATCCTCAATCCTCATTCCTCAAACCTCAATCCTCAACCGTCAGTCCTCATCCTCAATTCTCAATTCTCAATTCTCAATCCTCAATTCTCAAACTTCAATTCTCAATAACCAATCTCCAATCCTAGATCCTCAATCCCCAATCCTCAATCGTTAATCCTCCATCTTCAATCCTCAATCCTCAATCCTCAATCCTAAATCCTCAATCCTCAGTCATCTATCCTCAATCTTCAATACTCAATCGTCAATCTTCTATCCTCAATACTCAATTCTCGATCCTCAATCCTCAATCCTCAATGATCAAGCCCCAATACTCAATCATCAATACTCAATTCTCAATACTCAATAGAATATCCAGAATTCTCAGTTTTCAATGCTCAATCCTCAATCTTCAATCTTCATGTCTCCATCCACAAACATCAATTCTCATCACTCAACCCTCAACAGTCAGTCCTCAATCCTCAATCCTCAATTCTCAATACTCAATCCTCAGTCCTCAGTCCTCAATCTTCAATTCTCAATCCTCAATCCTAAAATCCTCAATCCTCAATATTCAAGACACAACCCTCAACCATCAATCCGCAATACTCAACCATCAATCCTCAATTCTCAATACTCAATGGAATATCCTGAATTCTCAGTTTTCAATGCTCAACCTCAATCTACAATCTTCAAGTCTCCATCCACAAACATTTATTCTCATCACCCAACCCTCAGCACTCAGTCCTCAATCTTTAATCATCAATACCCAATCCTCAATCTTCAATCCTCATTACTCAGTCTTCAATCCTCAATCCTCAATCCTCAATCCTCAATTCTCAGTCATCAATCCTCAATCTTCAATACTCCATCCTCAATCCTCAATCCTCAATCCTCAACCCTCATCCCTCAATCTTCAATCCTCAATACTCAATCTTCAATCCTCAATCCCTAATACTCAATCCTCAATCCTCAATCCTCAATCGTCAGTCTTCAATCCTCAATTCTCAATCCTCAATCCTCAACCCTCAGACATCATCCTCAATCCTCAATCCTCAATCCTCAATCCTCAATCATCAATCCTTAATACTCAATCTTCAATCCTCAATCCTCAGTCCTCAAACCTCAATTCTGAATCCTCAATCCTGAATCCTCAATCTTCGGTCCTTAGTCCTCGACAATCAGTTGTCAATCCTCAATCCTCTATAGAATACCCTCAATTCACAGTTTTCAATACTCAATACTCAATCTGCAATCTTCAAACCTCTATCCACAAACATCAGTTCTCGTCACTCAACCCTCAACACTCAGTCCTCAATGTACAATCCTCAATCCTGAATCTTCAATCCTCAATTCTCAATCCTCAATCCTCAATTTTCAATCCTCATTCTTCAATCCTCAATACCCCACACTCAATCTTCAATCCACAATCCTCAATCCTCAATTCTCAATCCTCAATCCTCAGGCCTCAGTCCTCAAACCTCAATGTTCAATCCGCGATACCCAATACTCAATGTTCAATCCTCAATCCTCAATCCTCAATCATCAATCCTCAATCCCCAATCCTCAATCTTCAATCCTCAATACTCAATCGTCAATCCTCAATCCTCAATCCTCAATCCTCAATCCTCAATGTTCAATCCGCGATTCCCAATCCTCAATGTTCAATCCTCAATCCTCAATCCTCAATCCTCAATCCTCAATCATCAATCCTCAATCCTCAATCCTCAGTCCCCAAACCTCAATCCTCAATCTTCAATCCTCAATACTCAATCTTCAATCCTCGATACTCAATACTCAATCCTCAATCCTCAATCCTCAATCGTCAGTCTTCAATCCTCAATCCTCAATTCTCAATCCTCAACCCTCAGCCCTCATCCTCATTCCTTAATCCTCAATCCTCAATCCTCAATCCGCAATCCTCAATACTCAATCTTCAACCCTCAATCCTCAGTCCTCAAACCTCAACTCTGAATCCTCAATCCTGAATCCTCAATCTTCAATCCTCAATACTCAATCTTCAATCCTCGATACTCAATACTCAATCCTCAATCCTCAATCCTCAATCGTCATTCTTCAATCCTCAATACTCAATCTTCAATCCTCAATCCTCAATCCTCAATCCTCATTCTTCAATCCTCAATACCCAAACCTCAATCTACAATCCTCAATCCTCAATCCTCAATTCTCAATCCTCAATCCTCAGTCCTCAGTCCTCAAACCTCAATCCTCAGCCCTCAGCCCTCATCCTCAATCCTCAATCCTCAACACTCAATTCTCAATCCTCAATCCTCAATCGTCTGTCTTCAATCCTCAATACTCAATCATCAATCCTCAATCCTCAGTCTTCAATCCCCAATCCTCAATCTTCAATGCTCAATACTCAACCTTCAATCCACAATACTCAATCTTCAATCCTCAATCCTCAATCCTCAATCCTCAATCCTCAATCCTCATTCTTCAATCCTCAACACCCAATCCTCAATATTCAATCCTCAATCCTCAGTCCTCAATTCTCAATACTCAATCTTCAATCCTCAATACTCAATCTTCAATCCTCAACCCTCAATCCTCAATCCGCAATCCTCAATCTTCAACCCTCAATCCTCAATCCTCAATCCTCAATTTTCAATCCTAATTCTTCAATCCTCAATACCCAATACTCAATCTTCAATCCTCAATCCTCAATCCTCAATTCTCAATCCTCAATCCTCAGTCCTCAGTCTTCGAACCTCAAACATCAACCCTCAGACCTCATTGTCAATCCTCAATGCTCAATCCTCAATCCTCAATTTTCAATCCTCAATACTCAATCTTCAATCCTCAATCCTCAATTCTCAATCCTCAATTCTCAATCCTCAATCCTCAATCCTCAATCCTGAATCCTCAATCCTCATTCTTCAATCCTCAATACCCAATCCTCAATCTTCAATCCTCAATCCTCAATCCTGAATCCTCAATCTTCAATCCTTAATACTCAATCTTCAATCCTCAATACTCAGTCCTCAAACCTCAATTCTGAAACCTCAATCCTGAATTCTCAATCTTCAATCCTCAGTCCCCAATCCTCAATCTTCAATACTCAAACATCAATCCTCAATCCTCAATCCTCAATCTTCAATCCTCAATCCTCAATCCTCAATCCTCAATCGTCAGCCTTCAATCCTCAATACTCGATCTTCAATCCTCAATCCTCAATCCTCAATCCTCAATCCTCAATCCTCAATCCTCAATCTTCAATCCTCAATACTCAATCTTCGATCCTCAATACTCAATCCTCAATCCTCAATCCTCAATCCTCAATCCTCAATCCGCAATCCTCAATCTTCAATCCTCAATCCTCAATCCTCAATCCTCAATTTTCAATCCTAATTCTTCAATCCTCAATACCCAATACTCAATCTTCAATCCTCAATCCTCAATCCTCGATACTCAATCTTCAATCCTCAGTCCCAAATCCTCAATCTTCAATTCTCAATCCTCAACCCTCAATCTTCAATCCTCAATACTCAATCTTCAATCCTCTATCCTCAATACTCAATCCTCAATCTTCAATCCTCAATCCTTAACACTCGATCCTCAATCCTCAATCCTCAATCGTCAGTCTTCAATCCTCAATACTCCATCTTCAATCCTCAATCCTCAATCCTCAATCCTCAATCCTCAGTCCTCATTCTCCAATCCTCAATACCAAATCCTCAATCTTCAATCCTCAATCCTCAATCCTCAATTCTCAATCCTCAATCCTCGATCTTCAGACCTCAGACATCAATACACAACCCTCAGTCCTCGTCCTCAATCCGCAACCCTCAATCCTCAATCCTCAATCTTCAAACATCAATATACAATCTTCAGTCCTCAATCCTCAATACTCAAACCTCAATCCTCAATCCTCAATGTTCAACCCGCGATACCCAATCCTCAATGTTCAATCCTCAATCCTCAATCCTCAATCTTCAATCCTCAATCCTCAATGCTCAGTCCCCAAACCTCTATCCTCAATCTTCAATCCTCAAAACTCAATCTTGAATCCTCGATACTCAATCCTCAATCCTCAACCCTCAATCCCCAATTTTCAATACTCGATACTCAATCTTCAATCCTCAATCCTCAGTCCTCAAACCTCAATTCTGAATCCTCAATCCTGAATCCTCAATCTTCGGCACTCAGTCCTCAACAATCAGTTGTCAATCCTCAATCCTCAATAGAATACCCTCAATTCACAGCTTTCAATACTCAATACTCAATCTGCAATCTTCAAACCTCTATCCACAAACATCAATTCTCATCACTCAACCCTCATCACTCTGTCCTCAATGTTCAATCCTCAATCCTCAATCCTCAATCCTCAATTCTCAATCCTCAATCCTCAATTTTCAATCCTCATTCTTCAATCCTCAATACCCAATACTCAAGCTTCAACCATAAATCCTCAATCCTCAATCCTCAATCCTCAATCTTCAATCCTCAATACTCAATCTTCAATCCTCATTCTTCAATCCTCAATACCCAATCCTCAATCCTCAATCCTCAATCGTCAGCCTTCAATTCTCAATACTCAATCTGCAATCCTCAGTCCTCAATCCTCAATCCTCAATCCTCATTCTTCAATCCTCAATAGTCAATCTCCAATCCTAGATCCTCGATACCCAATCCTCAATCCTTAATCCTCAATCTTCAATCCTCAATCCTCAATTCTCAATCATCAATACTCAATCCTCAATCCTGAATCCTCAGACCCCAATCCTCGTTCTTCAATCCTCAATCCACAATCCTCAAGCCTCAATCCTCAATTCTCAATCCTCAATCATCAGTCCTCAGTCCTCAAACCTCAATCCTCAACCCTCAGCCCTCACCGTCGATCCTCAATCTTCAATCCTCAATCCAAAATCTTCAATGCTCAATACTCAACCTTCAATCCACAATCCGCAATTCTCAATCCTCAATCCTCAATCCTCTATCCTCAATCCTCAATCCTCAATCCTCAATCGCCAGTCTTCAATCCGCAATACTCAATCTTCAATCCTCAATCCTCAATCCTCAATCCTCATTCCTCAAACCTCAGTACTCAACCCACAGTCCTCGTCCTCAATTCCCAATTCTCAATCCTCAATCCTCAATTCTCAATCTTCAATCCTCAGTAATCAATCTTCAATCCTCAATCCCCAGACCTCAATCTTCAATCCTCAATGCTCAATCCTCAAACCTCAATCCTCTGTCCTCAACCCTCAATCCTCAATCCTCAAACCTCAATCCTCAACCGTCAGTCCTCGTCCTCAATCCTCAACCATCAATCATTAATCCTCAACATTCAATCACCAATACTCAATCTTCAATCCTCAATCCTCAATGCTCAATCCTCAATCCTCAATCCTCAATCCTCAGTCCTCAAACTTCAATCCTGAGTCTTCAAACCTGAATCCTCAATCTTCAGACCTCAGTCCTCAACAGTCAGTTGTCAATTCTCAATCCTCAATACTGTATCATCAATTCACAGTTTTCAATACCCAATACTCAATCTGCAATCTTCAAATCTCTATCCGCAAACATCAATTCTCATCACTGAACCCTCAACACTCAGTCCCCAGTCCACAATCTTCAATCCTCAGCCCTCAATGCTAAATCCTCAATCCTCAATCTTCAATCCTCAATACTCAATCTTCAATCCTCAATCCTCAATCCCCAATCCTCAATCCTCAATCCCCAATCGTCAGTCTTCAATTCTCAATACTCAATCTGCAATCCTCAGTCCTCAATCCTCAATCCTCAATCCTCATTCTTCAATCCTCAATAGTCAATCTCCAATCCTAGATCCTCGATACCCAATCCTCAATCCTTAATCCTCAATCTTCAATCCTCAATCCTCTATCCTCAATCCTCAATCCTCAATCCTCAATCGTCAGTCTTCAATCCTCAGTACTCAATCTTCAATCCTCAATTCTCAATCCTCAATCCTCAATCCTCATTCTTCAATCCTCAATACCCAATCCTCAATCCTCAATCTTTAATCCTCAATCCTCAATCCTCAATTCTCAACCTTCAATCCTCAGTCCTCAGTCCTCAAACCTCAATCCTCAATCCTCAACCCTCATCCCTCAATCTTCAATCCTCAATACTCAATCTTCAATCCTCAATCCCTAATACTCAATCCTCAATCCTCAATCCTCAATCGTCAGTCTTCAATCCTCAATTCTCAATCCTCAATCCTCAACCCTCAGACATCATCCTCAATCCTCAATCCTCAATCGTCAGTCTTCAATCCTCAATACTCCATCTTGAATCCTCAATCCTCAATCCTCAATCCCCAATCCTCAATCATCATTCTCCAATCCTCAATACCAAATCCTCAATCTTCAATCCTCAATCCTCAATCCACAATTCTCAATCCTCAATCCTCGATCTTCAGACCTCAGACATCAATACACAACCCTCAGTCCTCGTCCTCAATCCGCAACCCTCAATCCTCAATCCTCAATCTTCAAACATCAATATACAATCTTCAGTCCTCAATCCTCAATACTCAAACCTCAATCCTCAATCCTCAATGTTCAACCCGCGATACCCAATCCTCAATGTTCAATCCTCAATCCTCAATCCTCAATCTTCAATCCTCAATCCTCAATCCTCAGTCCCCAAACCTCAATCCTCAATCTTCAATCCTCAAAACTCAATCTTGAATCCTCGATACTCGATCCTCAATCCTCAACCCTCAATCCTCAATTTTCAATACTCGATACTCAATCTTCAATCCTCAATCCTCAGTCCTCAAACCTCAATTCTGAATCCTCAATCCTGAATCCTCAATCTTCGGCCCACAGTCCTCAACAATCAGTTGTCAATCCTCAATCCTCAATAGAATACCCTCAATTCACAGCTTTCAATACTCAATACTCAATCTGCAATCTTCAAACCTCTATCCACAAACATCAATTCTCATCACTCAACCCTCATCACTCAGTCCTCAATGTTCAATCCTCAATCCTCAATCCTCAATCCTCAATTCTCAATCCTCAATCCTCAATTTTCAATCCTCATTCTTCAATCCTCAATACCCAATACTCAATCTTCAACCATATATCCTCAATCCTCAATCCTCAATCCTCAATCTTCAATCCTCAATACTCAATCTTCAATCCTCATTCTTCAATCCTCAATCCCCAATCCTCAATCCTCAATCCTCAATCGTCAGTCTTCAATTCTCAATACTCAATCTGCAATCCTCAGTAATCAATCCTCAATCCTCAATCCTCATTCTTCAATCCTCAATAGTCAATCTCCAATCCTAGATCCTCGATACCCAATCCTCAATCCTTAATCCACAATCTTCAATCCTCAATCCTCAATACTCAATCATCAATACTCAATCGTCAATCCTGAATCCTCAGACCCCAATCCTCGTTCTTCAATCCTCAATCCACAATCCTCAAGCCTCAATCCTCAATTCTCAATCCTCAATCATCAGTCCTCAGTCCTCAAACCTCAATCCTCAACCCTCAGCCCTCACCGTCGATCCTCAATCTTCAATCCTCAATCCAAAATCTTCAATGCTCAATACTCAACCTTCAATCCACAATCCGCAATTCTCAATCCTCAATCCTCAATCCTCTATCCTCAATCCTCAATCCTCAATCCTCAATCGTCAGTCTTCAATGCGCAATACTCAATCTTCAATCCTCAATTCTCAATCCTCAATCCTCAATACTCATCCTTCAATCCTCAATTCTCAATCTTCAATCCTCAATCCTCGAGTCTCAATCCTCAATCCTCAATCCTCAATCCTCAATCCTCAATTCTCAATCCTCAATCCTCAGTCCTCAGTCCTCAAACCTCAATCCTCAACCCTCAGCCCTACTCGTCAATCCTCAGTCCTCAATCCTCAATCCTCAACCTTCAATCCTCAATACTCAATCTTCAATCCTCAATCCTCAATCCTCAATTCTCAATCCTCAATCCTCAAACCTCAATCCTCAATCCCCAATCCTCAATCTTCAATCCTCAATACTCAATCGTCAATCCTCAATCCTCAATACTCAATCCTCAATCCTCAATCCTCATTCTTCAATCCTCAATACCCAATCTTCAACCTTCAATTCTCAATCCTCAATCCTCAATACTCAATCTTCAATCCTCAATCCTCAGTCCTCAAACCTCAATTCTGAATCCTCAATCCTCAATCCTCATTCTTCAATCCTCAATACCCAATCCTCAATCCTCAATCTTTAATCCTCAATCCTCAATCCTCAATTCTCAATCTTCAATCCTCAGTCCGCAGTCCTCAAACCTCAATCCTCAACCCTCATCCCTCAATCTTCAATCCTCAATACTCAACATTCAATCCTCAATCCTTAATTCTCAATCCTCAATCCTCAATCGTCAGCCTTCAATCCTCAATTCTCAATCCTCAATTCTCAACCCTCAGACATCATCCTCAATCCTCAATCCTCAATCCTCAATCCTCAATCATCAATCCTCAATACTCAATCTTCAATCCTCAATCCTCGGTCCTCAAACCTCAATTCTGAATCCTCAATCCTGAATCCTCAATCTTCGGCCCTTAGTCCTCGACAATCAGTTGTCAATCCTCAATCCTCTGTAGAATACCCTCAATTCACAGTTTTCAATACTCAATACTCAATCTGCAATCTTCAAACCTCTATCCACAAACATCAGTTCTCATCATTCAACCCTCAACACTCAGTCCTCAATGTACAATCCTCAATCCTCAATCTTCAATCCTCAATTCTCAATCCTCAATCCTCAATTTTCAATCCTCATTCTTCAATCCTCAATACCCAGTACTCAATCTTCAATCCTCAATCCTCGATCCTCAATTCTCAATCCTCAATCCTCAGTCGTCAGTCCTCAAACCTCAACCCTCAATCCTCCGCCCTCATCGTCAATCCTCAATCCTCAATCCTCAATCCTCAACCCTCAATCTTCAATCCTCAATACTCAATCTTCAATCCTCTATCCTCAATCCTCAATCCTCAATCTTCAATCCTCAATCCTGAATACTCAATCCTCAATCCTCAATCCTCAATCCTCAATTCTCAATCCTCAATCCTCAATTTTCAATCCTCATTCTTCAATCCTCAATACCCAATACTCAATCTTCAATCATCAATCCTCAATCCTCAATCCTCAATCCTCAATCTTCAATCCTCAATACTCAATCTTCAATCCTCAATCCTCAATCCTCATTCCTCAAACCTCAATATTCAACCCTCAGTCCTCGTCCTCAATTCCCAATTCTCAATCCTCAATTCTCAATTCTCAATCTTCAATCCTCAGTAATCAATCTTCAATCCTCAATCCCCAGACCTCAATCTTCAATCCTCAATGCTCAATCCTCAATCCTCAATCCTCAATCCTCAGTCCTCAAACCTCAATCCTGAGTCTTCAAACCTGAATCCTCAATCTTCAGACCTCAGTCCTCAACAGTCAGTTGTCAATTCTGAATCCTCAATACTGTATCATCAATTCACAGTTTTCAATACCCAATACTCAATCTGCAATCTTCAAATCTCATCACTGAACCCTCAACACTCAGTCCCCAGTCCTCAATCTTCAATCCTCAGCCCTCAATGCTCGATCCTCAATCCTCAATCTTTAATCCTCAATACTCAATCTTCAATCCTCAATCCTCAATCCCCAATCCTCAATCCTCAATCCTCAATCGTCAGTCTTCAATTCTCAATACTCAATCTGCAATCCTCAGTCCTCAATCCTCAATCCTCAATCCTCATTCTTCAATCCTCAATAGTCAATCTCCAATCCTAGATCCTCGATACCCAATCCTCAATCCTTAATCCTCAATCTTCAATCCTCAATCCTCAATTCTCAATCATCAATACTGAATCCTCAATCCTGAATCCTCAGACCCCAATCCTCAATCTTTAATCCTCAATCCACAATCCTCAAGCCTCAATCCTCAATTCTCAATCCTCAATCCTCAGTCCTCAGTCCTCAAACCTCAATCCTCAACCCTCAGACCTGACCGTCAATCCTCAATCTTCAATCCTCAATCCAAAATCTTCAATGCTCAATACTCAACCTTCAATCCACAATCCGCAATTCTCAATCCTCAATCCTCAATCCTCTATCCTCAATCCTCAATCCTCAATCCTCAATCGTCAGTCTTCAATCCTCAGTACTCAATCTTCAATCCTCAATTCTCAATCCTCAATCCTCAATCCTCATTCTTCAATCCTCAATACGCAATCCTCAATCCTCAATCTTTAATCCTCAATCCTCAATCCTCAATTCTCAATCTTCAATCCTCAGTCCTCAGTCCTCAAACTTCAATCCTCAACCCTCATCCCTCAATCTTCAATCCTCAATTCTCAATCCTCAATCCTCAACCCTCAGACATCATCATCAATCCTCAATCCTCAATCCTCAATCCTCAATCCTCAATCATCAATCCTCAATACTCAATGTTCAATCCTCAATCCTCAGTCCTCAAACCTCAATTCTGAATCCTCAATCCTGAATCCTCAATCTTCGGTCCTTAGTCCTCGACAATCAGTTGTCAATCCTCAATCCTCTATAGAATACCCCCAATTCACAGTTTTCAATACTCAATACTCAATCTGCAATCTTCAAACCTCTATCCACAAACATCAGTTCTCATCACTCAACCCTCAACACTCAGTCCTCAGTGTACAATCCTCAATCCTCAATCTTCAATCCTCAATTCTCAATCCTCAATCCTCAATTTTCAATCCTCATTCTTCAATCCTCAATACCCAGTACTCAACCTTCAATCCTCAATCCTCAATCCTCAATTCTCAATCCTCAATCCTCAATCCTCAGTCCTCAGTCCTCAAACCTCAACCCTCAATCCTCCGCCCTCATCGTCAATCCTCAATCCTCAATCCTCAATCCTCAATCCTCAATCTTCAATCCTCAATTCTCAATCTTCAATCCTCAATCCTCGAGTCTCAATCCTCAATCCTCAATCCTCAATCCTCAATCCTCAATCCTCAATTCTCAATCCTCAATCCTCAGTCCTCAGTCCGCAAACCTCAATCCTCAACCCTCAGCCCTACTCGTCAATCCTCAGTCCTCAATCCTCAATCCTCAACCTTCAATCCTCAATACTCAATCTTCAATCCTCAATCCTCAATCCTCAATTCTCAATCCTCAATCCTCAAACCTCAATCCTCAATCCCCAATCCTCAATCTTCAATCCTCAATACTCAATCGTCAATCCTCAATCCTCAATCCTCAATCCTCAATCCTCAATCCTCATTCTTCAATCCTCAATACCCAATCCTCAATCTTCAATCCTCAATCCTCAATCCTCAATACTCAATCTTCAATCCTCAATACCCAATCCTCAATCTTCAATCCTCAATCCTCAATCCTCAATCCTCAATCTTCAATCCTCAATACTCAATCTTCAATCCTCATTCTTCAATCCTCAATCCCCAATCCTCAATCCTCAATACTCAATCGTCAGTCTTCAATTCTCAATACTCAATCTGCAATCCTCAGTAATCAATCCTCAATCCTCAATCCTCATTCTTCAATCCTCAATAGTCAATCTCCAATCCTAGATCCTCGATACCCAATCCTCAATCCTTAATCCACAATCTTCAATCCTCAATCCTCAATACTCAATCATCAATACTCAATCCTCAATCCTGAATCCTCAGACCCCAATCCTCGTTCTTCAATCCTCAATCCACAATCCTCAAGCCTCAATCCTCAATTCTCAATCCTCAATCATCAGTCCTCAGTCCTCAAACCTCAATCCTCAACCCTCAGCCCTCACCGTCGATCCTCAATCTTCAATCCTCAATCCAAAATCTTCAATGCTCAATACTCAACCTTCAATCCACAATCCGCAATTCTCAATCCTCAATCCTCAATCCTCTATCCTCAATCCTCAATCCTCAATCCTCAATCGTCAGTCTTCAATCCGCAATACTCAATCTTCAATCCTCAATTCTCAATCCTCAATCCTCAATACTCATCCTTCAATCCTCAATTCTCAATCTTCAATCCTCAATCCTCGAGTCTCAATCCTCAATCCTCAATCCTCAATCCTCAATCCTCAATTCTCAATCCTCAATCCTCAGTCCTCAGTCCTCAAACCTCAATCCTCAACCCTCAGCGCTACTCGTCAATCCTCAGTCCTCAATCCTCAATCCTCAACCTTCAATCCTCAATACTCAATCTTCAATCCTCAATCCTCAATCCTCAATTCTCAATCCTCAATCCTCAAACCTCAATCCTCAATCCCCAATCCTCAATCTTCAATCCTCAATACTCAATCGTCAATCCTCAATCCTCAATACTCAATCCTCAATCCTCAATCCTCATTCTTCAATCCTCAATACCCAATCTTCAACCTTCAATTCTCAATCCTCAATCCTCAATACTCAATCTTCAATCCTCAATCCTCAGTCCTCAAACCTCAATTCTGAATCCTCAATCCTCAATCCTCATTCTTCAATCCTCAATACCCAATCCTCAATCCTCAATCTTTAATCCTCAATCCTCAATCCTCAATTCTCAATCTTCAATCCTCAGTCCTCAGTCCTCAAACCTCAATCCTCAACCCTCATCCCTCAATCTTCACTCCTCAATACTCAACATTCAATCCTCAATCCTTAATTCTCAATCCTCAATCCTCAATCCTCAATCGTCAGCCTTCAATCCTCAATTCTCAATCCTCAATCCTCAACCCTCAGACATCATCCTCAATCCTCAATCCTCAATCCTCAATCCTCAATCATCAATCCTCAATACTCAATCTTCAATCCTCAATCCTCGGTCCTCAAACCTCAATTCTGAATCCTCAATCCTGAATCCTCAATCTTCGGCCCTTAGTCCTCGACAATCAGTTGTCAATCCTCAATCCTCTGTAGAATACCCTCAATTCACAGTTTTCAATACTCAATACTCAATCTGCAATCTTCAAACCTCTATCCACAAACATCAGTTCTCATCATTCAACCCTCAACACTCAGTCCTCAATGTACAATCCTCAATCCTCAATCTTCAATCCTCAATTCTCAATCCTCAATCCTCAATTTTCAATCCTCATTCTTCAATCCTCAATACCCAGTACTCAATCTTCAATCCTCAATCCTCGATCCTCAATTCTCAATCCTCAATCCTCAGTCGTCAGTCCTCAAACCTCAACCCTCAATCCTCCGCCCTCATCGTCAATCCTCAATCCTCAATCCTCAATCCTCAACCCTCAATCTTCAATCCTCAATACTCAATCTTCAATCCTCTATCCTCAATCCTCAATCCTCAATCTTCAATCCTCAATCCTGAATACTCAATCCTCAATCCTCAATCCTCAATCCTCAATTCTCAATCCTCAATCCACAATTTTCAATCCTCATTCTTCAATCCTCAATACCCAATACTCAATCTTCAATCATCAATCCTCAATCCTCAATCCTCAATCCT
Source organism: Calliopsis andreniformis (assembly GCF_051401765.1). Classification (NCBI taxonomy): domain Eukaryota; kingdom Metazoa; phylum Arthropoda; class Insecta; order Hymenoptera; family Andrenidae; genus Calliopsis; species Calliopsis andreniformis. The sequence goes on along the minus strand of NW_027480473.1, from coordinate 288,926 downwards.
CAATCTTCAATCCTCAATACTCAATCTTCAATCCTCAATCCTCAATCCTCATTCCTCAAACCTCAATATTCAACCCTCAGTCCTCGTCCTCAATTCCCAATTCTCAATCCTCAATTCTCAATTCTCAATCTTCAATCCTCAGTAATCAATCTTCAATCCTCAATCCCCAGACCTCAATCTTCAATCCTCAATGCTCAATCCTCAATCCTCAATCCTCAATCCTCAGTCCTCAAACCTCAATCCTGAGTCTTCAAACCTGAATCCTCAATCTTCAGACCTCAGTCCTCAACAGTCAGTTGTCAATTCTGAATCCTCAATACTGTATCATCAATTCACAGTTTTCAATACCCAATACTCAATCTGCAATCTTCAAATCTCATCACTGAACCCTCAACACTCAGTCCCCAGTCCTCAATCTTCAATCCTCAGCCCTCAATGCTCGATCCTCAATCCTCAATCTTTAATCCTCAATACTCAATCTTCAATCCTCAATCCTCAATCCCCAATCCTCAATCCTCAATCCTCAATCGTCAGTCTTCAATTCTCAATACTCAATCTGCAATCCTCAGTCCTCAATCCTCAACCCTCAATCCTCATTCTTCAATCCTCAATAGTCAATCTCCAATCCTAGATCCTCGATACCCAATCCTCAATCCTTAATCCTCAATCTTCAATCCTCAATCCTCAATTCTCAATCCTCAATCCTCAAACCTCAATCCTCAATCCCCAATCCTCAATCTTCAATCCTCAATACTCAATCGTCAATCCTCAATCCTCAATACTCAATCCTCAATCCTCAATCCTCATTCTTCAATCCTCAATACCCAATCTTCAACCTTCAATTCTCAATCCTCAATCCTCAATACTCAATCTTCAATCCTCAATCCTCAGTCCTCAAACCTCAATTCTGAATCCTCAATCCTCAATCCTCATTCTTCAATCCTCAATACCCAATCCTCAATCCTCAATCTTTAATTCTCAATCCTCAATCCTCAATTCTCAATCTTCAATCCTCAGTCCGCAGTCCTCAAACCTCAATCCTCAACCCTCATCCCTCAATCTTCAATCCTCAATACTCAACATTCAATCCTCAATCCTTAATTCTCAATCCTCAATCCTCAATCGTCAGCCTTCAATCCTCAATTCTCAATCCTCAATCCTCAACCCTCAGACATCATCCTCAATCCTCAATCCTCAATCCTCAATCCTCAATCATCAATCCTCAATACTCAATCTTCAATCCTCAATCCTCGGTCCTCAAACCTCAATTCTGAATCCTCAATCCTGAATCCTCAATCTTCGGCCCTTAGTCCTCGACAATCAGTTGTCAATTCTCAATCCTCTGTAGAATACCCTCAATTCACAGTTTTCAATACTCAATACTCAATCTGCAATCTTCAAACCTCTATCCACAAACATCAGTTCTCATCATTCAACCCTCAACACTCAGTCCTCAATGTACAATCCTCAATCCTCAATCTTCAATCCTCAATTCTCAATCCTCAATCCTCAATTTTCAATCCTCATTCTTCAATCCTCCATACCCAGTACTCAATCTTCAATCCTCAATCCTCAATCCTCAATCCTCAATCTTCAATCCTCAATACTCAATCTTCAATCCTCATTCTTCAATCCTCAATCCCCAATCCTCAATCCTCAATACTCAATCGTCAGTCTTCAATTCTCAATACTCAATCTGCAATCCTCAGTAATCAATCCTCAATCCTCAATCCTCATTCTTCAATCCTCAATAGTCAATCTCCAATCCTAGATCCTCGATACCCAATCCTCAATCCTTAATCCACAATCTTCAATCCTCAATCCTCAATACTCAATCATCAATACTCAATCCTCAATCCTGAATCCTCAGACCCCAATCCTCGTTCTTCAATCCTCAATCCACAATCCTCAAGCCTCAATCCTCAATTCTCAATCCTCAATCATCAGTCCTCAGTCCTCAAACCTCAATCCTCAACCCTCAGCCCTCACCGTCGATCCTCAATCTTCAATCCTCAATCCAAAATCTTCAATGCTCAATACTCAACCTTCAATCCACAATCCGCAATTCTCAATCCTCAATCCTCAATCCTCTATCCTCAACCTCCAACCTTCAGTCCTCAATACTCAATCTTCAATCCCCAATACTCAATCCTCAATCCTCAATCCTCAATCCACAATCGTCAATCCTCAATACTCAATCTTCGATCCTCAATCCTCAATCCTCAATCCTCAATCCTCAATCCTCAATCCGCAATCCTCAATCTTCAATACTCAATCCTCAATCCTCAATCCTCAATTTTCAATCCTAATTCTTCAATCCTCAATACCCAATACTCAATCTTCAATCCTCAATCCTCAATCCTCAATTCTCAATCCTCAATCCTCAGTCCTCAGTCCTCGATCCTCAAACATCAACCCTCAGACCTCATTGTCAATCCTCAATGCTCAATCCTCAATCCCCAATCTTCAATCCTCAATACTCAATCTTCAATCCTCAATCCTCAATTCTCAATCCTGAATCCTCAATCCTCATTCCTCAATCCTCAATCCTCAATCCTCAATCGTCAGTCGTCAATCCTCAATACTCAATTTTCAATTCTCAATCCTCAATCCTCAATCCTCAATACTCATTCTTCAATCCTCAATACCCAATCCTCAATCTTCAATACTCAATCCTCAATCCTCAATTCTCAATCCTCAATCCTCAGTCCTCAGTCCTCAAACCTCAATCCTCAACCCCCAGCCCTCATCGTCAATCCTCAGTCCTCAATACTCAATCCTCAACCTTCAATACTCAATACTCAATCTTCAATCCTCAATCCTCAATTCTCAATCCTCAATCCTCAATCCTCACTGCTCAATCCTCAATCCTCAATCCTCAATCGTCAGTCTTCAATCCTCAATACTCAATCTTCAATCCTCAAGCCTCGATCCTCAACCCTCAACCTTCAATCCTGAATACTCAATCTTCAATCCTCAATCCTCAATCCTCAATGCTCAATCTTCAATCCTCAATACTCAATCTTCAATCCTCAATCCTCAATCCTCAATCCTCAATAATCAATCCTCAATCCTCAATCATCAATCCTCATTCTTCAATCCTCAATCCTCAATCCTCATTCCTCAATCCTCAATCCTCAATCCTCATTCCTCAATCATCAATCCTCAATCTTCAATACTCAGTCCTCAATCCTCAATCCTCAATACTCAACCATCAATCCTCAAATCTCAATACTCAATAGAATATCCTGAATACTCAGGATTCAATACTCAAACCTCAATCCTCAACCCTCAGCCATCATCCTCCACCTTCAATCCTCAATCCTAAATCCTCAATCCTCAGTCATCAATCCTCAATCTTCAATACTCAATCGTCAATCTTCTATACTCAATACTCAATTCTCGAACCTCAATCCTCAATCCTCAAACCTCAATCTTCAATCCTCAATACTCAATCTTCGATCCTCAAACCTCAACCCTCAATCCTCAATCCTCAATCCTCAGTCATGAATACTCAATCTTCAATACTCAATTCTCAATCCTCAATCCTCAATCCTCAATCCTCAATCCTCAATCCTCAATCCTCAATCCTCATTCCTCAAACCTCAATCCTCAACCCTCAGTCCTCATCCTCAATTCTCAATTCTCAATTCTGAATCCTCAATTCTCAAACTTCAATCCTCAATAACCAATTTCCAATCCTAGATCCTCAATCCCCAATCCTCAATCGTTAATCCTCCATCTTCAATCCTCAATCCTCAATCCTCAATCCTAAATCCTCAATCCTCAGTCATCAATCCTCAATCTTCAATACTCAATCGTCAATCTTCTATCCTCAACACTCAATTCTCGATCCTCAATCCTCAATCCTCAATCATCAATCCTCAATACTCAATCATCAATACTCAGTTCTCAATACTCAATAGAATATCCAGAATTCTCAGTTTTCAATACTCAATCCTCAATCTTCAATCTTCATGTCTCCATCCACAAACATCAATTCTCATCACTCAACCCTCAACAGTCAGTCCTCAATCTTCAATCCTCAATTCTCAATACTCAATCCTCAGTCCTCAGTCCTCAATCTTCAATCCTCAATCCTCAATCCTAAAATCCTCAATCCTCAATATTCAACACACAACCCTCAACCATCAATCCGCAATACTCAGCCATCAATCCCCAATTCTCAATACTCAATGGAATATCCTGAATTCTCAGTTTTCAATACTCAACCTCAATCTACAATCTTCAAGTCTCCATCCACTAACATTTATTCTGATCACTCAACCCTCAACACTCAGTCCTCAATCTTTAATCATCAATCCCCAATCCTCAATCTTCAATCCTCATTACTCAATCTTCAATCCTCAATCCTCAATCCTCAATCCTCAATCCTCAGTCATCAATCCTCAATCTTCAATACTCAATCCTCAATCCTCAATCCTCTATCCTCAAAGCTCAATCCTCATTCCTCAAACCTCAATCCTCAACCCTCAGTCCTCATCCTCCATCCTCAATCCTCAATCATCAATCCTCAATTTTCAATCCTCAATACTCAACCTTCGATCCTCAATCCTCAGCCCTCAATCCTCAAACCTCAATCCTCAGTCATGAATACTCCATCTTCAATACTCAATACACAATTCTCAATCCTCAATCCTCAATCCTCAATCCTCAATCCTCAATCCTCATTCCTCAAACCTCAATACTCAACCCTCAGTCCTCGTCCTCAATTCCCAATTCTGAATCCGCAATCCTCAATTCTCAATCTTCAATCCTCAGTAATCAATCTTCAATCCTCAATCCCCAGACCTCAATCTTCAATCCTCAATGCTCAATCCTCAGTCCTCAGTCCTCATTCTTCAATTCTCAATACCCAATCCTCAATCCTCAATCCTCAATTCTGAATCTTCAATGCTCAGTCCTCAGTCCTCAAACCTCAATCCTCAACCCTCATCCCTCAATCTTCAATCCTCAATACTCAACCTTCGATCCTCAATCCTCAGTCCTCAATCCTCAAACCTCAATCCTCAGTCATGAATACTCCATCTTCAATACTCAATACACAATTCTCAATCCTCAATCCTCAATCCTCAATCCTCAATCCTCAATCCTCCATCATCAATCCTCAATACTCAATCTTCAATCCTCAATCCTCAGTCCTCAAACCTCAATTCTGAATCCTCAATCCTGAATCCTCAATCTTCGGTCCTTAGTCCTCGACAATCAGTTGTCAATCCTCAATCCTCTATAGAATACCCTCAATTCACAGTTTTCAATACTCAATACTCATTCTGCAATCTTCAAACCTCTATCCACAAACATCATTTCTCATCACTCAACCCTCAACACTCAGTCCTGAATGTACAATCCTCAATCCTCAATCTTCAATCCTCAATTCTCAATCCTCAATCCTCAATTTTCAAACCTCATTCTTCAATCCTCAATACCCAGTACTCAATCTTCAATCCTCAATCCTCAATCCTCAATTCTCAATCCTCAATCCTCAGTCCTCAGTCCTCAGACCTCAACCCTCAATCCTCCGCCCCCATCGTCAATCCTCAATCCTCAATCCTCAATCCTCAATCCTCAATCTTCAATCCTCAATTCTCAATCTTCAATCCTCAATCCTCAAGTCTCAATCCTCAATCCTCAATCCTCAATCCTCAATCCTCAATCCTCAATTCTCAATCCTCAATCCTCAGTCCTCAGTCCTCAAACCCCAATCCTCAACCCTCAGCCCTCATCGTCAATCCTCAGTCGTCAATCCTCAATCCTCAACCTTCAATCCTCAATACTCAATCTTCAATCCTCAATCCTCAATCCTCAATTCTCAATCCTCAATCCTCAAACCTCAATCCTCAATCCCCAATCCTCAATCTTCAATCCTCAATACTCAATCGTCAATCCTCAATCCTCAATCCTCAATCCTCAGTCCTCAGTCTTCAAACCTCAATCCTCAACCCTCAGCCCTCATCGTCAATCCTCAGTCCTCAATCCTCAATCCTCAACCTTCAATCCTCAATACTCAATCTTCAATCCTCAATCCTCAGTTCTCAATCCTGAATCCTCAAACCTCAATCCTCAATCCCCAATCCTCAATCTTCAATCCTCAATACTCAATCGTCAATCCTCAATCCTCAATCCTCAATCCTCAATCCTCAATGTTAATCCGCGATACCCAATCCTCAATGTTCAATCCTCAATCCTCAATCCTCAATCCTCAATCCTCAATCATCAATCCTCAATCCCCAATCCTCAATCTTCAATCCTCAATACTCAATCGTCAATCCTCAATCCTCAATCCTCAATCCTCAATCCTCAATGTTCAATCCGCGATACCCAATCCTCAATGTTCAATCCTCAATCCTCAATCCTCAATCCTCAATCCTCAATCATCAATCCTCAATCCTCAATCCTCAGTCCCCAAACCACAATCCTCTATCTTCAATCCGCAATACTCAATCTTCAATCCTCGATACTCAATTCTCAATCCTCAATCCTCAATCCTCAATCGTCAGTCTTCAATCCTCAATCCTCAATTCTCAATCCTCAATCCTCAGTCCTCAGTCCTCAAACCTCAATCCTCAACCCTCAGCCCTCAATGCTCAATCCTCAATCCTCAATCTTCAATCCTCAATACTCAATCTTCAATCCTCAATCCTCAATCCTCAATCCTCAATCCTCAATCCTCAATCGTCAGTCTTCAATTCTCAATACTCAATCTGCAATCCTCAGTCCTCAATCCTCAATCCTCAATCCTCATTCTTCAATCCTCAATACCCAATCCTCAATCTTCAACACTCAATCCTCTATCCTCAATCTTCAATCCTCAATACTCAATCTTCGATCCTCAATCCTCAATCCTCAATCCTCAATCCTCAATGCTCAATCCTCAATCCGCAATCCTCAATTTTCAATCCTCAATCCTCAATCCTCAATCCTCAATTTTCAATCCTAATTCTTCAATCCTCAATACCCAATACTCAATCTTCAATCCTCAATCCTCAATCCTCAATTCTCAATCCTCAATCCTCAATACTCAATCTTCAATCCTCAATCGTCAACATTCAATCCTCAATACTCAATTTTCAACCCTCAATCCTCAATCCTCAAGCACCAATCCTCATTCTTCAATCCTCAATACCCAATCCTCAATCTTCAATCCTCGATCCTCAATCCTCAATCCTCAACCCTCAATCCTCGATCCTCTATCTTCAATCCTCAGGCCCAAATACTCAATCTTCAATCCTCAATCCTCAACACTCAATCTTCAATCGTCAATACTCAATCTTCAATCCTCAATCCTCAATATTCAATCCTCAATCCTCATTCTTCAATCCTCAATAACCAATCCTCAATCTTCAATCCTCAATCCTCAGACCTCAATTCTCAATCCTCAGTCCTCAATCCTCAAACCTCAGACCTCAAACACCAATACTCAACCCTCAGGACTCGTCCTCAATCCACAACCCTCAATCCTCAATCCTCAATCTTCAATCATCAATATTCAATCTTCAATCCTCAATCCTCAATCCTCAATGCTCAATCCTCAACCCTCAATGTTCAATCCGCAATACCCAATCCTGAATCTTCAATCCTCAGTCCTCAATCCTCAATCCTCAATCCTCAATCCTCAATCCTCAGACCTCAAACCTCAATCCTGAATCCTGAATCCTCAATCTTCAGCCCTCAGTCCTCAACAATCAGTTATCAATCCCCAATCATCGATAGAATATCCTCAATTCACAGTTTTCAATACTCAATACTCAACCTGCAATCTTCGTATCTCTGTCCACAAACATCAATTCTCATCACTCAACCCTCAACACTCAGTCGCCAATCCTCAATCTTCAATCCACAATCCTCAACACTCAGTCCCCAATCCTCAATACTCAATCTTCAATTCTCAATCCTCAGTCATCAAACCTCAATCCCGAATCCTCAATCCTGAATCCTCAATCTTCAGCCCTCAGTCCTCAACAATCAGTTGTCAATCCCCAATCCTCAATAGAATATTCTCAATTCACAGTTTTCAATACTCAATACTCAATCTGCAATCTTCAGATCTCTATCCACAAACATCAATTCTCATCACTCAACCCTCAATACTCAGTCCCCAATCCTCAATCTTGAACCCTCAATCCTCAATCCTCAACCCTCAACCCTCAGCTCTCATCCTCAATCCTCAATCCTCAGCCCTCAATCCTCAATCCTCAATCCTCAATCCTCAATCTTCAATCCTCAATACTCAATCTGCAATCCTCAATCCTCAACCCTCAATCCTCAATCGTCAGTCTACAATCCTCAATACTCAATTTTCAATCCTCAATCCTCAATCCCCAATCCTCAGTCTTCAATCCTCAATCCACAATGCTCAATCCTCAATCCTCAATCCACAACCTTCAATCCTCAATACACAATCTTCAATCCTCAATCACAATCCTCAATCCTCAATCCTCAATACTCAATCCTGAATCTTCAATCCTCAATACTCAATCTGCAATCCTCAATCCTCAATACTCAATCCTCAATACTCATTCTTCAATCCTCAATACCGAATCCTCATTCTTCAATCCTCAATACACAATCTTCAATCCTCAATCCTGAATCCTCAATCCTCAATTCTCAATCCTCAATCCTCAGTCCTCAGTCCTCAAACCTCAATCCTCGACCCTCAGCCCTCATTGTCAATCCTCAATCTTCAATCCTCAATCCTCAGCATTCAATGCTCAATACTCAATCTTCAATCCTCAATCCACAATCCTCAATCCTCAATCCTCAATCCTCAATCCTCAATCCTCAATCCTCGATCCTCAATCGTCAGTCTTCAATTCTTAATACTCAACCTTCAATCCTCAATCCTCAGCCCTCATCCTCAATCCTCAATCCTCAATCCTCAATCCTCAATCCTCATTCATCAAACCTCAGTACTCAACCCACAGTCCTCGTCCTCAATTCCCAATCCTCAATCCTCAATCCTCAATTCTCAATCTTCAATCCTCAGTAATCAATCTTCAATCCTCAATCCCCAGACCTCAATCTTCAATCCTCAATACTCAATCTTCAATCCTCAATCCTCAATCCTCAACCCTCAATCCTCAATCCTCATACCTCAATCCTCAACCGTCAGTCCTCGTCCTCAATCCTCAACCATCAATCATCAATCCTCAATATTCAATCACCAATACTCAATCTTCAATCCTCAATCCTCAATGCTGAATCCTCAATCCTCAATCCTCAATCCTCAGTCCTCAAACTTCAATCCTGAGTCTTCAAACCTGAATCCTCAATCTTCAGACCTCAGTCCTCAACAGTCAGTTGTCAATTCTCAATCCTCAATACTGTATCATCAATTCACAGTTTTCAATTCCCAATACTCAACCTGCAATCTTCAAATCTCTATCCGCAAACATCAATTCTCATCACTGAACCCTCAACACTCAGTCCCCAGTCCACAATCTTCAATCCTCAGCCCTCAATGCTAAATCCTCAATCCTCAATCTTCAATCCTCGTTCTTCAATCCTCAATAGTCAATCTCCAAACCTAGATCCTCGATACCCAATCCTCAATCCTTAATCCTCAATCTTCAATCCTCAATCCTCTATCCTCAATCCTCAATCCTCAATCCTCAATCGTCAGTCTTCAATCCTCAGTACTCAATCTTCAATCCTCAATTCTCAATCCTCAATCCTCAATCCTCATTCTTCAATCCTCAATACCCAATCCTCAATCCTCAATCTTTAATCCTCAATCCTCAATTCTCAATCTTCAATCCTCAGTCCTCACTCCTCAAACCTCAATCCTCAACCCTCATCCCTCAATCTTCAATCCTCAATACTCAATCTTCAATCCTCAATCCCTAATACTCAATCCTCAATCCTCAATCCTCAATCGTCAGTCTTCAATCCTCAATTCTCAATCCTCAATCCTCAACCCTCAGACATCATCCTCAATCCTCAATCCTCAATCCTCAATCCTCAATCATCAATCCTCAATACTCAATCTGAAATCCTCAATCCTCAGTCCTCAAACCTCAATGCTGAATCCTCAATCCTGAGTCCTCAATCTTCGGTCCTTAGTCCTCGACAATCAGTTGTCAATCCTCAATCCTCTATAGAATACCCTCAATTCACAGTTTTCAATACTCAATACTCAATCTGCAATCTTCAAACCTCTATCCACAAACATCAGTTCTCGTCACTCAACCCTCAACACTCAGTCCTCAATGTACAATCCTCAATCCTGAATCTTCAATCCTCAATTCTCAATCCTCAATCCTCAATTTTCAATCCTCATTCTTCAATCCTCAATACCCCACACTCAATCTTCAATCCACAATCCTCAATCCTCAATTCTCAATCCTCAATCCTCAGGCCTCAGTCCTCAAACCTCAATGTTCAATCCGCGATACCCAATACTCAATGTTCAATCCTCAATCCTCAATCCTCAATCCTCAATCCTCAATCATCAATCCTCAATCCCCAATCCTCAATCTTCAATCCTCAATACTCAATCGTCAATCCTCAATCCTCAATCCTCAATCCTCAATCCTCAATGTTCAATCCGCGATTCCCAATCCTCAATGTTCAATCCTCAATCCTCAATCCTCAATCCTCAATCCTCAATCATCAATCCTCAATCCTCAATCCTCAGTCCCCAAACCTCAATCCTCAATCTTCAATCCTCAATACTCAATCTTCAATCCTCGATACTCAATACTCAATCCTCAATCCTCAATCCTCAATCGTCAGTCTTCAATCCTCAATCCTCAATTCTCAATCCTCAACCCTCAGCCCTCATCCTCAATCCTTAATCCTCAATCCTCAATCCTCAATCCGCAATCCTCAATACTCAATCTTCAACCCTCAATCCTCAGTCCTCAAACCTCAACTCTGAATCCTCAATCCTGAATCCTCAATCTTCAATCCTCAATACTCAATCTTCAATCCTCGATACTCAATACTCAATCCTCAATCCTCAGTCCTCAATCGTCATTCTTCAATCCTCAATACTCAATCTTCAATCCTCAATCCTCAATCCTCAATCCTCATTCTTCAATCCTCAATACCCAAACCTCAATCTACAATCGTCAATCCTCAATCCTCAATTCTCAATCCTCAATCCTCAGTCCTCAGTCCTCAAACCTCAATCCTCAGCCCTCAGCCCTCATCCTCAATCCTCAATCCTCAACACTCAGTTCTCAATCCTCAATCGTCAATCGTCTGTCTTCAATCCTCAATACTCAATCATCAATCCTCAATCCTCAGTCTTCAATCCCCAATCCTCAATCTTCAATGCTCAATACTCAACCTTCAATCCACAATACTCAATCTTCAATCCTCAATCCTCAATCCTCAATCCTCAATCCTCAATCCTCATTCTTCAATCCTCAACACCCAATCCTCAATATTCAATCCTCAATCCTCAGTCCTCAATTCTCAATACTCAATCTTCAATCCTCAATACTCAATCTTCAATCCTCAACCCTCAATCCTCAATCCACAACCATCAATCCTCAACCCTCAATCCTCGATCCTCAATCTTCAGTCCTCAATCTTCAATCCTCAATACTCAATTTCGATACTCAATCCTCAATCCTCAATCCTCAATCCTCAATCCTCAATCCTCAATCCGCAATCCTCAATCTTCAATCCTCAATCCTCAATCCTCAATCCTCAATTTTCAATCCTAATTCTTCAATCCTCAATACCCAATACTCAATCTTCAATCCTCAATCCTCAATCCTCAATTCTCAATCCTCAATCCTCAGTCCTCAGTCTTCGAACCTCAAACATCAACCCTCAGACCTCATTGTCAATCCTCAATGCTCAATCCTCAATCCTCAATCTTCAATCCTCAATACTCAATCTTCAATCCTCAATCCTCAATTCTCAATCCTCAATTCTCAATCCTCAATCCTCAATCCTCAATCCTCAATCCTCAAGCCTCGATCCTCAATCCTCAACCTTCAATCCTCAATACTCAATCTTCAATCCTCAATCCTCTATCCTCAATCCTCAATCTTCAATCCTCAATACTCAATCTTCAATCCTCAATCCTCAATCCTCAATAATCAATCCTCAATCCTCAATCATCAATCCTCATTCTTCAATACTCAATCCTCAATCCTCAATCCTCAATCCTCAATCCTCAATCCTCATTCCTCAAACCTCAATCCTCAACCGTCAGTCCTCATCCTCAATTCTCAATTCTCAATTCTCAATCCTCAATTCTCAAACTTCAATTCTCAATAACCAATCTCCAATCCTAGATCCTCAATCCCCAATCCTCAATCGTTAATCCTCCATCTTCAATCCTCAATCCTCAATCCTCAATCCTAAATCCTCAATCCTCAGTCATCTATCCTCAATCTTCAATACTCAATCGTCAATCTTCTATCCTCAATACTCAATTCTCGATCCTCAATCCTCAATCCTCAATGATCAAGCCCCAATACTCAATCATCAATACTCAATTCTCAATACTCAATAGAATATCCAGAATTCTCAGTTTTCAATGCTCAATCCTCAATCTTCAATCTTCATGTCTCCATCCACAAACATCAATTCTCATCACTCAACCCTCAACAGTCAGTCCTCAATCCTCAATCCTCAATTCTCAATACTCAATCCTCAGTCCTCAGTCCTCAATCTTCAATTCTCAATCCTCAATCCTAAAATCCTCAATCCTCAATATTCAAGACACAACCCTCAACCATCAATCCGCAATACTCAACCATCAATCCTCAATTCTCAATACTCAATGGAATATCCTGAATTCTCAGTTTTCAATGCTCAACCTCAATCTACAATCTTCAAGTCTCCATCCACAAACATTTATTCTCATCACCCAACCCTCAGCACTCAGTCCTCAATCTTTAATCATCAATCCCCAATCCTCAATCTTCAATCCTCATTACTCAGTCTTCAATCCTCAATCCTCAATCCTCAATCCTCAATTCTCAGTCATCAATCCTCAATCTTCAATACTCCATCCTCAATCCTCAATCCTCAATCCTCAACCCTCATCCCTCAATCTTCAATCCTCAATACTCAATCTTCAATCCTCAATCCCTAATACTCAATCCTCAATCCTCAATCCTCAATCGTCAGTCTTCAATCCTCAATTCTCAATCCTCAATCCTCAACCCTCAGACATCATCCTCAATCCTCAATCCTCAATCCTCAATCCTCAATCATCAATCCTTAATACTCAATCTTCAATCCTCAATCCTCAGTCCTCAAACCTCAATTCTGAATCCTCAATCCTGAATCCTCAATCTTCGGTCCTTAGTCCTCGACAATCAGTTGTCAATCCTCAATCCTCTATAGAATACCCTCAATTCACAGTTTTCAATACTCAATACTCAATCTGCAATCTTCAAACCTCTATCCACAAACATCAGTTCTCGTCACTCAACCCTCAACACTCAGTCCTCAATGTACAATCCTCAATCCTGAATCTTCAATCCTCAATTCTCAATCCTCAATCCTCAATTTTCAATCCTCATTCTTCAATCCTCAATACCCCACACTCAATCTTCAATCCACAATCCTCAATCCTCAATTCTCAATCCTTAATCCTCAGGCCTCAGTCCTCAAACCTCAATGTTCAATCCGCGATACCCAATACTCAATGTTCAATCCTCAATCCTCAATCCTCAATCATCAATCCTCAATCCCCAATCCTCAATCTTCAATCCTCAATACTCAATCGTCAATCCTCAATCCTCAATCCTCAATCCTCAATCCTCAATGTTCAATCCGCGATTCCCAATCCTCAATGTTCAATCCTCAATCCTCAATCCTCAATCCTCAATCCTCAATCATCAATCCTCAATCCTCAATCCTCAGTCCCCAAACCTCAATCCTCAATCTTCAATCCTCAATACTCAATCTTCAATCCTCGATACTCAATACTCAATCCTCAATCCTCAATCCTCAATCGTCAGTCTTCAATCCTCAATCCTCAATTCTCAATCCTCAACCCTCAGCCCTCATCCTCATTCCTTAATCCTCAATCCTCAATCCTCAATCCGCAATCCTCAATACTCAATCTTCAACCCTCAATCCTCAGTCCTCAAACCTCAACTCTGAATCCTCAATCCTGAATCCTCAATCTTCAATCCTCAATACTCAATCTTCAATCCTCGATACTCAATACTCAATCCTCAATCCTCAATCCTCAATCGTCATTCTTCAATCCTCAATACTCAATCTTCAATCCTCAATCCTCAATCCTCAATCCTCATTCTTCAATCCTCAATACCCAAACCTCAATCTACAATCCTCAATCCTCAATCCTCAATTCTCAATCCTCAATCCTCAGTCCTCAGTCCTCAAACCTCAATCCTCAGCCCTCAGCCCTCATCCTCAATCCTCAATCCTCAACACTCAATTCTCAATCCTCAATCCTCAATCGTCTGTCTTCAATCCTCAATACTCAATCATCAATCCTCAATCCTCAGTCTTCAATCCCCAATCCTCAATCTTCAATGCTCAATACTCAACCTTCAATCCACAATACTCAATCTTCAATCCTCAATCCTCAATCCTCAATCCTCAATCCTCAATCCTCATTCTTCAATCCTCAACACCCAATCCTCAATATTCAATCCTCAATCCTCAGTCCTCAATTCTCAATACTCAATCTTCAATCCTCAATACTCAATCTTCAATCCTCAACCCTCAATCCTCAATCCGCAATCCTCAATCTTCAACCCTCAATCCTCAATCCTCAATCCTCAATTTTCAATCCTAATTCTTCAATCCTCAATACCCAATACTCAATCTTCAATCCTCAATCCTCAATCCTCAATTCTCAATCCTCAATCCTCAGTCCTCAGTCTTCGAACCTCAAACATCAACCCTCTGACCTCATTGTCAATCCTCAATGCTCAATCCTCAATCCTCAATTTTCAATCCTCAATACTCAATCTTCAATCCTCAATCCTCAATTCTCAATCCTCAATTCTCAATCCTCAATCCTCAATCCTCAATCCTGAATCCTCAATCCTCATTCTTCAATCCTCAATACCCAATCCTCAATCTTCAATCCTCAATCCTCAATCCTGAATCCTCAATCTTCAATCCTTAATACTCAATCTTCAATCCTCAATACTCAGTCCTCAAACCTCAATTCTGAAACCTCAATCCTGAATTCTCAATCTTCAATCCTCAGTCCCCAATCCTCAATCTTCAATACTCAAACATCAATCCTCAATCCTCAATCCTCAATCTTCAATCCTCAATCCTCAATCCTCAATCCTCAATCGTCAGCCTTCAATCCTCAATACTCGATCTTCAATCCTCAATCCTCAATCCTCAATCCTCAATCCTCAATCCTCAATCCTCAATCTTCAATCCTCAATACTCAATCTTCGATCCTCAATACTCAATCCTCAATCCTCAATCCTCAATCCTCAATCCTCAATCCGCAATCCTCAATCTTCAATCCTCAATCCTCAATCCTCAATCCTCAATTTTCAATCCTAATTCTTCAATCCTCAATACCCAATACTCAATCTTCAATCCTCAATCCTCAATCCTCGATACTCAATCTTCAATCCTCAGTCCCAAATCCTCAATCTTCAATTCTCAATCCTCAACCCTCAATCTTCAATCCTCAATACTCAATCTTCAATCCTCTATCCTCAATACTCAATCCTCAATCTTCAATCCTCAATCCTTAACACTCGATCCTCAATCCTCAATCCTCAATCGTCAGTCTTCAATCCTCAATACTCCATCTTCAATCCTCAATCCTCAATCCTCAATCCTCAATCCTCAGTCCTCATTCTCCAATCCTCAATACCAAATCCTCAATCTTCAATCCTCAATCCTCAATCCTCAATTCTCAATCCTCAATCCTCGATCTTCAGACCTCAGACATCAATACACAACCCTCAGTCCTCGTCCTCAATCCGCAACCCTCAATCCTCAATCCTCAATCTTCAAACATCAATATACAATCTTCAGTCCTCAATCCTCAATACTCAAACCTCAATCCTCAATCCTCAATGTTCAACCCGCGATACCCAATCCTCAATGTTCAATCCTCAATCCTCAATCCTCAATCTTCAATCCTCAATCCTCAATGCTCAGTCCCCAAACCTCTATCCTCAATCTTCAATCCTCAAAACTCAATCTTGAATCCTCGATACTCAATCCTCAATCCTCAACCCTCAATCCCCAATTTTCAATACTCGATACTCAATCTTCAATCCTCAATCCTCAGTCCTCAAACCTCAATTCTGAATCCTCAATCCTGAATCCTCAATCTTCGGCACTCAGTCCTCAACAATCAGTTGTCAATCCTCAATCCTCAATAGAATACCCTCAATTCACAGCTTTCAATACTCAATACTCAATCTGCAATCTTCAAACCTCTATCCACAAACATCAATTCTCATCACTCAACCCTCATCACTCAGTCCTCAATGTTCAATCCTCAATCCTCAATCCTCAATCCTCAATTCTCAATCCTCAATCCTCAATTTTCAATCCTCATTCTTCAATCCTCAATACCCAATACTCAAGGTTCAACCATAAATCCTCAATCCTCAATCCTCAATCCTCAATCTTCAATCCTCAATACTCAATCTTCAATCCTCATTCTTCAATCCTCAATACCCAATCCTCAATCCTCAATCCTCAATCGTCAGCCTTCAATTCTCAATACTCAATCTGCAATCCTCAGTCCTCAATCCTCAATCCTCAATCCTCATTCTTCAATCCTCAATAGTCAATCTCCAATCCTAGATCCTCGATACCCAATCCTCAATCCTTAATCCTCAATCTTCAATCCTCAATCCTCAATTCTCAATCATCAATACTCAATCCTCAATCCTGAATCCTCAGACCCCAATCCTCGTTCTTCAATCCTCAATCCACAATCCTCAAGCCTCAATCCTCAATTCTCAATCCTCAATCATCAGTCCTCAGTCCTCAAACCTCAATCCTCAACCCTCAGCCCTCACCGTCGATCCTCAATCTTCAATCCTCAATCCAAAATCTTCAATGCTCAATACTCAACCTTCAATCCACAATCCGCAATTCTCAATCCTCAATCCTCAATCCTCTATCCTCAATCCTCAATCCTCAATCCTCAATCGCCAGTCTTCAATCCGCAATACTCAATCTTCAATCCTCAATCCTCAATCCTCAATCCTCATTCCTCAAACCTCAGTACTCAACCCACAGTCCTCGTCCTCAATTCCCAATTCTCAATCCTCAATCCTCAATTCTCAATCTTCAATCCTCAGTAATCAATCTTCAATCCTCAATCCCCAGACCTCAATCTTCAATCCTCAATGCTCAATCCTCAAACCTCAATCCTCTGTCCTCAACCCTCAATCCTCAATCCTCAAACCTCAATCCTCAACCGTCAGTCCTCGTCCTCAATCCTCAACCATCAATCATTAATCCTCAACATTCAATCACCAATACTCAATCTTCAATCCTCAATCCTCAATGCTCAATCCTCAATCCTCAATCCTCAATCCTCAGTCCTCAAACTTCAATCCTGAGTCTTCAAACCTGAATCCTCAATCTTCAGACCTCAGTCCTCAACAGTCAGTTGTCAATTCTCAATCCTCAATACTGTATCATCAATTCACAGTTTTCAATACCCAATACTCAATCTGCAATCTTCAAATCTCTATCCGCAAACATCAATTCTCATCACTGAACCCTCAACACTCAGTCCCCAGTCCACAATCTTCAATCCTCAGCCCTCAATGCTAAATCCTCAATCCTCAATCTTCAATCCTCAATACTCAATCTTCAATCCTCAATCCTCAATCCCCAATCCTCAATCCTCAATCCCCAATCGTCAGTCTTCAATTCTCAATACTCAATCTGCAATCCTCAGTCCTCAATCCTCAATCCTCAATCCTCATTCTTCAATCCTCAATAGTCAATCTCCAATCCTAGATCCTCGATACCCAATCCTCAATCCTTAATCCTCAATCTTCAATCCTCAATCCTCTATCCTCAATCCTCAATCCTCAATCCTCAATCGTCAGTCTTCAATCCTCAGTACTCAATCTTCAATCCTCAATTCTCAATCCTCAATCCTCAATCCTCATTCTTCAATCCTCAATACCCAATCCTCAATCCTCAATCTTTAATCCTCAATCCTCAATCCTCAATTCTCAACCTTCAATCCTCAGTCCTCAGTCCTCAAACCTCAATCCTCAATCCTCAACCCTCATCCCTCAATCTTCAATCCTCAATACTCAATCTTCAATCCTCAATCCCTAATACTCAATCCTCAATCCTCAATCCTCAATCGTCAGTCTTCAATCCTCAATTCTCAATCCTCAATCCTCAACCCTCAGACATCATCCTCAATCCTCAATCCTCAATCGTCAGTCTTCAATCCTCAATACTCCATCTTGAATCCTCAATCCTCAATCCTCAATCCCCAATCCTCAATCATCATTCTCCAATCCTCAATACCAAATCCTCAATCTTCAATCCTCAATCCTCAATCCACAATTCTCAATCCTCAATCCTCGATCTTCAGACCTCAGACATCAATACACAACCCTCAGTCCTCGTCCTCAATCCGCAACCCTCAATCCTCAATCCTCAATCTTCAAACATCAATATACAATCTTCAGTCCTCAATCCTCAATACTCAAACCTCAATCCTCAATCCTCAATGTTCAACCCGCGATACCCAATCCTCAATGTTCAATCCTCAATCCTCAATCCTCAATCTTCAATCCTCAATCCTCAATCCTCAGTCCCCAAACCTCAATCCTCAATCTTCAATCCTCAAAACTCAATCTTGAATCCTCGATACTCGATCCTCAATCCTCAACCCTCAATCCTCAATTTTCAATACTCGATACTCAATCTTCAATCCTCAATCCTCAGTCCTCAAACCTCAATTCTGAATCCTCAATCCTGAATCCTCAATCTTCGGCCCACAGTCCTCAACAATCAGTTGTCAATCCTCAATCCTCAATAGAATACCCTCAATTCACAGCTTTCAATACTCAATACTCAATCTGCAATCTTCAAACCTCTATCCACAAACATCAATTCTCATCACTCAACCCTCATCACTCAGTCCTCAATGTTCAATCCTCAATCCTCAATCCTCAATCCTCAATTCTCAATCCTCAATCCTCAATTTTCAATCCTCATTCTTCAATCCTCAATACCCAATACTCAATCTTCAACCATATATCCTCAATCCTCAATCCTCAATCCTCAATCTTCAATCCTCAATACTCAATCTTCAATCCTCATTCTTCAATCCTCAATCCCCAATCCTCAATCCTCAATCCTCAATCGTCAGTCTTCAATTCTCAATACTCAATCTGCAATCCTCAGTAATCAATCCTCAATCCTCAATCCTCATTCTTCAATCCTCAATAGTCAATCTCCAATCCTAGATCCTCGATACCCAATCCTCAATCCTTAATCCACAATCTTCAATCCTCAATCCTCAATACTCAATCATCAATACTCAATCGTCAATCCTGAATCCTCAGACCCCAATCCTCGTTCTTCAATCCTCAATCCACAATCCTCAAGCCTCAATCCTCAATTCTCAATCCTCAATCATCAGTCCTCAGTCCTCAAACCTCAATCCTCAACCCTCAGCCCTCACCGTCGATCCTCAATCTTCAATCCTCAATCCAAAATCTTCAATGCTCAATACTCAACCTTCAATCCACAATCCGCAATTCTCAATCCTCAATCCTCAATCCTCTATCCTCAATCCTCAATCCTCAATCCTCAATCGTCAGTCTTCAATGCGCAATACTCAATCTTCAATCCTCAATTCTCAATCCTCAATCCTCAATACTCATCCATCAATCCTCAATTCTCAATCTTCAATCCTCAATCCTCGAGTCTCAATCCTCAATCCTCAATCCTCAATCCTCAATCCTCAATTCTCAATCCTCAATCCTCAGTCCTCAGTCCTCAAACCTCAATCCTCAACCCTCAGCCCTACTCGTCAATCCTCAGTCCTCAATCCTCAATCCTCAACCTTCAATCCTCAATACTCAATCTTCAATCCTCAATCCTCAATCCTCAATTCTCAATCCTCAATCCTCAAACCTCAATCCTCAATCCCCAATCCTCAATCTTCAATCCTCAATACTCAATCGTCAATCCTCAATCCTCAATACTCAATCCTCAATCCTCAATCCTCATTCTTCAATCCTCAATACCCAATCTTCAACCTTCAATTCTCAATCCTCAATCCTCAATACTCAATCTTCAATCCTCAATCCTCAGTCCTCAAACCTCAATTCTGAATCCTCAATCCTCAATCCTCATTCTTCAATCCTCAATACCCAATCCTCAATCCTCAATCTTTAATCCTCAATCCTCAATCCTCAATTCTCAATCTTCAATCCTCAGTCCGCAGTCCTCAAACCTCAATCCTCAACCCTCATCCCTCAATCTTCAATCCTCAATACTCAACATTCAATCCTCAATCCTTAATTCTCAATCCTCAATCCTCAATCGTCAGCCTTCAATCCTCAATTCTCAATCCTCAATCCTCAACCCTCAGACATCATCCTCAATCCTCAATCCTCAATCCTCAATCCTCAATCATCAATCCTCAATACTCAATCTTCAATCCTCAATCCTCGGTCCTCAAACCTCAATTCTGAATCCTCAATCCTGAATCCTCAATCTTCGGCCCTTAGTCCTCGACAATCAGTTGTCAATCCTCAATCCTCTGTAGAATACCCTCAATTCACAGTTTTCAATACTCAATACTCAATCTGCAATCTTCAAACCTCTATCCACAAACATCAGTTCTCATCATTCAACCCTCAACACTCAGTCCTCAATGTACAATCCTCAATCCTCAATCTTCAATCCTCAATTCTCAATCCTCAATCCTCAATTTTCAATCCTCATTCTTCAATCCTCAATACCCAGTACTCAATCTTCAATCCTCAATCCTCGATCCTCAATTCTCAATCCTCAATCCTCAGTCGTCAGTCCTCAAACCTCAACCCTCAATCCTCCGCCCTCATCGTCAATCCTCAATCCTCAATCCTCAATCCTCAACCCTCAATCTTCAATCCTCAATACTCAATCTTCAATCCTCTATCCTCAATCCTCAATCCTCAATCTTCAATCCTCAATCCTGAATACTCAATCCTCAATCCTCAATCCTCAATCCTCAATTCTCAATCCTCAATCCTCAATTTTCAATCCTCATTCTTCAATCCTCAATACCCAATACTCAATCTTCAATCATCAATCCTCAATCCTCAATCCTCAATCCTCAATCTTCAATCCTCAATACTCAATCTTCAATCCTCAATCCTCAATCCTCATTCCCCAAACCTCAATATTCAACCCTCAGTCCTCGTCCTCAATTCCCAATTCTCAATCCTCAATTCTCAATTCTCAATCTTCAATCCTCAGTAATCAATCTTCAATCCTCAATCCCCAGACCTCAATCTTCAATCCTCAATGCTCAATCCTCAATCCTCAATCCTCAATCCTCAGTCCTCAAACCTCAATCCTGAGTCTTCAAACCTGAATCCTCAATCTTCAGACCTCAGTCCTCAACAGTCAGTTGTCAATTCTGAATCCTCAATACTGTATCATCAATTCACAGTTTTCAATACCCAGTACTCAATCTGCAATCTTCAAATCTCATCACTGAACCCTCAACACTCAGTCCCCAGTCCTCAATCTTCAATCCTCAGCCCTCAATGCTCGATCCTCAATCCTCAATCTTTAATCCTCAATACTCAATCTTCAATCCTCAATCCTCAATCCCCAATCCTCAATCCTCAATCCTCAATCGTCAGTCTTCAATTCTCAATACTCAATCTGCAATCCTCAGTCCTCAATCCTCAATCCTCAATCCTCATTCTTCAATCCTCAATAGTCAATCTCCAATCCTAGATCCTCGATACCCAATCCTCAATCCTTAATCCTCAATCTTCAATCCTCAATCCTCAATTCTCAATCATCAATACTGAATCCTCAATCCTGAATCCTCAGACCCCAATCCTCAATCTTTAATCCTCAATCCACAATCCTCAAGCCTCAATCCTCAATTCTCAATCCTCAATCCTCAGTCCTCAGTCCTCAAACCTCAATCCTCAACCCTCAGACCTCACCGTCAATCCTCAATCTTCAATCCTCAATCCAAAATCTTCAATGCTCAATACTCAACCTTCAATCCACAATCCGCAATTCTCAATCCTCAATCCTCAATCCTCTATCCTCAATCCTCAATCCTCAATCCTCAATCGTCAGTCTTCAATCCTCAGTACTCAATCTTCAATCCTCAATTCTCAATCCTCAATCCTCAATCCTCATTCTTCAATCCTCAATACGCAATCCTCAATCCTCAATCTTTAATCCTCAATCCTCAATCCTCAATTCTCAATCTTCAATCCTCAGTCCTCAGTCCTCAAACTTCAATCCTCAACCCTCATCCCTCAATCTTCAATCCTCAATTCTCAATCCTCAATCCTCAACCCTCAGACATCATCATCAATCCTCAATCCTCAATCCTCAATCCTCAATCCTCAATCATCAATCCTCAATACTCAATGTTCAATCCTCAATCCTCAGTCCTCAATCCTCAATTCTGAATCCTCAATCCTGAATCCTCAATCTTCGGTCCTTAGTCCTCGACAATCAGTTGTCAATCCTCAATCCTCTATAGAATACCCCCAATTCACAGTTTTCAATACTCAATACTCAATCTGCAATCTTCAAACCTCTATCCACAAACATCAGTTCTCATCACTCAACCCTCAACACTCAGTCCTCAGTGTACAATCCTCAATCCTCAATCTTCAATCCTCAATTCTCAATCCTCAATCCTCAATTTTCAATCCTCATTCTTCAATCCTCAATACCCAGTACTCAACCTTCAATCCTCAATCCTCAATCCTCAATTCTCAATCCTCAATCCTCAATCCTCAGTCCTCAGTCCTCAAACCTCAACCCTCAATCCTCCGCCCTCATCGTCAATCCTCAATCCTCAATCCTCAATCCTCAATCCTCAATCTTCAATCCTCAATTCTCAATCTTCAATCCTCAATCCTCGAGTCTCAATCCTCAATCCTCAATCCTCAATCCTCAATCCTCAATCCTCAATTCTCAATCCTCAATCCTCAGTCCTCAGTCCGCAAACCTCAATCCTCAACCCTCAGCCCTACTCGTCAATCCTCAGTCCTCAATCCTCAATCCTCAACCTTCAATCCTCAATACTCAATCTTCAATCCTCAATCCTCAATCCTCAATTCTCAATCCTCAATCCTCAAACCTCAATCCTCAATCCCCAATCCTCAATCTTCAATCCTCAATACTCAATCGTCAATCCTCAATCCTCAATCCTCAATCCTCAATCCTCAATCCTCATTCTTCAATCCTCAATACCCAATCCTCAATCTTCAATCCTCAATCCTCAATCCTCAATACTCAATCTTCAATCCTCAATACCCAATCCTCAATCTTCAATCCTCAATCCTCAATCCTCAATCCTCAATCTTCAATCCTCAATACTCAATCTTCAATCCTCATTCTTCAATCCTCAATCCCCAATCCTCAATCCTCAATACTCAATCGTCAGTCTTCAATTCTCAATACTCAATCTGCAATCCTCAGTAATCAATCCTCAATCCTCAATCCTCATTCTTCAATCCTCAATAGTCAATCTCCAATCCTAGATCCTCGATACCCAATCCTCAATCCTTAATCCACAATCTTCAATCCTCAATCCTCAATACTCAATCATCAATACTCAATCCTCAATCCTGAATCCTCAGACCCCAATCCTCGTTCTTCAATCCTCAATCCACAATCCTCAAGCCTCAATCCTCAATTCTCAATCCTCAATCATCAGTCCTCAGTCCTCAAACCTCAATCCTCAACCCTCAGCCCTCACCGTCGATCCTCAATCTTCAATCCTCAATCCAAAATCTTCAATGCTCAATACTCAACCTTCAATCCACAATCCGCAATTCTCAATCCTCAATCCTCAATCCTCTATCCTCAATCCTCAATCCTCAATCCTCAATCGTCAGTCTTCAATCCGCAATACTCAATCTTCAATCCTCAATTCTCAATCCTCAATCCTCAATACTCATCCTTCAATCCTCAATTCTCAATCTTCAATCCTCAATCCTCGAGTCTCAATCCTCAATCCTCAATCCTCAATCCTCAATCCTCAATTCTCAATCCTCAATCCTCAGTCCTCAGTCCTCAAACCTCAATCCTCAACCCTCAGCGCTACTCGTCAATCCTCAGTCCTCAATCCTCAATCCTCAACCTTCAATCCTCAATACTCAATCTTCAATCCTCAATCCTCAATCCTCAATTCTCAATCCTCAATCCTCAAACCTCAATCCTCAATCCCCAATCCTCAATCTTCAATCCTCAATACTCAATCGTCAATCCTCAATCCTCAATACTCAATCCTCAATCCTCAATCCTCATTCTTCAATCCTCAATACCCAATCTTCAACCTTCAATTCTCAATCCTCAATCCTCAATACTCAATCTTCAATCCTCAATCCTCAGTCCTCAAACCTCAATTCTGAATCCTCAATCCTCAATCCTCATTCTTCAATCCTCAATACCCAATCCTCAATCCTCAATCTTTAATCCTCAATCCTCAATCCTCAATTCTCAATCTTCAATCCTCAGTCCTCAGTCCTCAAACCTCAATCCTCAACCCTCATCCCTCAATCTTCACTCCTCAATACTCAACATTCAATCCTCAATCCTTAATTCTCAATCCTCAATCCTCAATCCTCAATCGTCAGCCTTCAATCCTCAATTCTCAATCCTCAATCCTCAACCCTCAGACATCATCCTCAATCCTCAATCCTCAATCCTCAATCCTCAATCATCAATCCTCAATACTCAATCTTCAAACCTCAATCCTCGGTCCTCAAACCTCAATTCTGAATCCTCAATCCTGAATCCTCAATCTTCGGCCCTTAGTCCTCGACAATCAGTTGTCAATCCTCAATCCTCTGTAGAATACCCTCAATTCACAGTTTTCAATACTCAATACTCAATCTGCAATCTTCAAACCTCTATCCACAAACATCAGTTCTCATCATTCAACCCTCAACACTCAGTCCTCAATGTACAATCCTCAATCCTCAATCTTCAATCCTCAATTCTCAATCCTCAATCCTCAATTTTCAATCCTCATTCTTCAATCCTCAATACCCAGTACTCAATCTTCAATCCTCAATCCTCGATCCTCAATTCTCAATCCTCAATCCTCAGTCGTCAGTCCTCAAACCTCAACCCTCAATCCTCCGCCCTCATCGTCAATCCTCAATCCTCAATCCTCAATCCTCAACCCTCAATCTTCAATCCTCAATACTCAATCTTCAATCCTCTATCCTCAATCCTCAATCCTCAATCTTCAATCCTCAATCCTGAATACTCAATCCTCAATCCTCAATCCTCAATCCTCAATTCTCAATCCTCAATCCACAATTTTCAATCCTCATTCTTCAATCCTCAATACCCAATACTCAATCTTCAATCATCAATCCTCAATCCTCAATCCTCAATCCTCAATCTTCAATCCTCAATACTCAATCTTCAATCCTCAATCCTCAATCCTCATTCCTCAAACCTCAATATTCAACCCTCAGTCCTCGTCCTCAATTCCCAATTCTCAATCCTCAATTCTCAATTCTCAATCTTCAATCCTCAGTAATCAATCTTCAATCCTCAATCCCCAGACCTCAATCTTCAATCCTCAATGCTCAATCCTCAATCCTCAATCCTCAATCCTCAGTCCTCAAACCTCAATCCTGAGTCTTCAAACCTGAATCCTCAATCTTCAGACCTCAGTCCTCAACAGTCAGTTGTCAATTCTGAATCCTCAATACTGTATCATCAATTCACAGTTTTCAATACCCAATACTCAATCTGCAATCTTCAAATCTCATCACTGAACCCTCAACACTCAGTCCCCAGTCCTCAATCTTCAATCCTCAGCCCTCAATGCTCGATCCTCAATCCTCAATCTTTAATCCTCAATACTCAATCTTCAATCCTCAATCCTCAATCCCCAATCCTCAATCCTCAATCCTCAATCGTCAGTCTTCAATTCTCAATACTCAATCTGCAATCCTCAGTCCTCAATCCTCAACCCTCAATCCTCATTCTTCAATCCTCAATAGTCAATCTCCAATCCTAGATCCTCGATACCCAATCCTCAATCCTTAATCCTCAATCTTCAATCCTCAATCCTCAATTCTCAATCCTCAATCCTCAAACCTCAATCCTCAATCCCCAATCCTCAATCTTCAATCCTCAATACTCAATCGTCAATCCTCAATCCTCAATACTCAATCCTCAATCCTCAATCCTCATTCTTCAATCCTCAATACCCAATCTTCAACCTTCAATTCTCAATCCTCAATCCTCAATACTCAATCTTCAATCCTCAATCCTCAGTCCTCAAACCTCAATTCTGAATCCTCAATCCTCAATCCTCATTCTTCAATCCTCAATACCCAATCCTCAATCCTCAATCTTTAATCCTCAATCCTCAATCCTCAATTCTCAATCTTCAATCCTCAGTCCGCAGTCCTCAAACCTCAATCCTCAACCCTCATCCCTCAATCTTCAATCCTCAATACTCAACATTCAATCCTCAATCCTTAATTCTCAATCCTCAATCCTCAATCGTCAGCCTTCAATCCTCAATTCTCAATCCTCAATCCTCAACCCTCAGACATCATCCTCAATCCTCAATCCTCAATCCTCAATCCTCAATCATCAATCCTCAATACTCAATCTTCAATCCTCAATCCTCGGTCCTCAAACCTCAATTCTGAATCCTCAATCCTGAATCCTCAATCTTCGGCCCTTAGTCCTCGACAATCAGTTGTCAATTCTCAATCCTCTGTAGAATACCCTCAATTCACAGTTTTCAATACTCAATACTCAATCTGCAATCTTCAAACCTCTATCCACAAACATCAGTTCTCATCATTCAACCCTCAACACTCAGTCCTCAATGTACAATCCTCAATCCTCAATCTTCAATCCTCAATTCTCAATCCTCAATCCTCAATTTTCAATCCTCATTCTTCAATCCTCCATACCCAGTACTCAATCTTCAATCCTCAATCCTCGATCCTCAATTCTCAATCCTCAATCCTCAGTCGTCAGTCCTCAAACCTCAACCCTCAATCCTCCGCCCTCATCGTCAATCCTCAATCCTCAATCCTCAATCCTCAACCCTCAATCTTCAATCCTCAATACTCAATCTTCAATCCTCTATCCTCAATCCTCAATCCTCAATCTTCAATCCTCAATCCTGAATACTCAATCCTCAATCCTCAATCCTCAATCCTCAATTCTCAATCCTCAATCCTCAATTTTCAATCCTCATTCTTCAATCCTCAATACCCAATACTCAATCTTCAATCATCAATCCTCAATCCTCAATCCTCAATCCTCAATCTTCAATCCTCAATACTCAATCTTCAATCCTCAATCCTCAATCCTCATTCCTCAAACCTCAATATTCAACCCTCAGTCCTCGTCCTCAATTCCCAATTCTCAATCCTCAATTCTCAATTCTCAATCTTCAATCCTCAGTAATCAATCTTCAATCCTCAATCCCCAGACCTCAATCTTCAATCCTCAATGCTCAATCCTCAATCCTCAATCCTCAATCCTCAGTCCTCAAACCTCAATCCTGAGTCTTCAAACCTGAATCCTCAATCTTCAGACCTCAGTCCTCAACAGTCAGTTGTCAATTCTGAATCCTCAATACTGTATCATCAATTCACAGTTTTCAATACCCAATACTCAATCTGCAATCTTCAAATCTCATCACTGAACCCTCAACACTCAGTCCCCAGTCCTCAATCTTCAATCCTCAGCCCTCAATGCTCGATCCTCAATCCTCAATCTTTAATCCTCAATACTCAATCTTCAATCCTCAATCCTCAATCCCCAATCCTCAATCCTCAATCCTCAATCGTCAGTCTTCAATTCTCAATACTCAATCTGCAATCCTCAGTCCTCAATCCTCAATCCTCAATCCTCATTCTTCAATCCTCAATAGTCAATCTCCAATCCTAGATCCTCGATACCCAATCCTCAATCCTTAATCCTCAATCTTCAATCCTCAATCCTCAATTCTCAATCATCAATACTGAATCCTCAATCCTGAATCCTCAGACCCCAATCCTCAATCTTTAATCCTCAATCCACAATCCTCAAGCCTCAATCCTCAATTCTCAATCCTCAATCCTCAGTCCTCAGTCCTCAAACCTCAATCCTCAACCCTCAGCCCTCACCGTCAATCCTCAATCTTCAATCCTCAATCCAAAATCTTCAATGCTCAATACTCAACCTTCAATCCACAATCCGCAATTCTCAATCCTCAATCCTCAATCCTCTATCCTCAATCCTCAATCCTCAATCCTCAATCGTCAGTCTTCAATCCTCAGTACTCAATCTTCAATCCTCAATTCTCAATCCTCAATCCTCAATCCTCATTCTTCAATCCTCAATACGCAATCCTCAATCCTCAATCTTTAATCCTCAATCCTCAATCCTCAATTCTCAATCTTCAATCCTCAGTCCTCAGTCCTCAAACTTCAATCCTCAACCCTCATCCCTCAATCTTCAATCCTCAATTCTCAATCCTCAATCCTCAACCCTCAGACATCATCATCAATCCTCAATCCTCAATCCTCAATCCTCAATCCTCAATCATCAATCCTCAATACTCAATGTTCAATCCTCAATCCTCAGTCCTCAAACCTCAATTCTGAATCCTCAATCCTGAATCCTCAATCTTCGGTCCTTAGTCCTCGACAATCAGTTGTCAATCCTCAATCCTCTATAGAATACCCCCAATTCACAGTTTTCAATACTCAATACTCAATCTGCAATCTTCAAACCTCTATCCACAAACATCAGTTCTCATCACTCAACCCTCAACACTCAGTCCTCAGTGTACAATCCTCAATCCTCAATCTTCAATCCTCAATTCTCAATCCTCAATCCTCAATTTTCAATCCTCATTCTTCAATCTTCAATACCCAGTACTCAACCTTCAATCCTCAATCCTCAATCCTCAATTCTCAATCCTCAATCCTCAATCCTCAGTCCTCAGTCCTCAAACCTCAACCCTCAATCCTCCGCCCTCATCGTCAATCCTCAATCCTCAATCCTCAATCCTCAATCCTCAATCTTCAATCCTCAATTCTCAATCTTCAATCCTCAATCCTCGAGTCTCAATCCTCAATCCTCAATCCTCAATCCTCAATCCTCAATCCTCAATTCTCAATCCTCAATCCTCAGTCCTCAGTCCGCAAACCTCAATCCTCAACCCTCAGCCCTACTCGTCAATCCTCAGTCCTCAATCCTCAATCCTCAACCTTCAATCCTCAATACTCAATCTTCAATCCTCAATCCTCAATCCTCAATTCTCAATCCTCAATCCTCAAACCTCAATCCTCAATCCCCAATCCTCAATCTTCAATCCTCAATACTCAATCGTCAATCCTCAATCCTCAATCCTCAATCCTCAATCCTCAATCCTCATTCTTCAATCCTCAATACCCAATCCTCAATCTTCAATCCTCAATCCTCAATCCTCAATACTCAATCTTCAATCCTCAATACCCAATCCTCAATCTTCAATCCTCAATCCTCAATCCTCAATCCTCAATCTTCAATCCTCAATACTCAATCTTCAATCCTCATTCTTCAATCCTCAATCCCCAATCCTCAATCCTCAATACTCAATCGTCAGTCTTCAATTCTCAATACTCAATCTGCAATCCTCAGTAATCAATCCTCAATCCTCAATCCTCATTCTTCAATCCTCAATAGTCAATCTCCAATCCTAGATCCTCGATACCCAATCCTCAATCCTTAATCCACAATCTTCAATCCTCAATCCTCAATACTCAATCATCAATACTCAATCCTCAATCCTGAATCCTCAGACCCCAATCCTCGTTCTTCAATCCTCAATCCACAATCCTCAAGCCTCAATCCTCAATTCTCAATCCTCAATCATCAGTCCTCAGTCCTCAAACCTCAATCCTCAACCCTCAGCCCTCACCGTCGATCCTCAATCTTCAATCCTCAATCCAAAATCTTCAATGCTCAATACTCAACCTTCAATCCACAATCCGCAATTCTCAATCCTCAATCCTCAATCCTCTATCCTCAACCTCCAACCTTCAGTCCTCAATACTCAATCTTCAATCCCCAATACTCAATCCTCAATCCTCAATCCTCAATCCACAATCGTCAATCCTCAATACTCAATCTTCGATCCTCAATCCTCAATCCTCAATCCTCAATCCTCAATCCTCAATCCGCAATCCTCAATCTTCAATACTCAATCCTCAATCCTCAATCCTCAATTTTCAATCCTAATTCTTCAATCCTCAATACCCAATACTCAATCTTCAATCCTCAATCCTCAATCCTCAATTCTCAATCCTCAATCCTCAGTCCTCAGTCCTCGATCCTCAAACATCAACCCTCAGACCTCATTGTCAATCCTCAATGCTCAATCCTCAATCCCCAATCTTCAATCCTCAATACTCAATCTTCAATCCTCAATCCTCAATTCTCAATCCTGAATCCTCAATCCTCATTCCTCAATCCTCAATCCTCAATCCTCAATCGTCAGTCGTCAATCCTCAATACTCAATTTTCAATTCTCAATCCTCAATCCTCAATCCTCAATACTCATTCTTCAATCCTCAATACCCAATCCTCAATCTTCAATACTCAATCCTCAATCCTCAATTCTCAATCCTCAATCCTCAGTCCTCAGTCCTCAAACCTCAATCCTCAACCCTCAGCCCTCATCGTCAATCCTCAGTCCTCAATCCTCAATCCTCAACCTTCAATACTCAATACTCAATCTTCAATCCTCAATCCTCAATTCTCAATCCTCAATCCTCAATCCTCACTGCTCAATCCTCAATCCTCAATCCTCAATCGTCAGTCTTCAATCCTCAATACTCAATCTTCAATCCTCAAGCCTCGATCCTCAACCCTCAACCTTCAATCCTGAATACTCAATCTTCAATCCTCAATCCTCAATCCTCAATGCTCAATCTTCAATCCTCAATACTCAATCTTCAATCCTCAATCCTCAATCCTCAATCCTCAATAATCAATCCTCAATCCTCAATCATCAATCCTCATTCTTCAATCCTCAATCCTCAATCCTCATTCCTCAATCCTCAATCCTCAATCCTCATTCCTCAATCATCAATCCTCAATCTTCAATACTCAGTCCTCAATCCTCAATCCTCAATACTCAACCATCAATCCTCAAATCTCAATACTCAATAGAATATCCTGAATACTCAGGATTCAATACTCAAACCTCAATCCTCAACCCTCAGCCATCATCCTCCACCTTCAATCCTCAATCCTAAATCCTCAATCCTCAGTCATCAATCCTCAATCTTCAATACTCAATCGTCAATCTTCTATACTCAATACTCAATTCTCGAACCTCAATCCTCAATCCTCAAACCTCAATCTTCAATCCTCAATACTCAATCTTCGATCCTCAAACCTCAACCCTCAATCCTCAATCCTCAATCCTCAGTCATGAATACTCAATCTTCAATACTCAATTCTCAATCCTCAATCCTCAATCCTCAATCCTCAATCCTCAATCCTCAATCCTCAATCCTCATTCCTCAAACCTCAATCCTCAACCCTCAGTCCTCATCCTCAATTCTCAATTCTCAATTCTGAATCCTCAATTCTCAAACTTCAATCCTCAATAACCAATTTCCAATCCTAGATCCTCAATCCCCAATCCTCAATCGTTAATCCTCCATCTTCAATCCTCAATCCTCAATCCTCAATCCTCAATCCTCAATCCTCAATCTTCAATCCTCAATTCTCAATCCTCAATCCTCAATTTTCAATCCTCATTCTTCAATCCTCAATACCCAGTACTCAATCTTCAATCCTCAATCCTCGATCCTCAATTCTCAATCCTCAATCCTCAGTCGTCAGTCCTCAAACCTCAACCCTCAATCCTCCGCCCTCATCGTCAATCCTCAATCCTCAATCCTCAATCCTCAACCCTCAATCTTCAATCCTCAATACTCAATCTTCAATCCTCTATCCTCAATCCTCAATCCTCAATCTTCAATCCTCAATCCTGAATACTCAATCCTCAATCCTCAATCCTCAATCCTCAATTCTCAATCCTCAATCCACAATTTTCAATCCTCATTCTTCAATCCTCAATACCCAATACTCAATCTTCAATCATCAATCCTCAATCCTCAATCCTCAATCCTCAATCTTCAATCCTCAATACTCAATCTTCAATCCTCAATCCTCAATCCTCATTCCTCAAACCTCAATATTCAACCCTCAGTCCTCGTCCTCAATTCCCAATTCTCAATCCTCAATTCTCAATTCTCAATCTTCAATCCTCAGTAATCAATCTTCAATCCTCAATCCCCAGACCTCAATCTTCAATCCTCAATGCTCAATCCTCAATCCTCAATCCTCAATCCTCAGTCCTCAAACCTCAATCCTGAGTCTTCAAACCTGAATCCTCAATCTTCAGACCTCAGTCCTCAACAGTCAGTTGTCAATTCTGAATCCTCAATACTGTATCATCAATTCACAGTTTTCAATACCCAATACTCAATCTGCAATCTTCAAATCTCATCACTGAACCCTCAACACTCAGTCCCCAGTCCTCAATCTTCAATCCTCAGCCCTCAATGCTCGATCCTCAATCCTCAATCTTTAATCCTCAATACTCAATCTTCAATCCTCAATCCTCAATCCCCAATCCTCAATCCTCAATCCTCAATCGTCAGTCTTCAATTCTCAATACTCAATCTGCAATCCTCAGTCCTCAATCCTCAACCCTCAATCCTCATTCTTCAATCCTCAATAGTCAATCTCCAATCCTAGATCCTCGATACCCAATCCTCAATCCTTAATCCTCAATCTTCAATCCTCAATCCTCAATTCTCAATCCTCAATCCTCAAACCTCAATCCTCAATCCCCAATCCTCAATCTTCAATCCTCAATACTCAATCGTCAATCCTCAATCCTCAATACTCAATCCTCAATCCTCAATCCTCATTCTTCAATCCTCAATACCCAATCTTCAACCTTCAATTCTCAATCCTCAATCCTCAATACTCAATCTTCAATCCTCAATCCTCAGTCCTCAAACCTCAATTCTGAATCCTCAATCCTCAATCCTCATTCTTCAATCCTCAATACCCAATCCTCAATCCTCAATCTTTAATCCTCAATCCTCAATCCTCAATTCTCAATCTTCAATCCTCAGTCCGCAGTCCTCAAACCTCAATCCTCAACCCTCATCCCTCAATCTTCAATCCTCAATACTCAACATTCAATCCTCAATCCTTAATTCTCAATCCTCAATCCTCAATCGTCAGCCTTCAATCCTCAATTCTCAATCCTCAATCCTCAACCCTCAGACATCATCCTCAATCCTCAATCCTCAATCCTCAATCCTCAATCATCAATCCTCAATACTCAATCTTCAATCCTCAATCCTCGGTCCTCAAACCTCAATTCTGAATCCTCAATCCTGAATCCTCAATCTTCGGCCCTTAGTCCTCGACAATCAGTTGTCAATTCTCAATCCTCTGTAGAATACCCTCAATTCACAGTTTTCAATACTCAATACTCAATCTGCAATCTTCAAACCTCTATCCACAAACATCAGTTCTCATCATTCAACCCTCAACACTCAGTCCTCAATGTACAATCCTCAATCCTCAATCTTCAATCCTCAATTCTCAATCCTCAATCCTCAATTTTCAATCCTCATTCTTCAATCCTCCATACCCAGTACTCAATCTTCAATCCTCAATCCTCGATCCTCAATTCTCAATCCTCAATCCTCAGTCGTCAGTCCTCAAACCTCAACCCTCAATCCTCCGCCCTCATCGTCAATCCTCAATCCTCAATCCTCAATCCTCAACCCTCAATCTTCAATCCTCAATACTCAATCTTCAATCCTCTATCCTCAATCCTCAATCCTCAATCTTCAATCCTCAATCCTGAATACTCAATCCTCAATCCTCAATCCTCAATCCTCAATTCTCAATCCTCAATCCTCAATTTTCAATCCTCATTCTTCAATCCTCAATACCCAATACTCAATCTTCAATCATCAATCCTCAATCCTCAATCCTCAATCCTCAATCTTCAATCCTCAATACTCAATCTTCAATCCTCAATCCTCAATCCTCATTCCTCAAACCTCAATATTCAACCCTCAGTCCTCGTCCTCAATTCCCAATTCTCAATCCTCAATTCTCAATTCTCAATCTTCAATCCTCAGTAATCAATCTTCAATCCTCAATCCCCAGACCTCAATCTTCAATCCTCAATGCTCAATCCTCAATCCTCAATCCTCAATCCTCAGTCCTCAAACCTCAATCCTGAGTCTTCAAACCTGAATCCTCAATCTTCAGACCTCAGTCCTCAACAGTCAGTTGTCAATTCTGAATCCTCAATACTGTATCATCAATTCACAGTTTTCAATACCCAATACTCAATCTGCAATCTTCAAATCTCATCACTGAACCCTCAACACTCAGTCCCCAGTCCTCAATCTTCAATCCTCAGCCCTCAATGCTCGATCCTCAATCCTCAATCTTTAATCCTCAATACTCAATCTTCAATCCTCAATCCTCAATCCCCAATCCTCAATCCTCAATCCTCAATCGTCAGTCTTCAATTCTCAATACTCAATCTGCAATCCTCAGTCCTCAATCCTCAATCCTCAATCCTCATTCTTCAATCCTCAATAGTCAATCTCCAATCCTAGATCCTCGATACCCAATCCTCAATCCTTAATCCTCAATCTTCAATCCTCAATCCTCAATTCTCAATCATCAATACTGAATCCTCAATCCTGAATCCTCAGACCCCAATCCTCAATCTTTAATCCTCAATCCACAATCCTCAAGCCTCAATCCTCAATTCTCAATCCTCAATCCTCAGTCCTCAGTCCTCAAACCTCAATCCTCAACCCTCAGCCCTCACCGTCAATCCTCAATCTTCAATCCTCAATCCAAAATCTTCAATGCTCAATACTCAACCTTCAATCCACAATCCGCAATTCTCAATCCTCAATCCTCAATCCTCTATCCTCAATCCTCAATCCTCAATCCTCAATCGTCAGTCTTCAATCCTCAGTACTCAATCTTCAATCCTCAATTCTCAATCCTCAATCCTCAATCCTCATTCTTCAATCCTCAATACGCAATCCTCAATCCTCAATCTTTAATCCTCAATCCTCAATCCTCAATTCTCAATCTTCAATCCTCAGTCCTCAGTCCTCAAACTTCAATCCTCAACCCTCATCCCTCAATCTTCAATCCTCAATTCTCAATCCTCAATCCTCAACCCTCAGACATCATCATCAATCCTCAATCCTCAATCCTCAATCCTCAATCCTCAATCATCAATCCTCAATACTCAATGTTCAATCCTCAATCCTCAGTCCTCAAACCTCAATTCTGAATCCTCAATCCTGAATCCTCAATCTTCGGTCCTTAGTCCTCGACAATCAGTTGTCAATCCTCAATCCTCTATAGAATACCCCCAATTCACAGTTTTCAATACTCAATACTCAATCTGCAATCTTCAAACCTCTATCCACAAACATCAGTTCTCATCACTCAACCCTCAACACTCAGTCCTCAGTGTACAATCCTCAATCCTCAATCTTCAATCCTCAATTCTCAATCCTCAATCCTCAATTTTCAATCCTCATTCTTCAATCCTCAATACCCAGTACTCAACCTTCAATCCTCAATCCTCAATTCTCAATCCTCAATCCTCAATCCTCAGTCCTCAGTCCTCAAACCTCAACCCTCAATCCTCCGCCCTCATCGTCAATCCTCAATCCTCAATCCTCAATCCTCAATCCTCAATCTTCAATCCTCAATTCTCAATCTTCAATCCTCAATCCTCGAGTCTCAATCCTCAATCCTCAATCCTCAATCCTCAATCCTCAATCCTCAATTCTCAATCCTCAATCCTCAGTCCTCAGTCCGCAAACCTCAATCCTCAACCCTCAGCCCTACTCGTCAATCCTCAGTCCTCAATCCTCAATCCTCAACCTTCAATCCTCAATACTCAATCTTCAATCCTCAATCCTCAATCCTCAATTCTCAATCCTCAATCCTCAAACCTCAATCCTCAATCCCCAATCCTCAATCTTCAATCCTCAATACTCAATCGTCAATCCTCAATCCTCAATCCTCAATCCTCAATCCTCAATCCTCATTCTTCAATCCTCAATACCCAATCCTCAATCTTCAATCCTCAATCCTCAATCCTCAATACTCAATCTTCAATCCTCAATACCCAATCCTCAATCTTCAATCCTCAATCCTCAATCCTCAATCCTCAATCTTCAATCCTCAATACTCAATCTTCAATCCTCATTCTTCAATCCTCAATCCCCAATCCTCAATCCTCAATACTCAATCGTCAGTCTTCAATTCTCAATACTCAATCTGCAATCCTCAGTAATCAATCCTCAATCCTCAATCCTCATTCTTCAATCCTCAATAGTCAATCTCCAATCCTAGATCCTCGATACCCAATCCTCAATCCTTAATCCACAATCTTCAATCCTCAATCCTCAATACTCAATCATCAATACTCAATCCTCAATCCTGAATCCTCAGACCCCAATCCTCGTTCTTCAATCCTCAATCCACAATCCTCAAGCCTCAATCCTCAATTCTCAATCCTCAATCATCAGTCCTCAGTCCTCAAACCTCAATCCTCAACCCTCAGCCCTCACCGTCGATCCTCAATCTTCAATCCTCAATCCAAAATCTTCAATGCTCAATACTCAACCTTCAATCCACAATCCGCAATTCTCAATCCTCAATCCTCAATCCTCTATCCTCAACCTCCAACCTTCAGTCCTCAATACTCAATCTTCAATCCCCAATACTCAATCCTCAATCCTCAATCCTCAATCCACAATCGTCAATCCTCAATACTCAATCTTCGATCCTCAATCCTCAATCCTCAATCCTCAATCCTCAATCCTCAATCCGCAATCCTCAATCTTCAATACTCAATCCTCAATCCTCAATCCTCAATTTTCAATCCTAATTCTTCAATCCTCAATACCCAATACTCAATCTTCAATCCTCAATCCTCAATCCTCAATTCTCAATCCTCAATCCTCAGTCCTCAGTCCTCGATCCTCAAACATCAACCCTCAGACCTCATTGTCAATCCTCAATGCTCAATCCTCAATCCCCAATCTTCAATCCTCAATACTCAATCTTCAATCCTCAATCCTCAATTCTCAATCCTGAATCCTCAATCCTCATTCCTCAATCCTCAATCCTCAATCCTCAATCGTCAGTCGTCAATCCTCAATACTCAATTTTCAATTCTCAATCCTCAATCCTCAATCCTCAATACTCATTCTTCAATCCTCAATACCCAATCCTCAATCTTCAATACTCAATCCTCAATCCTCAATTCTCAATCCTCAATCCTCAGTCCTCAGTCCTCAAACCTCAATCCTCAACCCTCAGCCCTCATCGTCAATCCTCAGTCCTCAATCCTCAATCCTCAACCTTCAATACTCAATACTCAATCTTCAATCCTCAATCCTCAATTCTCAATCCTCAATCCTCAATCCTCACTGCTCAATCCTCAATCCTCAATCCTCAATCGTCAGTCTTCAATCCTCAATACTCAATCTTCAATCCTCAAGCCTCGATCCTCAACCCTCAACCTTCAATCCTGAATACTCAATCTTCAATCCTCAATCCTCAATCCTCAATGCTCAATCTTCAATCCTCAATACTCAATCTTCAATCCTCAATCCTCAATCCTCAATCCTCAATAATCAATCCTCAATCCTCAATCATCAATCCTCATTCTTCAATCCTCAATCCTCAATCCTCATTCCTCAATCCTCAATCCTCAATCCTCATTCCTCAATCATCAATCCTCAATCTTCAATACTCAGTCCTCAATCCTCAATCCTCAATACTCAACCATCAATCCTCAAATCTCAATACTCAATAGAATATCCTGAATACTCAGGATTCAATACTCAAACCTCAATCCTCAACCCTCAGCCATCATCCTCCACCTTCAATCCTCAATCCTAAATCCTCAATCCTCAGTCATCAATCCTCAATCTTCAATACTCAATCGTCAATCTTCTATACTCAATACTCAATTCTCGAACCTCAATCCTCAATCCTCAAACCTCAATCTTCAATCCTCAATACT
Source organism: Calliopsis andreniformis (assembly GCF_051401765.1). Taxonomy (NCBI): domain Eukaryota; kingdom Metazoa; phylum Arthropoda; class Insecta; order Hymenoptera; family Andrenidae; genus Calliopsis; species Calliopsis andreniformis. The sequence goes on along the minus strand of NW_027480473.1, from coordinate 250,627 downwards.
CAATCTTCGATCCTCAAACCTCAACCCTCAATCCTCAATCCTCAATCCTCAGTCATGAATACTCAATCTTCAATACTCAATTCTCAATCCTCAATCCTCAATCCTCAATCCTCAATCCTCAATCCTCAATCCTCAATCCTCATTCCTCAAACCTCAATCCTCAACCCTCAGTCCTCATCCTCAATTCTCAATTCTCAATTCTGAATCCTCAATTCTCAAACTTCAATCCTCAATAACCAATTTCCAATCCTAGATCCTCAATCCCCAATCCTCAATCGTTAATCCTCCATCTTCAATCCTCAATCCTCAATCCTCAATCCTAAATCCTCAATCCTCAGTCATCAATCCTCAATCTTCAATACTCAATCGTCAATCTTCTATCCTCAACACTCAATTCTCGATCCTCAATCCTCAATCCTCAATCATCAATCCTCAATACTCAATCATCAATACTCAGTTCTCAATACTCAATAGAATATCCAGAATTCTCAGTTTTCAATACTCAATCCTCAATCTTCAATCTTCATGTCTCCATCCACAAACATCAATTCTCATCACTCAACCCTCAACAGTCAGTCCTCAATCTTCAATCCTCAATTCTCAATACTCAATCCTCAGTCCTCAGTCCTCAATCTTCAATCCTCAATCCTCAATCCTAAAATCCTCAATCCTCAATATTCAACACACAACCCTCAACCATCAATCCGCAATACTCAGCCATCAATCCCCAATTCTCAATACTCAATGGAATATCCTGAATTCTCAGTTTTCAATACTCAACCTCAATCTACAATCTTCAAGTCTCCATCCACTAACATTTATTCTGATCACTCAACCCTCAACACTCAGTCCTCAATCTTTAATCATCAATCCCCAATCCTCAATCTTCAATCCTCATTACTCAATCTTCAATCCTCAATCCTCAATCCTCAATCCTCAATCCTCAGTCATCAATCCTCAATCTTCAATACTCAATCCTCAATCCTCAATCCTCTATCCTCAAAGCTCAATCCTCATTCCTCAAACCTCAATCCTCAACCCTCAGTCCTCATCCTCCATCCTCAATCCTCAATCATCAATCCTCAATTTTCAATCCTCAATACTCAACCTTCGATCCTCAATCCTCAGCCCTCAATCCTCAAACCTCAATCCTCAGTCATGAATACTCCATCTTCAATACTCAATACACAATTCTCAATCCTCAATCCTCAATCCTCAATCCTCAATCCTCAATCCTCATTCCTCAAACCTCAATACTCAACCCTCAGTCCTCGTCCTCAATTCCCAATTCTGAATCCGCAATCCTCAATTCTCAATCTTCAATCCTCAGTAATCAATCTTCAATCCTCAATCCCCAGACCTCAATCTTCAATCCTCAATGCTCAATCCTCAGTCCTCAGTCCTCATTCTTCAATTCTCAATACCCAATCCTCAATCCTCAATCCTCAATTCTGAATCTTCAATGCTCAGTCCTCAGTCCTCAAACCTCAATCCTCAACCCTCATCCCTCAATCTTCAATCCTCAATACTCAACCTTCGATCCTCAATCCTCAGTCCTCAATCCTCAAACCTCAATCCTCAGTCATGAATACTCCATCTTCAATACTCAATACACAATTCTCAATCCTCAATCCTCAATCCTCAATCCTCAATCCTCAATCCTCCATCATCAATCCTCAATACTCAATCTTCAATCCTCAATCCTCAGTCCTCAAACCTCAATTCTGAATCCTCAATCCTGAATCCTCAATCTTCGGTCCTTAGTCCTCGACAATCAGTTGTCAATCCCCAATCATCGATAGAATATCCTCAATTCACAGTTTTCAATACTCAATACTCAACCTGCAATCTTCGTATCTCTGTCCACAAACATCAATTCTCATCACTCAACCCTCAACACTCAGTCGCCAATCCTCAATCTTCAATCCACAATCCTCAACACTCAGTCCCCAATCCTCAATACTCAATCTTCAATTCTCAATCCTCAGTCATCAAACCTCAATCCCGAATCCTCAATCCTGAATCCTCAATCTTCAGCCCTCAGTCCTCAACAATCAGTTGTCAATCCCCAATCCTCAATAGAATATTCTCAATTCACAGTTTTCAATACTCAATACTCAATCTGCAATCTTCAGATCTCTATCCACAAACATCAATTCTCATCACTCAACCCTCAATACTCAGTCCCCAATCCTCAATCTTGAACCCTCAATCCTCAATCCTCAACCCTCAACCCTCAGCTCTCATCCTCAATCCTCAATCCTCAGCCCTCAATCCTCAATCCTCAATCCTCAATCCTCAATCTTCAATCCTCAATACTCAATCTGCAATCCTCAATCCTCAACCCTCAATCCTCAATCGTCAGTCTACAATCCTCAATACTCAATTTTCAATCCTCAATCCTCAATCCCCAATCCTCAGTCTTCAATCCTCAATCCACAATGCTCAATCCTCAATCCTCAATCCACAACCTTCAATCCTCAATACACAATCTTCAATCCTCAATCACAATCCTCAATCCTCAATCCTCAATACTCAATCCTGAATCTTCAATCCTCAATACTCAATCTGCAATCCTCAATCCTCAATACTCAATCCTCAATACTCATTCTTCAATCCTCAATACCGAATCCTCATTCTTCAATCCTCAATACACAATCTTCAATCCTCAATCCTGAATCCTCAATCCTCAATTCTCAATCCTCAATCCTCAGTCCTCAGTCCTCAAACCTCAATCCTCGACCCTCAGCCCTCATTGTCAATCCTCAATCTTCAATCCTCAATCCTCAGCATTCAATGCTCAATACTCAATCTTCAATCCTCAATCCACAATCCTCAATCCTCAATCCTCAATCCTCAATCCTCAATCCTCAATCCTCGATCCTCAATCGTCAGTCTTCAATTCTTAATACTCAACCTTCAATCCTCAATCCTCAGCCCTCATCCTCAATCCTCAATCCTCAATCCTCAACCCTCAATCCTCAATCTTCAATCCTCGATACTCAATCTTCAATCCTCAATCCTCAGTCCTCAAACCTCAATTCTGAATCCTCAATCCTGATTCCTCAATCTTCGGCCCTCAGTCCTCAACAATCAGTTGTCAATACTCAATACTCAATAGAATATCCTCAATTCACAGTTTTCAATAGTCAATCCCCATTCTTCGATCTTCAAACCTCATTCCACAAACAACAATTCCCATCACTCAACCCTCAGCACTCAGGACTCAATCTTCAATCCTCAATCCTCAATCCTCAATCTTCAATCCTCAATACTCAATCTTCAATCCTCAATCCTCAATTCTCAATCCTCAATACTCAATCCTCAATCGTCAATCCTCAATCCCCAATTCTCAATCTTCAATCCTCAAACCTCAATCCTCAATCCCCAATCCTCAATCTTCAATCCTCAATACTCAATCGTCAATCCTCAATCCTCAATCCTCGATCCTCAATCCTCAATGTTCAATCCGCGATACCCAATCCTCAATGTTCAATCCTCAATCCTCAATCCTCAATCCTCAATCCTCAATGATCAATCCTCAATCCTTGTTCCTCAGTCCCCAAACCTCAATCCTCAATCTTCAATCCTCAATACTCAATCTTCAATCCTCGATACTCAATACTCAATCCTCAATCCTCAATATTCAATCGTCATTCTTCAATCCTCAATACTCAATCTTCAATCCTCAATCCTCAATCCTCAATCCTCATTCTTCAATCCTCAATACCCAATCCTCAATCTACAATCCTCAATCCTCAATCCTCAATTCTCAATCCTCAATCCTCAGTCCTCAGTCCTCAAACCTGAATCCTCAGCCCTCAGCCCTCATCCTCAATCCTCAATTCTCAACACTCAATTCTCAATCCTCAATCCTCAATCGTCTGTCTTCAATCCTCAATACTCAATCATCAATCCTCAATCCTCAATCCTGAATCCTCAGTCCTCATTCTTCAATCCTCAATACCCAATCCTCAATCTTCAATCCTCGACCCTCAACCCTCAATTCTCATTCCTCAATCCTCAATCCTCAATCCTCAATCCTCAGTCCTCAGTCCTCAAACCTCAATCCTCAACCCTCAGGCCTCATCGTCAATCCTCAGTATTCAATCCTCAATCCTCAATCTTCAATGCTCAATACTCAACCTTCAATCCACAATACTCAATCTTCAATCCTCAATCCTCAATCCTCAATCCTCAATCCTCATTCTTCAATCCTCAACACCCAATCCTCAATCTTCAATCCTCAATCCTCAGTCCTCAATTCTCAATACTCAATCTTCAATCCTCAATACTCAATCTTCAATCCTCAACCCTCAATCCTCAATCCTCAATCATCAATCCTCAACCCTCAATCCTCGATCCTCAATCTTCAGTCCTTAGTCCCAAATCCTCAGCCTTCAATCCTCAATCCTCAACCTCCAACCTTCAGTCCTCAATACTCAATCTTCAATCCTCAATACTCAATCCTCAATCCTCAATCCTCAATCCACAATCGTCAATCCTCAATACTCAATCTTCGATCCGCAATCCTCAATCCTCAATCCTCAATCCTCAATCCTCAATCCGCAATCCTCAATCTTCAATACTCAATCCTCAATCCTCAATCCTCAATTTTCAATCCTAATTCTTCAATCCTCAATACCCAATACTCAATCTTCAATCCTCAATCCTCAATCCTCAATTCTCAATCCTCAATCCTCAGTCCTCAGTCCTCGATCCTCAAACATCAACTCTCAGACCTCATTGTCAATCCTCAATGCTCAATCCTCAATCCCCAATCTTCAATCCTCAATACTCAATTTTCAATCCTCAATCCTCAATTCTCAATCCTGAATCCTCAATCCTCATTCTTCAATCCTCAATCCTCAATCCTCAATCGTCAGTCGTCAATCCTCAATACTCAATTTTCAATTCTCAATCCTCAATCCTCAATCCTCAATACTCATTCTTCAATCCTCAATACCCAATCCTCAATCTTCAATCCTCAATCCTCAATCCTCAATTCTCAATCCTCAATCCTCAGTCCTCAGTCCTCAAACCTCAATCCTCAACCCTCAGCCCTCATCGTCAATCCTCAGTCCTCAATCCTCAATCCTCAACCTTCAATACTCAATACTCAATCTTCAATCCTCAATCCTCAATTCTCAATCCTCAATCCTCAATCCTCACTGCTCAATCCTCAATCCTCAATCCTCAATCGTCAGTCTTCAATCCTCAATACTCAATCTTCAATCCTCAAGCCTCGATCCTCAACCCTCAACCTTCAATCCTGAATACTCAATCTTCAATCCTCAATCCTCAATCCTCAATGCTCAATCTTCAATCCTCAATACTCAATCTTCAATCCTCAATCCTCAATCCTCAATCCTCAATCCTCAATAATCAATCCTCAATCCTCAATCATCAATCCTCATTCTTCAATCCTCAATCCTCAATCCTCATTCCTCAATCCTCAATCCTCAATCCTCATTCCTCAATCATCAATCCTCAATCTTCAATACTCAGTCCTCAATCCTCAATCCTCAATACTCAACCATCAATCCTCAAATCTCAATACTCAATAGAATATCCTGAATACTCAGGATTCAATACTCAAACCTCAATCCTCAACCCTCAGCCATCATCCTCCACCTTCAATCCTCAATCCTAAATCCTCAATCCTCAGTCATCAATCCTCAATCTTCAATACTCAATCGTCAATCTTCTATACTCAATACTCAATTCTCGAACCTCAATCCTCAATCCTCAAACCTCAATCTTCAATCCTCAATACTCAATCTTCGATCCTCAAACCTCAACCCTCAATCCTCAATCCTCAATCCTCAGTCATGAATACTCAATCTTCAATACTCAATTCTCAATCCTCAATCCTCAATCCTCAATCCTCAATCCACAATCCTCAATCCTCAATCCTCATTCCTCAAACCTCAATCCTCAACCCTCAGTCCTCATCCTCAATTCTCAATTCTCAATTCTGAATCCTCAATTCTCAAACTTCAATCCTCAATAACCAATTTCCAATCCTAGATCCTCAATCCCCAATCCTCAATCGTTAATCCTCCATCTTCAATCCTCAATCCTCAATCCTCAATCCTAAATCCTCAATCCTCAGTCATCAATCCTCAATCTTCAGTACTCAATCGTCAATCTTCTATCCTCAACACTCAATTCTCGATCCTCAATCCTCAATCCTCAATCATCAATCCTCAATACACAATCATCAATACTCAGTTCTCAATACTCAATAGAATATCCAGAATTCTCAGTTTTCAATACTCAATCCTCAATCTTCAATCTTCATGTCTCCATCCACAAACATCAATTCTCATCACTCAACCCTCAACAGTCAGTCCTCAATCTTCAATCCTCAATTCTCAATACTCAATCCTCAGTCCTCAGTCCTCAATCTTCAATCCTCAATCCTCAATCCTAAAATCCTCAATCCTCAATATTCAACACACAACCCTCAACCATCAATCCGCAATACTCAACCATCAATCCCCAATTCTCAATACTCAATGGAATATCCTGAATTCTCAGTTTTCAATACTCAACCTCAATCTACAATCTTCAAGTCTCCATCCACTAACATTTATTCTGATCACTCAACCCTCAACACTCAGTCCTCAATCTTTAATCATCAATCCCCAATCCTCAATCTTCAATCCTCATTACTCAATCTTCAATCCTCAATCCTCAATCCTCAATCCTCAATCCTCAGTCATCAATCCTCAATCTTCAATACTCAATCCTCAATCCTCAATCCTCTATCCTCAAAGCTCAATCCTCATTCCTCAAACCTCAATCCTCAACCCTCAGTCCTCATCCTCCATCCTCAATCCTCAATCATCAATCCTCAATTTTCAATCCTCAATACTCAACCTTCGATCCTCAATCCTCAGCCCTCAATCCTCAAACCTCAATCCTCAGTCATGAATACTCCATCTTCAATACTCAATACACAATTCTCAATCCTCAATCCTCAATCCTCAATCCTCAATCCTCAATCCTCATTCCTCAAACCTCAATACTCAACCCTCAGTCCTCGTCCTCAATTCCCAATTCTGAATCCTCAATCCTCAATTCTCAATCTTCAATCCTCAGTAATCAATCTTCAATCCTCAATCCCCAGACCTCAATCTTCAATCCTCAATGCTCAATCCTCAGTCCTCAGTCCTCATTCTTCAATTCTCAATACCCAATCCTCAATCCTCAATCCTCAATTCTGAATCTTCAATGCTCAGTCCTCAGTCCTCAAACCTCAATCCTCAACCCTCATCCCTCAATCTTCAATCCTCAATACTCAACCTTCGATCCTCAATCCTCAGTCCTCAATCCTCAAACCTCAATCCTCAGTCATGAATACTCCATCTTCAATACTCAATACACAATTCTCAATCCTCAATCCTCAATCCTCAATCCTCAATCCTCAATCCTCCATCATCAATCCTCAATACTCAATCTTCAATCCTCAATCCTCAGTCCTCAAACCTCAATTCTGAATCCTCAATCCTGAATCCTCAATCTTCGGTCCTTAGTCCTCGACAATCAGTTGTCAATCCTCAATCCTCTATAGAATACCCTCAATTCACAGTTTTCAATACTCAATACTCATTCTGCAATCTTCAAACCTCTATCCACAAACATCATTTCTCATCACTCAACCCTCAACACTCAGTCCTCAATGTACAATCCTCAATCCTCAATCTTCAATCCTCAATTCTCAATCCTCAATCCTCAATTTTCAAACCTCATTCTTCAATCCTCAATACCCAGTACTCAATCTTCAATCCTCAATCCTCAATCCTCAATTCTCAATCCTCAATCCTCAGTCCTCAGTCCTCAGACCTCAACCCTCAATCCTCCGCCCCCATCGTCAATCCTCAATCCTCAATCCTCAATCCTCAATCCTCAATCTTCAATCCTCAATTCTCAATCTTCAATCCTCATTCCTCAAGTCTCAATCCTCAATCCTCAATCCTCAATCCTCAATCCTCAATCCTCAATTCTCAATCCTCAATCCTCAGTCCTCAGTCCTCAAACCCCAATCCTCAACCCTCAGCCCTCATCGTCAATCCTCAGTCCTCAATCCCCAATCCTCAATCTTCAATCCTCAATACTCAATCGTCAATCCTCAATCCTCAATCCTCAATCCTCAGTCCTCAGTCTTCAAACCTCAATCCTCAACCCTCAGCCCTCATCGTCAATCCTCAGTCCTCAATCCTCAATCCTCAACCTTCAATCCTCAATACTCAATCTTCAATCCTCAATCCTCAATTCTCAATCCTGAATCCTCAAACCTCAATCCTCAATCCCCAATCCTCAATCTTCAATCCTCAATACTCAATCGTCAATCCTCAATCCTCAATCCTCAATCCTCAATCCTCAATGTTAATCCGCGATACCCAATCCTCAATGTTCAATCCTCAATCCTCAATCCTCAATCCTCAATCCTCAATCATCAATCCTCAATCCCCAATCCTCAATCTTCAATCCTCAATCCTCAATCCTCAATCTTCAATCCTCAATTCTCAATCTTCAATCCTCATTCCTCAAGTCTCAATGTTCAATCCTCAATCCTCAATCCTCAATCCTCAATCCTCAATCATCAATCCTCAATCCCCAATCCTCAATCTTCAATCCTCAATACTCAATCGTCAATTCTCAATCCTCAATCCTCAATCCTCAATCCTCAATGTTCAATCCGCGATACCCAATCCTCAATGTTCAATCCTCAATCCTCAATCCTCAATCCTCAATACTCAATCTTCGATCCTCAATCCTCAATCCTCAATCCTCAATCCTCAATGCTCAATCCTCAATCCGCAATCCTCAATTTTCAATCCTCAATCCTCAATCCTCAATCCTCAATTTTCAATCCTAATTCTTCAATCCTCAATACCCAATAGTCAATCTTCAATCCTCAATCCCCAATCCTCAATTCTCAATCCTCAATCCTCAATACTCAATCTTCAATCCTCAATCGTCAACATTCAATCCTCAATACTCAATCTTCAACCCTCAATCCTCAATCCTCAAGCACCAATCCTCATTCTTCAATCCTCAATACCCAATCCTCAATCTTCAATCCTCGATCCTCAATCCTCAATCCTCAACCCTCAATCCTCGATCCTCTATCTTCAATCCTCAGTCCCAAATACTCAATCTTCAATCCTCAATCCTCAACACTCAATCTTCAATCCTCAATACTCAATCTTCAATCCTCAATCCTCAATATTCAATCCTCAATCCTCATTCTTCAATCCTCAATAACCAATCCTCAATCTTCAATCCTCAATCCTCAGACCTCAATTCTCAATCCTCAGTCCTCAATCCTCAATCCTCAGACCTCAAACACCAATACTCAACCCTCAGGACTCGTCCTCAATCCACAACCCTCAATCCTCAATCCTCAATCTTCAATCATCAATATTCAATCTTCAATCCTCAATCCTCAATCCTCAATGCTCAATCCTCAACCCTCAATGTTCAATCCGCAATACCCAATCCTGAATCTTCAATCCTCAGTCCTCAATCCTCAATCCTCAATCCTCAATCCTCCATCCTCAGACCTCAAACCTCAATCCTGAATCCTGAATCCTCAATCTTCAGCCCTCAGTCCTCAACAATCAGTTATCAATCCCCAATCATCGATAGAATATCCTCAATTCACAGTTTTCAATACTCAATACTCAACCTGCAATCTTCGTATCTCTGTCCACAAACATCAATTCTCATCACTCAACCCTCAACACTCAGTCGCCAATCCTCAATCTTCAATCCACAATCCTCAACACTCAGTCCCCAATCCTCAATACTCAATCTTCAATTCTCAATCCTCAGTCATCAAACCTCAATCCCGAATCCTCAATCCTGAATCCTCAATCTTCAGCCCTCAGTCCTCAACAATCAGTTGTCAATCCCCAATCCTCAATAGAATATTCTCAATTCACAGTTTTCAATACTCAATACTCAATCTGCAATCTTCAGATCTCTATCCACAAACATCAATTCTCATCACTCAACCCTCAATACTCAGTCCCCAATCCTCAATCTTGAACCCTCAATCCTCAATCCTCAACCCTCAACCCTCAGCTCTCATCCTCAATCCACAATCCTCAGCCCTCAATCCTCAATCCTCAATCCTCAATCCTCAATCTTCAATCCTCAATACTCAATCTGCAATCCTCAATCCTCAACCCTCAATCCTCAATCGTCAGTCTACAATCCTCAATACTCAATTTTCAATCCTCAATCCTCAATCCCCAATCCTCAGTCTTCAATCCTCAATCCACAATGCTCAATCCTCAATCCTCAATCCACAACCTTCAATCCTCAATACACAATCTTCAATCCTCAATCACAATCCTCAATCCTCAATCCTCAATACTCAATCCTGAATCTTCAATCCTCAATACTCAATCTGCAATCCTCAATCCTCAATACTCAATCCTCAATACTCATTCTTCAATCCTCAATACCGAATCCTCATTCTTCAATCCTCAATACACAATCTTCAATCCTCAATCCTGAATCCTCAATCCTCAATTCTCAATCCTCAATCCTCAGTCCTCAGTCCTCAAACCTCAATCCTCGACCCTCAGCCCTCATTGTCAATCCTCAATCTTCAATCCTCAATCCTCAGCATTCAATGCTCAATACTCAATCTTCAATCCTCAATCCACAATCCTCAATCCTCAATCCTCAATCCTCAATCCTCAATCCTCAATCCTCGATCCTCAATCGTCAGTCTTCAATTCTTAATACTCAACCTTCAATCCTCAATCCTCAGCCCTCATCCTCAATCCTCAATCCTCAATCCTCAATCCTCAATCCTCAATCATCAATCTTCAATCCTCAATACTCAATCTTCAATCCTCAATCCTCAATTCTCAATCCTCATTCCTCAATCCTCAATCCTCAATCCTCAGTCCTCAATCCTCAATCGTCAGTCTTCAATCCTCAATACTCAATCTTCAATCCTCAATCCTCAATCCTCAGTCTTCAATCCTCTACACTCAATCTTCAATCCTCAATCCTCAGTCCTCAAACCTCAATTCTGAATACTCAATCCTGAATCCTTAATCCTCGGCCCTCAGTCATCAACAATCAGTTGTCAATCCTCAATCCTCAATAGAATATCCTCAATTCACAGTTTTCAATACTCAATACTCAATCTGGAATCTTCAAACCTCTATCCACAAACATCAATTCTCATCACTCAACCCTCAACACTCAGTCCTCAATGTTCAATCCTCAATCCTCCATCCTCAATCATCAATCGTCAATCTTCAATCCTCAATACTCAATCTTCAATCCTCAATCCTCAATCCTCAATCCTCAATCCTCAATCCTCATTCTTCAATCCTCAATACCCAATCCTCAATCTTCAATCCTCAATCCTCAATCCTCAATCCTCAATCCTCAATCGTCAACCCTCAATTTTCAATCCTCATTCTTCAATCTTCAATACCCAATACTCAACCTTCAATCCTCAATCCTCAAACCTCAATCCTCAATTCTCAATCCTCAATCCTCAATCCTCAATCCTCAATCCTCAATCCTCGATCCTCAATCGTCAGTCTTCAATTCTTAATACTCAATCTTCAATCCTCAATCCTCAATCCCCAATCCTCAATCCTCATTCTTCAATCCTCAATACCCAATCCTCAATCCTCAATCTTTAATCCTCAATCCGCAATCCTCAACTCTCAATCCTCAATTCTCAGTCCTCAGTCCTCAAACCTCAATCCTCAACCCTCATTCCTCATCCTCAATCCTCAATCCTCAATCTTCAATCCTCAATCCTCAATCCTCAATACTCAATCTTCAATCGTCAATGCTCAATTCTCAATCCTCAATCCTCAATCCTCAATCGTCAATCCTCAATCCTCAATCCCCAATTGTCAGTCTTCAATCCTCAATACTTAATCTTCAATCCTCAATCCTCAATCCGCAATCGTCAATCTTCAATCCTCAATTCTCAACCCTCAATCCTCAATCCTCAATCTTCAATCCTCAATACTAAATCTTCAATCCTCAATCCTCAATCCTCAATCATCAATCCTCAATCCTCAATCCTCAATCCTGAATATTCAATCCTCAATACTCAATCTGCAATCCTCAATCCTAAATCCTCAATACTCAATCCTCATTCTTCAATCCTGAATACCGAATCCTCAGTCTTCAATCCTCAATCCTCAATCCTCAATCCTCATACCTCAATCCTCAATGTTCAATCCTCAATACCCAATCCTCAATCTTCAATCCTCAATCCTCAATCCTCAATCGTCAATCCTCAATCCTCAATCCCCAATTGTCAGTCTTCAATCCTCAATACTTAATCTTCAATCCTCAATCCTCAATCCGCAATCGTCAATCTTCAATCCTCAATTCTCAACCCTCAATCCTCAATCCTCAATCTTCAATCCTCAATACTAAATCTTCAATCCTCAATCCTCAATCCTCAATCATCAATCCTCAATCCTCAATCCTCAATCCTGAATATTCAATCCTCAATACTCAATCTGCAATCCTCAATCCTAAATCCTCAATACTCAATCCTCATTCTTCAATCCTCAATACCGAATCCTCAGTCTTCAATCCTCAATGCTCAATCGTCAATCTTCAACCCTCAATACTCAATCTTCAACCCTCAATCTCCAATCATCAATCCTCAATCCTCAATCATGAATCCTCATTCGTCAACCTTCAATCCTCAATACTCAATCTTCAATCCTCAATCCAGAATCCTCAGACCTCAGTCCTCAATCCTCAACCCTCAACCCTCAGCCCTCATCCTCAATCCTCAATCCTCAACCCTCAATTCTCAATCTTCAATCCTCGATACTCAATCGTCAGTCTTCAATTCTTGATACTCAATCTTCAATCCTCAATTCTCAATCCTCATTCCTCAATCCTCAATCCTCAATCCTCAGTCCTCAATCCTCAATCGTCAGACTTCAATCCTCAATACTCAATCTTCAATCCTCAATCCTCAATCCTCAATCATCAATCCTCAATACTCAATCTTCAATCCTCAATCCTCAGTCCTCAAACCTCAATTCTGAATCCTCAATCCTGAATCCTCAAACTTCGGTCCTTAGTCCTCGACAATCAGTTGTCAATCCTCAATCCTCTATAGAATACCCTCAATTCACAGTTTTCAATACTCAATACTTAATCTGCAATCTTCAAAACTCTATCCACAAACACCAATTCTCATCACTCAACCCACAACACTCAGTCCTCAATGTTCAATACTCAATCCTCAATCCTCAATCCTCAATCGTCAATCTTCAACCCTCAATACTCAATCTTCAACCCTCAATCCTCAATCCTCAATCCTCAATCCTCATTCTTCAATCCTCAATACTCAATCCTCAATCTTCAACCCTCAATCCTCAATCCTCAATTCTCAATCCTCAATCCTCAATCCTCAATCCTCAATCGTCAATCTTCAATCCTCAATACTCAATCTTCAATGCTCAATCCTCAATCCTCAATCCTCAATCCTCATTCTTCAATCCTCAATACACAATCTTCAATCCTCAATCCTCAATCTTCAATCCTCAATTCTCAATCCTCAATCCTCAGTCCTCAGTCCTCAAACCTCAATCCTCAACCCTCAGCCCTCATTGTCAATCCTCAATCTTTAATCCTCAATCCTCAACCTTCAATGCTCAATACTCAATCTTCAATCCTCAATCCACAATCCTCAATCCTCAATCCTCAATCCTCAATCCTCAATCCTCAATCCTCAATCCTCGATCCTCAATCGTCAGTCTTCAATTCTTGATACTCAATCTTCAATCCTCAATCCTCAGCCCTCATCCTCAATCCTCAATCCTCAATCCTCAATCCTCAATCCTCAATCATCAATCTTCAATCCTCAATACTCAATCTTCAATCCTCAATCCTCAATTCTCAATCCTCATTCCTCAATCCTCAATCCTCAATCCTCAGTCCTCAATCCTCAATCGTCAGTCTTCAATCCTCAATACTCAATCTTCAATCATCAATCCTCAATCCTCAGTCTTCAATCCTCAATACGCAATCTTCAATCCTCAATCCTCAGTCCTCAAACCTCAATTCTGAATACTCAATCCTGAATCCTTAATCCTCGGCCCTCAGTCATCAACAATCAGTTGTCAATCCTCAATCCTCAATAGAATATCCTCAATTCACAGTTTTCAATACTCAATACTCAATCTGCAATCTTCAAACCTCTATCCACAAACATCAATTCTCATCACTCAACCCTCAACACTCAGACCTCAATGTTCAATTCTCAATCCTCCATCCTCAATCCTCAATCATCAATCTTCAATCCTCAATACTCAATCTTCAATCCTCAATCCTCAATTCTCAATCCTCATTCCTCAATCCTCAATCCTCAATCCTCAGTCCTCAATCCTCAATCGTCAGTCTTCAATCCTCAATACTCAATCTTCAATCCTCAATCCACAATCCTCAGTCTTCAATCCCCAATCCTCAATCTTCAATCCTCAAAACTCAATCTTCAATCCTCGGTCATCAATACTCAATCCTCAATCCTCAATCCTCAATCCTCAATCGTCAGTCTTCAATCCTCAATACTCAATCTTCAATCCTCAATCCTCAATCCTCAATCCCCAATCCTCATTCCTCAAACCTCAATACCCAATCCTAAATCTTCAATCCTCAATCCTCAATCCTCAATTCTCAATCCTCAATACACAATCTTCAATCCTCAATCACAATCCTCAATCCTCAATCCTCAATCCTCAATCCTGAATCTTCAATCCTCAATACTCAATCTGCAATCCTCAATCCTCAATACTCAATCCTCAATACTCATTCTTCAATCCTCAATACCGAATCCTCAATCTTCAATCCTCAATGCTCAATCCTCAATCCTCAATCCTCAACCTTCAATCCTCAATCCTCAATCCTCAATCCTCAATCCTCAATCCTCAATCGTCAGTCCTCAAACCTCAATCCTGAATCGTCAATCCTGAATCCTCAACCTTCAGCCTGAGACCTCAACGATCAGTTGTCAATCCTCAATCCTCAATAGAATATACTCAATTCACAGTTTTCAATACTCAATACTCAATCTGCGATCTTCAAACCTCAATCCACAAACACCAATTCTCATCACTCAACCCTCAACACTCAGTCCTCAATGTTCAATACTCAATCCTCAATCCTCAATCCTCAATCGTCAATCTTCAACCCTCAATACTCAATCTTCAATCCTCAATCCTCAATCCTCAATCCTCAATCCTCATTCTTCAATCCTCAATACTCAATCCTCAGTCTTCAACCCTCAATCCTCAATCGTCAATTCTCAATCCTCAATCCTCAATCCTCAATCCTCAATCGTCAATCTTCAATCCTCAATACTCAATCTTCAATGCTCAATCCTCAATCCTCAATCCTCGATCCTCATTCTTCAATCCTCAATACACAATCTTCAATCCTCAGTCCTCAATCCTCAATCCTCAATTCTCAATCCTCAATCCTCAGTCCTCAGTCCTCAAACCTCAATCCTCAACCCTCAGCCCTCATTGTCAATCCTCAATCTTCAATCCTCAATCCTCAACCTTCAATGCTCAATACTCAATCTTCAATCCTCAATCCACAATCCTCAATCCTCAATCCTCAATCCTCAATCCTCAATCCTCAATCCTCAATCCTCAATCCTCGATCCTCAATCCTCAATCCTCAATCATCAATCTTCAATCCTCAATACTCAATCTTCAATCCTCAATCCTCAATTCTCAATCCTCATTCCTCAATCCTCAATCCTCAATCCTCAGTCCTCAATCCTCAATCGTCAGTCTTCAATCCTCAATACTCAATCTTCAATCATCAATCCTCAATCCTCAGTCTTCAATCCTCAATCCTCAATTCTCAATCCTCATTCCTCAATCCTCAATCCTCAATCCTCAGTCCTCAATCCTCAATCGTCAGTCTTCAATCCTCAATACTCAATCTTCAATCATCAATCCTCAATCCTCAGTCTTCAATCCTCAATACGCAATCTTCAATCCTCAATCCTCAGTCCTCAAACCTCAATTCTGAATACTCAATCCTGAATCCTTAATCCTCGGCCCTCAGTCATCAACAATCAGTTGTCAATCCTCAATCCTCAATAGAATATCCTCAATTCACAGTTTTCAATACTCAATACTCAATCTGCAATCTTCAAACCTCTATCCACAAACATCAATTCTCATCACTCAACCCTCAACACTCAGACCTCAATGTTCAATTCTCAATCCTCCATCCTCAATCCTCAATCATCAATCTTCAATCCTCAATACTCAATCTTCAATCCTCAATCCTCAATTCTCAATCCTCATTCCTCAATCCTCAATCCTCAATCCTCAGTCCTCAATCCTCAATCGTCAGTCTTCAATCCTCAATACTCAATCTTCAATCCTCAATCCACAATCCTCAGTCTTCAATCCCCAATCCTCAATCTTCAATCCTCAAAACTCAATCTTCAATCCTCGGTCATCAATACTCAATCCTCAATCCTCAATCCTCAATCCTCAATCGTCAGTCTTCAATCCTCAATACTCAATCTTCAATCCTCAATCCTCAATCCTCAATCCCCAATCCTCATTCCTCAAACCTCAATACCCAATCCTAAATCTTCAATGCTCAATCCTCAATCCTCAATTCTCAATCCTCAATACACAATCTTCAATCCTCAATCACAATCCTCAATCCTCAATCCTCAATCCTCAATCCTGAATCTTCAATCCTCAATACTCAATCTGCAATCCTCAATCCTCAATACTCAATCCTCAATACTCATTCTTCAATCCTCAATACCGAATCCTCAATCTTCAATCCTCAATGCTCAATCCTCAATCCTCAATCCTCAACCTTCAATCCTCAATCCTCAATCCTCAATCCTCAATCCTCAATCCTCAATCGTCAGTCCTCAAACCTCAATCCTGAATCGTCAATCCTGAATCCTCAACCTTCAGCCTGAGACCTCAACGATCAGTTGTCAATCCTCAATCCTCAATAGAATATACTCAATTCACAGTTTTCAATACTCAATACTCAATCTGCGATCTTCAAACCTCAATCCACAAACACCAATTCTCATCACTCAACCCTCAACACTCAGTCCTCAATGTTCAATACTCAATCCTCAATCCTCAATCCTCAATCGTCAATCTTCAACCCTCAATACTCAATCTTCAATCCTCAATCCTCAATCCTCAATCCTCAATCCTCATTCTTCAATCCTCAATACTCAATCCTCAGTCTTCAACCCTCAATCCTCAATCGTCAATTCTCAATCCTCAATCCTCAATCCTCAATCCTCAATCGTCAATCTTCAATCCTCAATACTCAATCTTCAATGCTCAATCCTCAATCCTCAATCCTCGATCCTCATTCTTCAATCCTCAATACACAATCTTCAATCCTCAGTCCTCAATCCTCAATCCTCAATTCTCAATCCTCAATCCTCAGTCCTCAGTCCTCAAACCTCAATCCTCAACCCTCAGCCCTCATTGTCAATCCTCAATCTTCAATCCTCAATCCTCAACCTTCAATGCTCAATACTCAATCTTCAATCCTCAATCCACAATCCTCAATCCTCAATCCTCAATCCTCAATCCTCAATCCTCAATCCTCAATCCTCAATCCTCGATCCTCAATCGTCAGTCTTCAATTCTTAATACTCAACCTTCAATCCTCAATCCTCAGCCCTCATCCTCAATCCTCAATCCTCAATCCTCAATCCTCAATCCTCAATGATCAATCTTCAATCCTCAATACTCAATCTTCAATCCTCAATCCTCAATTCTCAATCCTCATTCCTCAATCCTCAATCCTCAATCCTCAGCCCTCAATCCTGAATCGTCAGTCCTCAATCCTCAATCGTCAGTCTTCAATCCTCAATACTCAATCTTCAATCCTCAATCCACAATCCTCAGTCTTCAATCCCCAATCCTCAACCTTCAATCCTCAAAACTCAATCTTCAATCCTCGGTCCTCAATACTCAATCCTCAATCCTCAATCCTCAATCCTCAATCGTCAGTCTTCAATCCTCAATACTCAATCTTCAATCCTCAATCCTCAATCCTCAATCCCCAATCCTCATTCCTCAAACCTCAATACCCAATCCTAAATCTTCAATCCTCAATCCTCAATCCTCAATTCTCAATCCTCAATACACAATCTTCAATCCTGAATCACAATCCTCAATCCTCAATCCTCAATCCTCAATCCTGAATCTTCAATCCTCAATACTCAATCTGCAATCCTCAATCCTCAATACTCAATCCTCAATACTCATTCTTCAATCCTCAATACCGTATCCTCAATCTTCAATCCTCAATGCTCAATCCTCAATCCTCAATCCTCAACCTTCAATCCTCAATCCTCAATCCTCAATCCTCAATCCTCAATCCTCAATCGTCAGTCCTCAAACCTCAATCCTGAATCGTCAATCCTGAATCCTCAACCTTCAGCCTGAGACCTCAACGATCAGTTGTCAATCCTCAATCCTCAATAGAATATACTCAATTCACAGTTTTCAATACTCAATACTCAATCTGCGATCTTCAAACCTCAATCCACAAACACCAATTCTCATCACTCAACCCTCAACACTCAGTCCTCAATGTTCAATACTCAATCCTCAATCCTCAATCCTCAATCGTCAATCTTCAACCCTCAATACTCAATCTTCAATCCTCAATCCTCAATCCTCAATCCTCAATCCTCATTCTTCAATCCTTGATACTCAATCCTCAATCTTCAACCCTCAATCCTCAATCCTCAATTCTCAATCCTCAATCCTCAATCCTCAATCCTCAATCGTCAATCTTCAATCCTCAATACTCAATCTTCAATGCTCAATCCTCAATCCTCAATCCTCGATCCTCATTCTTCAATCCTCAATACACAATCTTCAATCCTCAGTCCTCAATCCTCAATCCTCAATTCTCAATCCTCAATCCTCAGTCCTCAGTCCTCAAACCTCAATCCTCAACCCTCAGCCCTCATTGTCAATCCTCAATCTTCAATCCTCAATCCTCAACCTTCAATGCTCAATACTCAATCTTCAATCCTCAATCCACAATCCTCAATCCTCAATCCTCAATCCTCATTCTTCAATCCTCAATACCCAATCCTCAATCTTCAATCCTCAATCCTCAATCCTCAATCCTCAATCCTCAATCGTCAACCCTCAATTTTCAATCCTCATTCTTCAATCCTCAATACCCAATACTCAACCTTCAATCCTCAATCCTCAATCCTCAATCCTCAATTCTCAATCCTCAATCCTGAGTCCTCAGTCCTCAAACCTCAATCCTCAACCCTCAGCCCACATTGTCAATCCTCGATGTTCAATCCTCAATCCTCAATCTTCAATGCTCGATACTCAATCTTCAATCCTCAATCCTCAATTCTCAATCCTCAATCCTCAATCCTCAATCCTCAATCCTCAATCCTCGATACTCAATCGTCAGTCTACAATTCTTAATACTCAATCTTCAATCCTCAATCCTCAATCCCCAATCCTCAATCCTCATTCTTCAATCCTCAATACCCAATCCTCAATCCTCAATCTTTAATCCTCAATCCGCAATCCTCAATCCTCAATACTCAATCTTCAATCCTCAATGCTCAATTCTCAATCCTCAATCCTCAATCCTCAATCCTCAATCCTCAATCCTCAATTGTCAGTCTTCAATCCTCAATACTTAATCTTCAATCCTCAATCCTCAATCCGCAATCGTCAATCTTCAATCCTCAATTCTCAACCCTCAATCCTCAATCCTCAATCTTCAATCCTCAATACTAAATCTTCAATCCTCAATCCACAATCCTCAATCCTCAATCCTCAATCCTCAATCCTCAATCCTGAATATTCAATCCTCAATACTCAATCTGCAATCCTCAATCCTAAATCCTCAATACTCAATCCTCATTCTTCAATCCTCAATACCGAATCCTCAGTCTTCAATCCTCAATCCTCAATCCTCAATCCTCATCCCTCAATCCTCAATGTTCAATCCTCAATACCCAATCCTCAATCTTCAATCCTCAATCCTCAATCCTCAATACTCAATCCTCAATCCTCAATCCTCAATCCTCAATCCTCAATCCTGAATATTCAATCCTCAATACTCAATCTGCAATCCTCAATCCTAAATCCTCAATACTCAATCCTCATTCTTCAATCCTCAATACCGAATCCTCAGTCTTCAATCCTCAATCCTCAATCCTCAATCCTCATCCCTCAATCCTCAATGTTCAATCCTCAATACCCAATCCTCAATCCTCAATCTTCAATCCTCGATCCTCAATCCTCAATCCATAATACTCAATCTTCAATCCTCAATGCTCAATTCTCAATCCTCAATCCTCAATCCTCAATCCTCAATCCTCAATCCTCAATCCTCAATTGTCAGTCTTCAATCCTCAATACTTAATCTTCAATCCTCAATCCTCAATCCTCAATCCTCAATCCTCAGTCATCAAACCTCAATCCTCAACCCTCAGCCCTCATCGTCAATCCACAATCTTCAATCCTCAATACTCAATCTTCAATCATCAATCCTCAATACTCAATCCTCAATCCGCATTCTTCAATCCTCAATACCCAATCCTCAATCCTCAATCTTTAATCCTCAATCCTCTTTCCTCAATCCCCAATCTTCAATACCCAATCCTCAATCCTCAATCTTTAATCCTCAATCCTCCTTCCTCAATCCTCAATCTTCAATCCTCAATACTCAATCTTCAATCCTCAAACCACAATCCTCAATCCTCAATCCTCATTCTTCAATCCTCAATACCCAATCCTCAATCTTCAATCCTCAATCCTCAATCCTCAATTCTCAATCCTCAATCCTCAATTTTCAATCCTCATTCTTCAATCCTCAAACCTCAACCCTCAACCCTCATCTCTCATCCTCAATCGTCAGTCTTCAATCCTCATTACTCAATCTTCAATCCTGAATCCTCAATCCTCAATCCTCAATCCTCAGTCATCAATCCTCAATCTTCAATACTCAATCCTCAATCCTCAATCCTCAATCCTCAAACCTCAATCCTCATTCCTCAAACCTCAATCCTCAACCCTCAGTCCTCATCCTCCATCCTCAATCCTCAATCCTCAATCCTCAATTTTCAATCCTCAATACTCAACCTTCGATCCTCAATCCTCAGTCCTCAACCCTCAAACCGCAATCCTCAGTCCTCAAACCTCAATCCTGAGTCTTCAAACCTGAATCCTCAATCTTCAGACCTCAGTCCTCAACAGTCAGTTGTCAATTCTCAATCCTCAATACTGTATCATTAATTCAGAGTTTCCAATACCCAATACTCAATCTGCAATCTTCAAATCTCTATCCACAAACATCAATTCTCATCACTGAACCCTCAACACTCAGTCCCCAATCCTCAATCTTCAATCCTCAGCCCTCAATGCTCAATCCTCAATCCTCAACCTTCAATCATCAATACTCAATCTTCAATCCTCAATCCTCAATCCCCAATCCTCAATCCTCAATCCTCAATCGTCAGTCTACAATTCTCAATACTCAATCTGCAATCCTCAGTCCTCAATCCTCAATCCTCAATCCTCATTCTTCAATCCTCAATACCCAATCCTCAATCTTCAACCCTCAATCCTCAATCCTAAAATCCTCAATCCTCAATATTCAACACACAACCCTCAACCATCAATCCCCAATACTCAACCATCAATACTCAATTCTCAATACTCAACAGAATATCCTGAATTCTCAGTTTTCAATACTCAATCCTCAAACTTCAATCTTCATGTCTCCATCCACAAACATCAATTCTCGTCACTCAACCCTCAACACTCAGTCCTCAATCTTCAATCCTCAGTCCTCAATACTCAATCCTCAGTCCTCAGTCCTCAACCTTCAATACTCAATCCTCAATTCTCAATCCGCAATCCTCAATCCTCAATCGTCAATCCTCAATCCCCAATCCTCAATCTTCAATCCTCAATCCTCGATCCTCGATACTCAATCGTCAATACTCAGTCTTCAGTACTCAATCCTCAATCCTCAATCCTCAGACCTCAAGCATCAATAGTTAACCCTCAGTCCTCGTCCTCAATCCACAACCATCAATCCTCAATCCTCAAACTTCAATCATCAATATTCAATCTTCAATCCTCAATCCTCAATCCTCAATGCTCAATCCTCAATCCTCAATGATCAATCCTCAATACCCAACCCTCAATCCTTAGTCCTCATCCTCAATTCTCAATTCTCAATCCTCAAACCTCAATCCTCAATCTTCGATCCTCAATAATCAATCTCCTATCCTAGATTGTCAATCCCCCATACTCTATCCTTAATCCTCAATATTCAATCCTCTATCCCCAGGCCACAACCTTCAATCCCCAAAGCTCAATAATCAATCCTCAAACCTCAGTCCTCAATCGTCAATCATCAATACACAATCTTCAATACTCAATCCTCAATCCCCAATCCTCAATCCTCAATCCTCAATCATCAACCCTCAATCTTCAATACTCAATCCTCAATCCACAATCCTCAATCCTCAACACTTAACCATCAATCCTCAATTCTCAATACTCGATAGAATATCCTGAATTCTGAGGATTCAATACTCAAACATCAATCCTCAGCCCTCAGCACTCATCCTCCATCCTCAATCCTCAATCCTCAATCCTCAATCTTCAATCCTCAATAATCGACCTCCAATCCTACATCCTCAATCCCCCTTCCTCAATCCTTAATCCTCAATCTTCAATCCTCAATCCACAGTCCTCAATCTTCAATCCTCAATGCTCAATCCTCAATCCTCAATCCTCAGTCATCAGTCCTCAATCCTCAACCCTCAAACCCCAATCCTCAACCGCCAGTCCTCGTCCTCAATCCTCAACCCTCAATCCTCAATCCTCAATCTTCAATCATCAATACTCAATCGTCAATCCTCAATCCTCAATCCTCAATCCTAAAATCCACAATCCTCAACATTCAACACACAACCCTCAACCATCAATCCTCAATGCTCAACCATCAATACTCAATTCTCAATACTCAATAGAATATCCGGAATTCTCAGTTTTCAATACTCAATCCTCAATCTTCAATCTTCATGTCTCCATCCACAAACATCAATTCTCACCACTCAACCCTCAACACTCAGTCCACAATCTTCAATCCTCAATCCTCAATACTCAATCCTCAGTCCTCAGTCCTCAATCTTCAATACCCAATCCTCAATCCCAAAATCCTCAATCCTCAATCCTCAATCCCCAATCCTCAATCTTCAATCCTCAATCCTCAATCATCAAGCCTCGATCCTCAATCCTCAATCTTCAATCCTGAATACTCAATCTTCAATCCTCAATCCTCAGTCCTCAATACTCAATCGTCAGTCTTCAATCCTCAATAATCGCTCTTCAATTCTCTATCCTCAATCCTCATTCCTCAATCCTCATTCTTCAGTCCTCAATACCCAATCCTCAATCTGCAATCCTCAATCCTCAATCCTCAATTCTCAATCCTCAATCCTCAGTCCTCAGGCCTCAAACCTCAATCCTCAACCCTCAGCCCTCATCCTCAATTCTCAATCCTCAATCCTCAATCCTCAATCTTCAATCCTCAATACTCAATCGTCAATCCTCAATCCTCAGTCATCAACCCTCAATTCTGAATCCTCAATCCTGAATCCTCAATCTTCAGCTCTCAGTCCTCAACAATCGGTTGTCAATCCTCAATCCGCAATAGAATATCCTCAATCCTCAATCTTCAATCATCAATATTCAATCTTCCATCCTCAATCCTCAATCCTCAATGCTCATTCCTCAATCCTCAATGTTCAATCCTCAATACCCAACCCTCAACCCTCTGTCCTCATCCTCAATTCTGAATTCTCAATCCTCAAACCTCAATCCTCAATCTTCAATCCTCCATAATCAATCTCCTATCCTAGATTCTCCATCCCCCATACTCTATCGTTAATCCTCAATATTCAATCCTCTATCCCCAGGCCACAACCTTCAATCCCCAAAGCTCAATAATCAATCCTCAAACCTCAGTCCTCAATCGTCAATCATCAATCCACAATCTTCAATACACAATCCTCAATCCTCAATCATCAACCCTCAATCTTCAATACTCAATCCTCAATCTACAATCCTCAATCCTCAACACTTAACCATCAATCCTCAATTCTCAATACTCGATAGAATATCCTGAATTCTCAGGATTCAATACTCAAACCTCAATCCTCAGCCCTCAGCACTCATCCTCCATCCTCAATCCTCAATCCTCAATCCTCAATCCTCAATCCTCAATAATCAACCTCCAATCCTACATCCTCAATCCCCAATCCTCAATCCTTAATCCTCAATCTTCAATCCTCAATCCACAGTCCTCAATCTTCAATCCTCAATGCTCAATCCTCAATCCTCAATCCTCAGTCATCAGTCCTCAATCCTCAACACTCAAACATCAATCCTCAACCGCCAGTCCTCGTCCTCAATCCTCAACCCTCAATCCTCAATCCTCAATCTTCAATCATCAATACGCAATCGTCAATCCTCAATCCTCAATCCTCACTCCTAAAATCCACAATCCTCAATATTCAACACACAACCCTCAACTATCAATCCTCAATGATCAGCCATCAATACTCAATTCTCAATACTCAATAGAATATCCTGAATTCTCAGTTTTCAATACTCAATCCTCAATCTTCAATCTTCATGTCTCCATCCACAAACATCAATCCTCATCACTCAACCCTCAACACTCAGTCCACAATCTTCAATCCTCAATCCTCAATACTCAATCCTCAGTCCTCAGTCCTCAATCTTCAATACCCAATCCTCAATCCTAAAATCCTCAATCCTCAATCCTCAATCACCAATCCTCAATCTTCAATCCTCAATCCTCAATCCTCAAGCCTCGATCCTCAATCCTCAACCTTCAATCCTCAATACTCAATCTTCAATTCTCAATCCTCTATCCTCAATCCTCAATCTTCAATCCTCAATACTCAATCTTCAATCCTCAATCCTCAATCCTCAATAATCAATCCTCAATCCTCAATCATCAATCCTCATTCTTCAATACTCAATCCTCAATCCTCAATCCTCAATCCTCAATCCTCAATCCTCATTCCTCAAACCTCAATCCTCAACCGTCAGTCCTCATCCTCAATTCTCAATTCTCAATTCTCAATCCTCAATTCTCAAACTTCAATCTTCAATAACCAATCTCCAATCCTAGATCCTCAATCCCCAATCCTCAATCGTTAATCCTCCATCTTCAATCCTCAATCCTCAATCCTCAATCCTAAATCCTCAATCCTCAGTCATCTATCCTCAATCTACAATACTCAATCGTCAATCTTCTATCCTCAATACTCAATTCTCGATCCTCAATCCTCAATCCTCAATCCTCAATGATCAATCCTCAATACTCAATCATCAATACTCAATTCTCAATACTCAATAGAATATCCAGAATTCTCAGTTTTCAATGCTCAATCCTCAATCTTCAATCTTCATGTCTCCATCCACAAACATCAATTCTCATCACTCAACCCTCAACAGTCAGTCCTCAATCTTCAATCCTCAATTCTCAATACTCAATCCTCAGTCCTCAGTCCTCAATCTTCAATTCTCAATCCTCAATCCTAAAATCCTCAATCCTCAATATTCAACACACAACCCTCAACCATCAATCCGCAATACTCAACCATCAATCCTCATTTCTCAATACTCAATGGAATATCCTGAATTCTCAGTTTTCAATGCTCAACCTCAATCTACAATCTTCAAGTCTCCATCCACAAACATTTATTCTCATCACTCAACCCTCAACACTCAGTCCTCAATCTTTAATCATCAATCCCCAATCCTCAATCTTCAATCCTCATTACTCAGTCTTCAATCCTCAATCCTCAATCCTCAATCCTCAATTCTCAGTCATCAATCCTCAATCTTCAATCCTCAATCCTCAATCCTCAATAATCAATCCTCAATCCTCAATCATCAATCCTCATTCTTCAATACTCAATCCTCAATCCTCAATCCTCAATCCTCAATCCTCAATCAAAAATTCCTCAAACCTCAATCCTCAACCGTCAGTCCTCATCCTCAATTCTCAATTCTCAATTCTCAATCCTCAATCCTCAATTCTCAAACTTCAATCTTCAATAACCGATCTCCAATCCTAGATCCTCAATCCCCAATCCTCAATCGTTAATCCTCCATCTTCAATCCTCAATCCTCAATCCTCAATCCTAAATCCTCAATCCTCAGTCATCTATCCTCAATCTTCAATACTCAATCGTCAATCTTCTATCCTCAATACTCAATTCTCGATCCTCAATCCTCAATCCTCAATGATCAATCCTCAATACTCAATCATCAATACTCAATTCTCAATACTCAATAGAATATCCAGAATTCTCAGTTTTCAATGCTCAATCCTCAATCTTCAATCTTCATGTCTCCATCCACAAACATCAATTCTCATCACTCAACCCTCAACAGTCAGTCCTCAATCTTCAATCCTCAATTCTCAATACTCAATCCTCAGTCCTCAGTCCTCAATCTTCAATTCTCAATCCTCAATCCTAAAATCCTCAATCCTCAATATTCAACACACAACCCTCAACCATCAATCCGCAATACTCAACCATCAATCCTCATTTCTCAATACTCAATGGAATATCCTGAATTCTCAGTTTTCAATGCTCAACCTCAATCTACAATCTTCAAGTCTCCATCCACAAACATTTATTCTCATCACTCAACCCTCAACACTCAGTCCTCAATCTTTAATCATCAATCCCCAATCCTCAATCTTCAATCCTCATTACTCAGTCTTCAATCCTCAATTCTCAATCCTCAATCCTCAATTCTCAGTCATCAATCCTCAATCTTCAATACTCAATCCTCAATCCTCAATCCTCAATCCTCACACCTCAATCATCATTCCTCAAACCTCAATCCTCAACCCTCAGTCCTCATCCTCCATCCTCAATCCTCAATCCTCAATCCTCAATTTTCAATCCTCAATACTCAACCTTCGATCCTCAATCCTCAGTCCTCAATCCTCAAACCTCAATCCTCAGTCCTCAAACCTCAATCCTGAGTCTTCAAACCAGAATCCTCAATCTTCAGACCTCAGTCCTCAACAGTCAGTTGTCAATTCTCAATCCTCAATACTGTATCATCAATTCAGAGTTTTCAATACCCAATACTCAATCTGCAATCTTCAAATCACTATCCACAAACATCAATTCTCATCACTGAACCCTCAACACTCAGTCCCCAATCCTCAATCTTCAATCCTCAGCCCTCAATGCTCAATCCTCAATCCTCAATCTTCAATCCTCGATACTCAATCTTCAATCCTCAATCCTCAATACTCAATCGTCAGTCTTCAATCCTCAGTACTCAATCTTCAATCCTCAATTCTCAATCCTCAATCCTCAATCCTCATTCTTCAATCCTCAATACCCAATCCTCAATCCTCAATCTTTAATCCTCAATCCTCAATCCTCAATTCTCAATCTTCAATCCTCAGTCCTCACTCCTCAAACCTCAATCCTCAACCCTCATCCCTCAATCTTCAATCCTCAATACTCAATCTTCAATCCTCAATCCCTAATACTCAATCCTCAATCCTCAATCCTCAATCGTCAGTCTTCAATCCTCAATTCTCAATCCTCAATCCTCAACCCTCAGACATCATCCTCAATCCTCAATCCTCAATCCTCAATCCTCAATCATCAATCCTCAATACTCAATCTGAAATCCTCAATCCTCAGTCCTCAAACCTCAATGCTGAATCCTCAATCCTGAGTCCTCAATCTTCGGTCCTTAGTCCTCGACAATCAGTTGTCAATCCTCAATCCTCTATAGAATACCCTCAATTCACAGTTTTCAATACTCAATACGCAATCTGCAATCTTCAAACCTCTATCCACAAACATCAGTTCTCGTCACTCAACCCTCAACACTCAGTCCTCAATGTACAATCCTCAATCCTGAATCTTCAATCCTCAATTCTCAATCCTCAATCCTCAATTTTCAATCCTCATTCTTCAATCCTCAATACCCCACACTCAATCTTCAATCCACAATCCTCAATCCTCAATTCTCAATCCTCAATCCTGAGTCCTCAGTACTCAAATCTCAATGTTCAATCCGCGATACCCAATACTCAATGTTCAATCCTCAATCCTCAATCCTCAATCCTCAATCCTCAATCATCAATCCTCAATCCCCAATCCTCAATCTTCAATCCTCAATACTCAATCGTCAATCCTCAATCCTCAATCCTCAATCCTCAATCCTCAATGTTCAATCCGCGATTCCCAATCCTCAATGTTCAATCCTCAATCCTCAATCCTCAATCCTCAATCCTCAATCATCAATCCTCAATCCTCAATCCTCAGTCCCCAAACCTCAATCCTCAATCTTCAATCCTCAATACTCAATCTTCAATCCTCGATACTCAATACTCAATCCTCAATCCTCAATCCTCAATCGTCAGTCTTCAATCCTCAATCCTCAATTCTCAATCCTCAACCCTCAGCCCTCATCCTCAATCCTTAATCCTCAATCCTCAATCCTCAATCCGCAATCCTCAATACTCAATCTTCAACCCTCAATCCTCAGTCCTCAAACCTCAACTCTGAATCCTCAATCCTGAATCCTCAATCTTCAATCCTCAATACTCAATCTTCAATCCTCGATACTCAATACTCAATCCTCAATCCTCAGTCCTCAATCGTCATTCTTCAATCCTCAATACTCAATCTTCAATCCTCAATCCTCAATCCTCAATCCTCATTCTTCAATCCTCAATACCCAAACCTCAATCTACAATCGTCAATCCTCAATCCTCAATTCTCAATCCTCAATCCTCAGTCCTCAGTCCTCAAACCTCAATCCTCAGCCCTCAGCCCTCATCCTCAATCCTCAATCCTCAACACTCAGTTCTCAATCCTCAATCGTCAATCGTCTGTCTTCAATCCTCAATACTCAATCATCAATCCTCAATCCTCAGTCTTCAATCCCCAATCCTCAATCTTCAATGCTCAATACTCAACCTTCAATCCACAATACTCAATCTTCAATCCTCAATCCTCAATCCTCAATCCTCAATCCTCAATCCTCATTCTTCAATCCTCAACACCCAATCCTCAATATTCAATCCTCAATCCTCAGTCCTCAATTCTCAATACTCAATCTTCAATCCTCAATACTCAATCTTCAATCCTCAACCCTCAATCCTCAATCCACAACCATCAATCCTCAACCCTCAATCCACGATCCTCAATCTTCAGTCCTTAGTCCCAAATCCTCAGCCTTCAATCCTCAATCCTCAACCCCCAACCTTCAATCCTCAATACTCAATCTTCAATCCTCAATACTCAATCCTCAATCCTCAATCCTCAATCCTCAATCTTCAATCCTCAATACTCAATTTCGATACTCAATCCTCAATCCTCAATCCTCAATCCTCAATCCTCAATCCTCAATCCGCAATCCTCAATCTTCAATCCTCAATCCTCAATCCTCAATCCTCAATTTTCAATCCTAATTCTTCAATCCTCAATACCCAATACTCAATCTTCAATCCTCAATCCACAATCCTCAATTCTCAATCCTCAATCCTCAGTCCTCAGTCTTCGAACCTCAAACATCAACCCTCAGACCTCATTGTCAATCCTCAATGCTCAATCCTCAATCCTCAATCTTCAATCCTCAATACTCAATCTTCAATCCTCAATCCTCAATTCTCAATCCTCAATTCTCAATCCTCAATCCTCAATCCTCAATCCTCAATCCTCAAGCCTCGATCCTCAATCCTCAACCTTCAATCCTCAATACTCAATCTTCAATCCTCAATCCTCTATCCTCAATCCTCAATCTTCAATCCTCAATACTCACTCTTCAATCCTCAATCCTCAATCCTCAATAATCAATCCTCAATCCTCAATCATCAATCCTCATTCTTCAATACTCAATCCTCAATCCTCAATCCTCAATCCTCAATCCTCAATCCTCATTCCTCAAACCTCAATCCTCAACCGTCAGTCCTCATCCTCAATTCTCAATTCTCAATTCTCAATCCTCAATTCTCAAACTTCAATTCTCAATAACCAATCTCCAATCCTAGATCCTCAATCCCCAATCCTCAATCGTTAATCCTCCATCTTCAATCCTCAATCCTCAATCCTCAATCCTAAATCCTCAATCCTCAGTCATCTATCCTCAATCTTCAATACTCAATCGTCAATCTTCTATCCTCAATACTCAATTCTCGATCCTCAATCCTCAATCCTCAATGATCAAGCCCCAATACTCAATCATCAATACTCAATTCTCAATACTCAATAGAATATCCAGAATTCTCAGTTTTCAATGCTCAATCCTCAATCTTCAATCTTCATGTCTCCATCCACAAACATCAATTCTCATCACTCAACCCTCAACAGTCAGTCCTCAATCCTCAATCCTCAATTCTCAATACTCAATCCTCAGTCCTCAGTCCTCAATCTTCAATTCTCAATCCTCAATCCTAAAATCCTCAATCCTCAATATTCAAGACACAACCCTCAACCATCAATCCGCAATACTCAACCATCAATCCTCAATTCTCAATACTCAATGGAATATCCTGAATTCTCAGTTTTCAATGCTCAACCTCAATCTACAATCTTCAAGTCTCCATCCACAAACATTTATTCTCATCACCCAACCCTCAGCACTCAGTCCTCAATCTTTAATCATCAATCCCCAATCCTCAATCTTCAATCCTCATTACTCAGTCTTCAATCCTCAATCCTCAATCCTCAATCCTCAATTCTCAGTCATCAATCCTCAATCTTCAATACTCCATCCTCAATCCTCAATCCTCAATCCTCAACCCTCATCCCTCAATCTTCAATCCTCAATACTCAATCTTCAATCCTCAATCCCTAATACTCAATCCTCAATCCTCAATCCTCAATCGTCAGTCTTCAATCCTCAATTCTCAATCCTCAATCCTCAACCCTCAGACATCATCCTCAATCCTCAATCCTCAATCCTCAATCCTCAATCATCAATCCTTAATACTCAATCTTCAATCCTCAATCCTCAGTCCTCAAACCTCAATTCTGAATCCTCAATCCTGAATCCTCAATCTTCGGTCCTTAGTCCTCGACAATCAGTTGTCAATCCTCAATCCTCTATAGAATACCCTCAATTCACAGTTTTCAATACTCAATACTCAATCTGCAATCTTCAAACCTCTATCCACAAACATCAGTTCTCGTCACTCAACCCTCAACACTCAGTCCTCAATGTACAATCCTCAATCCTGAATCTTCAATCCTCAATTCTCAATCCTCAATCCTCAATTTTCAATCCTCATTCTTCAATCCTCAATACCCCACACTCAATCTTCAATCCACAATCCTCAATCCTCAATTCTCAATCCTCAATCCTCAGGCCTCAGTCCTCAAACCTCAATGTTCAATCCGCGATACCCAATACTCAATGTTCAATCCTCAATCCTCAATCCTCAATCATCAATCCTCAATCCCCAATCCTCAATCTTCAATCCTCAATACTCAATCGTCAATCCTCAATCCTCAATCCTCAATCCTCAATCCTCAATGTTCAATCCGCGATTCCCAATCCTCAATGTTCAATCCTCAATCCTCAATCCGCAATCCTCAATACTCAATCTTCAACCCTCAATCCTCAGTCCTCAAACCTCAACTCTGAATCCTCAATCCTGAATCCTCAATCTTCAATCCTCAATACTCAATCTTCAATCCTCGATACTCAATACTCAATCCTCAATCCTCAATCCTCAATCGTCATTCTTCAATCCTCAATACTCAATCTTCAATCCTCAATCCTCAATCCTCAATCCTCATTCTTCAATCCTCAATACCCAAACCTCAATCTACAATCCTCAATCCTCAATCCTCAATTCTCAATCCTCAATCCTCAGTCCTCAGTCCTCAAACCTCAATCCTCAGCCCTCAGCCCTCATCCTCAATCCTCAATCCTCAACACTCAATTCTCAATCCTCAATCCTCAATCGTCTGTCTTCAATCCTCAATACTCAATCATCAATCCTCAATCCTCAGTCTTCAATCCCCAATCCTCAATCTTCAATGCTCAATACTCAACCTTCAATCCACAATACTCAATCTTCAATCCTCAATCCTCAATCCTCAATGCTCAATCCTCAATCCTCATTCTTCAATCCTCAACACCCAATCCTCAATATTCAATCCTCAATCCTCAGTCCTCAATTCTCAATACTCAATCTTCAATCCTCAATACTCAATCTTCAATCCTCAACCCTCAATCCTCAATCCGCAATCCTCAATCTTCAACCCTCAATCCTCAATCCTCAATCCTCAATTTTCAATCCTAATTCTTCAATCCTCAATACCCAATACTCAATCTTCAATCCTCAATCCTCAATCCTCAATTCTCAATCCTCAATCCTCAGTCCTCAGTCTTCGAACCTCAAACATCAACCCTCAGACCTCATTGTCAATCCTCAATGCTCAATCCTCAATCCTCAATCTTCAATCCTCAATACTCAATCTTCAATCCTCAATCCTCAATTCTCAATCCTCAATTCTCAATCCTCAATCCTCAATCCTCAATCCTCAATCCTCAATCCTCATTCTTCAATCCTCAATACCCAATCCTCAATCTTCAATCCTCAATCCTCAATCCTGAATCCTCAATCTTCAATCCTTAATACTCAATCTTCAATCCTCAATACTCAGTCCTCAAACCTCAATTCTGAAACCTCAATCCTGAATTCTCAATTTTCAATCCTCAGTCCCCAATCCTCAATCTTCAATACTCAAACATCAATCCTCAATCCTCAATCCTCAATCTTCAATCCTCAATCCTCAATCCTCAATCCTCAATCGTCAGCCTTCAATCCTCAATACTCGATCTTCAATCCTCAATCCTCAAACCTCAATCCTCAATCCTCAATCCTCAATCCTCAATCTTCAATCCTCAATACTCAATCTTCGATCCTCAATACTCAATCCTCAATCCTCAATCCTCAATCCTCAATCCTCAATCCGCAATCCTCAATCTTCAATCCTCAATCCTCAATCCTCAATCCTCAATTTTCAATCCTAATTCTTCAATCCTCAATACCCAATACTCAATCTTCAATCCTCAATCCTCAATCCTCGATACTCAATCTTCAATCCTCAGTCCCAAATCCTCAATCTTCAATTCTCAATCCTCAACCCTCAATCTTCAATCCTCAATACTCAATCTTCAATCCTCTATCCTCAATCCTCAATCCTCAATCTTCAATCCTCAATCCTTAACACTCGATCCTCAATCCTCAATTTTCAATCCTCATTCTTCAATCCTCAATACCCAATACTCAAGCTTCAACCATAAATCCTCAATCCTCAATCCTCAATCCTCAATCTTCAATCCTCAATACTCAATCTTCAATCCTCATTCTTCAATCCTCAATACCCAATCCTCAATCCTCAATCCTCAATCGTCAGCCTTCAATTCTCAATACTCAATCTGCAATCCTCAGTCCTCAATCCTCAATCCTCAATCCTCATTCTTCAATCCTCAATAGTCAATCTCCAATCCTAGATCCTCGATACCCAATCCTCAATCCTTAATCCTTAATCTTCAATCCTCAATCCTCAATTCTCAATCATCAATACTCAATCCTCAATCCTGAATCCTCAGACCCCAATCCTCGTTCTTCAATCCTCAATCCACAATCCTCAAGCCTCAATCCTCAATTCTCAATCCTCAATCATCAGTCCTCAGTCCTCAAACCTCAATCCTCAACCCTCAGCCCTCACCGTCGATCCTCAATCTTCAATCCTCAATCCAAAATCTTCAATGCTCAATACTCAACCTTCAATCCACAATCCGCAATTCTCAATCCTCAATCCTCAATCCTCTATCCTCAATCCTCAATCCTCAATCCTCAATCCTGAATCCTCAATCTTCAATCCTTAATACTCAATCTTCAATCCTCAATACTCAGTCCTCAAACCTCAATTCTGAAACCTCAATACTGAATTCTCAATCTTCAATCCTCAGTCCCCAATCCTCAATCTTCAATACTCAAACATCAATCCTCAATCCTCAATCCTCAATCTTCAATCCTCAATCCTCAATCCTCAATCCTCAATCGTCAGCCTTCAATCCTCAATACTCGATCTTCAATCCTCAATCCTCAATCCTCAATCCTCAATCCTCAATCCTCAATCCTCAATCTTCAATCCTCAATACTCAATCTTCGATCCTCAATACTCAATCCTCAATCCTCAATCCTCAATCCTCAATCCTCAATCCTCAATCCGCAATCCTCAATCTTCAATCCTCAATCCTCAATCCTCAATCCTCAATTTTCAATCCTAATTCTTCAATCCTCAATACCCAATACTCAATCTTCAATCCTCAATCCTCAATCCTCGATACTCAATCTTCAATCCTCAGTCCCAAATCCTCAATCTTCAATTCTCAATCCTCAACCCTCAATCTTCAATCCTCAATACTCAATCTTCAATCCTCTATCCTCAATCCTCAATCCTCAATCTTCAATCCTCAATCCTTAACACTCGATCCTCAATCCTCAATCCTCAATCGTCAGTCTTCAATCCTCAATACTCCATCTTGAATCCTCAATCCTCAATCCTCAATCCCCAATCCTCAATCATCATTCTCCAATCCTCAATACCAAATCCTCAATCTTCAATCCTCAATCCTCAATCCACAATTCTCAATCCTCAATCCTCGATCTTCAGACCTCAGACATCAATACACAACCCTCAGTCCTCGTCCTCAATCCGCAACCCTCAATCCTCAATCCTCAATCTTCAAACATCAATATACAATCTTCAGTCCTCAATCCTCAATACTCAAACCTCAATCCTCAATCCTCAATGTTCAACCCGCGATACCCAATCCTCAATGTTCAATCCTCAATCCTCAATCCTCAATCTTCAATCCTCAATCCTCAATCCTCAGTCCCCAAACCTCAATCCTCAATCTTCAATCCTCAAAACTCAATCTTGAATCCTCGATACTCGATCCTCAATCCTCAACCCTCAATCCTCAATTTTCAATACTCGATACTCAATCTTCAATCCTCAATCCTCAGTCCTCAAACCTCAATTCTGAATCCTCAATCCTGAATCCTCAATCTTCGGCCCACAGTCCTCAACAATCAGTTGTCAATCCTCAATCCTCAATAGAATACCCTCAATTCACAGCTTTCAATACTCAATACTCAATCTGCAATCTTCAAACCTCTATCCACAAACATCAATTCTCATCACTCAACCCTCATCACTCAGTCCTCAATGTTCAATCCTCAATCCTCAATCCTCAATCCTCAATTCTCAATCCTCAATCCTCAATAGAATACCCTCAATTCACAGCTTTCAATACTCAATACTCAATCTGCAATCTTCAAACCTCTATCCACAAACATCAATTCTCATCACTCAACCCTCATCACTCAGTCCTCAATGTTCAATCCTCAATCCTCAATCCTCAATCTTCAATCCTCAATCCTCAATCCTCAATCTTCAATCCTCAATTCTCAATCTTCAATCCTCATTCCTCAAGTCTCAATGTTCAATCCTCAATCCTCAATCCTCAATCCTCAATCCTCAATCATCAATCCTCAATCCCCAATCCTCAATCTTCAATCCTCAATACTCAATCGTCAATTCTCAATCCTCAATCCTCAATCCTCAATCCTCAATGTTCAATCCGCGATACCCAATCCTCAATGTTCAATCCTCAATCCTCAATCCTCAATCCTCAATACTCAATCTTCGATCCTCAATCCTCAATCCTCAATCCTCAATCCTCAATGCTCAATCCTCAATCCGCAATCCTCAATTTTCAATCCTCAATCCTCAATCCTCAATCCTCAATTTTCAATCCTAATTCTTCAATCCTCAATACCCAATAGTCAATCTTCAATCCTCAATCCCCAATCCTCAATTCTCAATCCTCAATCCTCAATACTCAATCTTCAATCCTCAATCGTCAACATTCAATCCTCAATACTCAATCTTCAACACTCAATCCTCAATCCTCAAGCACCAATCCTCATTCTTCAATCCTCAATACCCAATCCTCAATCTTCAATCCTCGATCCTCAATCCTCAATCCTCAACCCTCAATCCTCGATCCTCTATCTTCAATCCTCAGTCCCAAATACTCAATCTTCAATCCTCAATCCTCAACACTCAATCTTCAATCCTCAATACTCAATCTTCAATCCTCAATCCTCAATATTCAATCCTCAATCCTCATTCTTCAATCCTCAATAACCAATCCTCAATCTTCAATCCTCAATCCTCAGACCTCAATTCTCAATCCTCAGTCCTCAATCCTCAATCCTCAGACCTCAAACACCAATACTCAACCCTCAGGACTCGTCCTCAATCCACAACCCTCAATCCTCAATCCTCAATCTTCAATCATCAATATTCAATCTTCAATCCTCAATCCTCAATCCTCAATGCTCAATCCTCAACCCTCAATGTTCAATCCGCAATACCCAATCCTGAATCTTCAATCCTCAGTCCTCAATCCTCAATCCTCAATCCTCAATCCTCCATCCTCAGACCTCAAACCTCAATCCTGAATCCTGAATCCTCAATCTTCAGCCCTCAGTCCTCAACAATCAGTTATCAATCCCCAATCATCGATAGAATATCCTCAATTCACAGTTTTCAATACTCAATACTCAACCTGCAATCTTCGTATCTCTGTCCACAAACATCAATTCTCATCACTCAACCCTCAACACTCAGTCGCCAATCCTCAATCTTCAATCCACAATCCTCAACACTCAGTCCCCAATCCTCAATACTCAATCTTCAATTCTCAATCCTCAGTCATCAAACCTCAATCCCGAATCCTCAATCCTGAATCCTCAATCTTCAGCCCTCAGTCCTCAACAATCAGTTGTCAATCCCCAATCCTCAATAGAATATTCTCAATTCACAGTTTTCAATACTCAATACTCAATCTGCAATCTTCAGATCTCTATCCACAAACATCAATTCTCATCACTCAACCCTCAATACTCAG
Organism: Calliopsis andreniformis; assembly: GCF_051401765.1. Taxonomy (NCBI): domain Eukaryota; kingdom Metazoa; phylum Arthropoda; class Insecta; order Hymenoptera; family Andrenidae; genus Calliopsis; species Calliopsis andreniformis. Next base: position 213,485 of record NW_027480473.1, on the reverse strand, counting down.
TCCCCAATCCTCAATCTTGAACCCTCAATCCTCAATCCTCAACCCTCAACCCTCAGCTCTCATCCTCAATCCACAATCCTCAGCCCTCAATCCTCAATCCTCAATCCTCAATCCTCAATCTTCAATCCTCAATACTCAATCTGCAATCCTCAATCCTCAACCCTCAATCCTCAATCGTCAGTCTACAATCCTCAATACTCAATTTTCAATCCTCAATCCTCAATCCCCAATCCTCAGTCTTCAATCCTCAATCCACAATGCTCAATCCTCAATCCTCAATCCACAACCTTCAATCCTCAATACACAATCTTCAATCCTCAATCACAATCCTCAATCCTCAATCCTCAATACTCAATCCTGAATCTTCAATCCTCAATACTCAATCTGCAATCCTCAATCCTCAATACTCAATCCTCAATACTCATTCTTCAATCCTCAATACCGAATCCTCATTCTTCAATCCTCAATACACAATCTTCAATCCTCAATCCTGAATCCTCAATCCTCAATTCTCAATCCTCAATCCTCAGTCCTCAGTCCTCAAACCTCAATCCTCGACCCTCAGCCCTCATTGTCAATCCTCAATCTTCAATCCTCAATCCTCAGCATTCAATGCTCAATACTCAATCTTCAATCCTCAATCCACAATCCTCAATCCTCAATCCTCAATCCTCAATCCTCAATCCTCAATCCTCGATCCTCAATCGTCAGTCTTCAATTCTTAATACTCAACCTTCAATCCTCAATCCTCAGCCCTCATCCTCAATCCTCAATCCTCAATCCTCAATCCTCAATCCTCAATCATCAATCTTCAATCCTCAATACTCAATCTTCAATCCTCAATCCTCAATTCTCAATCCTCATTCCTCAATCCTCAATCCTCAATCCTCAGTCCTCAATCCTCAATCGTCAGTCTTCAATCCTCAATACTCAATCTTCAATCCTCAATCCTCAATCCTCAGTCTTCAATCCTCTACACTCAATCTTCAATCCTCAATCCTCAGTCCTCAAACCTCAATTCTGAATACTCAATCCTGAATCCTTAATCCTCGGCCCTCAGTCATCAACAATCAGTTGTCAATCCTCAATCCTCAATAGAATATCCTCAATTCACAGTTTTCAATACTCAATACTCAATCTGGAATCTTCAAACCTCTATCCACAAACATCAATTCTCATCACTCAACCCTCAACACTCAGTCCTCAATGTTCAATCCTCAATCCTCCATCCTCAATCATCAATCGTCAATCTTCAATCCTCAATACTCAATCTTCAATCCTCAATCCTCAATCCTCAATCCTCAATCCTCAATCCTCATTCTTCAATCCTCAATACCCAATCCTCAATCTTCAATCCTCAATCCTCAATCCTCAATCCTCAATCCTCAATCGTCAACCCTCAATTTTCAATCCTCATTCTTCAATCTTCAATACCCAATACTCAACCTTCAATCCTCAATCCTCAAACCTCAATCCTCAATTCTCAATCCTCAATCCTCAATCCTCAATCCTCAATCCTCAATCCTCGATCCTCAATCGTCAGTCTTCAATTCTTAATACTCAATCTTCAATCCTCAATCCTCAATCCCCAATCCTCAATCCTCATTCTTCAATCCTCAATACCCAATCCTCAATCCTCAATCTTTAATCCTCAATCCGCAATCCTCAACTCTCAATCCTCAATTCTCAGTCCTCAGTCCTCAAACCTCAATCCTCAACCCTCATTCCTCATCCTCAATCCTCAATCCTCAATCTTCAATCCTCAATCCTCAATCCTCAATACTCAATCTTCAATCGTCAATGCTCAATTCTCAATCCTCAATCCTCAATCCTCAATCGTCAATCCTCAATCCTCAATCCCCAATTGTCAGTCTTCAATCCTCAATACTTAATCTTCAATCCTCAATCCTCAATCCGCAATCGTCAATCTTCAATCCTCAATTCTCAACCCTCAATCCTCAATCCTCAATCTTCAATCCTCAATACTAAATCTTCAATCCTCAATCCTCAATCCTCAATCATCAATCCTCAATCCTCAATCCTCAATCCTGAATATTCAATCCTCAATACTCAATCTGCAATCCTCAATCCTAAATCCTCAATACTCAATCCTCATTCTTCAATCCTCAATACCGAATCCTCAGTCTTCAATCCTCAATCCTCAATCCTCAATCCTCATACCTCAATCCTCAATGTTCAATCCTCAATACCCAATCCTCAATCTTCAATCCTCAATCTTCAATCCTCAATCGTCAATCCTCAATCCTCAATCCCCAATTGTCAGTCTTCAATCCTCAATACTTAATCTTCAATCCTCAATCCTCAATCCGCAATCGTCAATCTTCAATCCTCAATTCTCAACCCTCAATCCTCAATCCTCAATCTTCAATCCTCAATACTAAATCTTCAATCCTCAATCCTCAATCCTCAATCATCAATCCTCAATCCTCAATCCTCAATCCTGAATATTCAATCCTCAATACTCAATCTGCAATCCTCAATCCTAAATCCTCAATACTCAATCCTCATTCTTCAATCCTCAATACCGAATCCTCAGTCTTCAATCCTCAATCCTCAATCGTCAATCTTCAACCCTCAATACTCAATCTTCAACCCTCAATCTCCAATCATCAATCCTCAATCCTCAATCCTGAATCCTCATTCGTCAACCTTCAATCCTCAATACTCAATCTTCAATCCTCAATCCAGAATCCTCAGACCTCAGTCCTCAATCCTCAACCCTCAACCCTCAGCCCTCATCCTCAATCCTCAATCCTCAACCCTCAATTCTCAATCTTCAATCCTCGATACTCAATCGTCAGTCTTCAATTCTTGATACTCAATCTTCAATCCTCAATTCTCAATCCTCATTCCTCAATCCTCAATCCTCAATCCTCAGTCCTCAATCCTCAATCGTCAGACTTCAATCCTCAATACTCAATCTTCAATCCTCAATCCTCAATCCTCAATCATCAATCCTCAATACTCAATCTTCAATCCTCAATCCTCAGTCCTCAAACCTCAATTCTGAATCCTCAATCCTGAATCCTCAAACTTCGGTCCTTAGTCCTCGACAATCAGTTGTCAATCCTCAATCCTCTATAGAATACCCTCAATTCACAGTTTTCAATACTCAATACTTAATCTGCAATCTTCAAAACTCTATCCACAAACACCAATTCTCATCACTCAACCCACAACACTCAGTCCTCAATGTTCAATACTCAATCCTCAATCCTCAATCCTCAATCGTCAATCTTCAACCCTCAATACTCAATCTTCAACCCTCAATCCTCAATCCTCAATCCTCAATCCTCATTCTTCAATCCTCAATACTCAATCCTCAATCTTCAACCCTCAATCCTCAATCCTCAATTCTCAATCCTCAATCCTCAATCCTCAATCCTCAATCGTCAATCTTCAATCCTCAATACTCAATCTTCAATGCTCAATCCTCAATCCTCAATCCTCAATCCTCATTCTTCAATCCTCAATACACAATCTTCAATCCTCAATCCTCAATCTTCAATCCTCAATTCTCAATCCTCAATCCTCAGTCCTCAGTCCTCAAACCTCAATCCTCAACCCTCAGCCCTCATTGTCAATCCTCAATCTTTAATCCTCAATCCTCAACCTTCAATGCTCAATACTCAATCTTCAATCCTCAATCCACAATCCTCAATCCTCAATCCTCAATCCTCAATCCTCAATCCTCAATCCTCAATCCTCGATCCTCAATCGTCAGTCTTCAATTCTTGATACTCAATCTTCAATCCTCAATCCTCAGCCCTCATCCTCAATCCTCAATCCTCAATCCTCAATCCTCAATCCTCAATCATCAATCTTCAATCCTCAATACTCAATCTTCAATCCTCAATCCTCAATTCTCAATCCTCATTCCTCAATCCTCAATCCTCAATCCTCAGTCCTCAATCCTCAATCGTCAGTCTTCAATCCTCAATACTCAATCTTCAATCATCAATCCTCAATCCTCAGTCTTCAATCCTCAATACGCAATCTTCAATCCTCAATCCTCAGTCCTCAAACCTCAATTCTGAATACTCAATCCTGAATCCTTAATCCTCGGCCCTCAGTCATCAACAATCAGTTGTCAATCCTCAATCCTCAATAGAATATCCTCAATTCACAGTTTTCAATACTCAATACTCAATCTGCAATCTTCAAACCTCTATCCACAAACATCAATTCTCATCACTCAACCCTCAACACTCAGACCTCAATGTTCAATTCTCAATCCTCCATCCTCAATCCTCAATCATCAATCTTCAATCCTCAATACTCAATCTTCAATCCTCAATCCTCAATTCTCAATCCTCATTCCTCAATCCTCAATCCTCAATCCTCAGTCCTCAATCCTCAATCGTCAGTCTTCAATCCTCAATACTCAATCTTCAATCCTCAATCCACAATCCTCAGTCTTCAATCCCCAATCCTCAATCTTCAATCCTCAAAACTCAATCTTCAATCCTCGGTCATCAATACTCAATCCTCAATCCTCAATCCTCAATCCTCAATCGTCAGTCTTCAATCCTCAATACTCAATCTTCAATCCTCAATCCTCAATCCTCAATCCCCAATCCTCATTCCTCAAACCTCAATACCCAATCCTAAATCTTCAATCCTCAATCCTCAATCCTCAATTCTCAATCCTCAATACACAATCTTCAATCCTCAATCACAATCCTCAATCCTCAATCCTCAATCCTCAATCCTGAATCTTCAATCCTCAATACTCAATCTGCAATCCTCAATCCTCAATACTCAATCCTCAATACTCATTCTTCAATCCTCAATACCGAATCCTCAATCTTCAATCCTCAATGCTCAATCCTCAATCCTCAATCCTCAACCTTCAATCCTCAATCCTCAATCCTCAATCCTCAATCCTCAATCCTCAATCGTCAGTCCTCAAACCTCAATCCTGAATCGTCAATCCTGAATCCTCAACCTTCAGCCTGAGACCTCAACGATCAGTTGTCAATCCTCAATCCTCAATAGAATATACTCAATTCACAGTTTTCAATACTCAATACTCAATCTGCGATCTTCAAACCTCAATCCACAAACACCAATTCTCATCACTCAACCCTCAACACTCAGTCCTCAATGTTCAATACTCAATCCTCAATCCTCAATCCTCAATCGTCAATCTTCAACCCTCAATACTCAATCTTCAATCCTCAATCCTCAATCCTCAATCCTCAATCCTCATTCTTCAATCCTCAATACTCAATCCTCAGTCTTCAACCCTCAATCCTCAATCGTCAATTCTCAATCCTCAATCCTCAATCCTCAATCCTCAATCGTCAATCTTCAATCCTCAATACTCAATCTTCAATGCTCAATCCTCAATCCTCAATCCTCGATCCTCATTCTTCAATCCTCAATACACAATCTTCAATCCTCAGTCCTCAATCCTCAATCCTCAATTCTCAATCCTCAATCCTCAGTCCTCAGTCCTCAAACCTCAATCCTCAACCCTCAGCCCTCATTGTCAATCCTCAATCTTCAATCCTCAATCCTCAACCTTCAATGCTCAATACTCAATCTTCAATCCTCAATCCACAATCCTCAATCCTCAATCCTCAATCCTCAATCCTCAATCCTCAATCCTCAATCCTCAATCCTCGATCCTCAATCCTCAATCCTCAATCATCAATCTTCAATCCTCAATACTCAATCTTCAATCCTCAATCCTCAATTCTCAATCCTCATTCCTCAATCCTCAATCCTCAATCCTCAGTCCTCAATCCTCAATCGTCAGTCTTCAATCCTCAATACTCAATCTTCAATCATCAATCCTCAATCCTCAGTCTTCAATCCTCAATCCTCAATTCTCAATCCTCATTCCTCAATCCTCAATCCTCAATCCTCAGTCCTCAATCCTCAATCGTCAGTCTTCAATCCTCAATACTCAATCTTCAATCATCAATCCTCAATCCTCAGTCTTCAATCCTCAATACGCAATCTTCAATCCTCAATCCTCAGTCCTCAAACCTCAATTCTGAATACTCAATCCTGAATCCTTAATCCTCGGCCCTCAGTCATCAACAATCAGTTGTCAATCCTCAATCCTCAATAGAATATCCTCAATTCACAGTTTTCAATACTCAATACTCAATCTGCAATCTTCAAACCTCTATCCACAAACATCAATTCTCATCACTCAACCCTCAACACTCAGACCTCAATGTTCAATTCTCAATCCTCCATCCTCAATCCTCAATCATCAATCTTCAATCCTCAATACTCAATCTTCAATCCTCAATCCTCAATTCTCAATCCTCATTCCTCAATCCTCAATCCTCAATCCTCAGTCCTCAATCCTCAATCGTCAGTCTTCAATCCTCAATACTCAATCTTCAATCCTCAATCCACAATCCTCAGTCTTCAATCCCCAATCCTCAATCTTCAATCCTCAAAACTCAATCTTCAATCCTCGGTCATCAATACTCAATCCTCAATCCTCAATCCTCAATCCTCAATCGTCAGTCTTCAATCCTCAATACTCAATCTTCAATCCTCAATCCTCAATCCTCAATCCCCAATCCTCATTCCTCAAACCTCAATACCCAATCCTAAATCTTCAATGCTCAATCCTCAATCCTCAATTCTCAATCCTCAATACACAATCTTCAATCCTCAATCACAATCCTCAATCCTCAATCCTCAATCCTCAATCCTGAATCTTCAATCCTCAATACTCAATCTGCAATCCTCAATCCTCAATACTCAATCCTCAATACTCATTCTTCAATCCTCAATACCGAATCCTCAATCTTCAATCCTCAATGCTCAATCCTCAATCCTCAATCCTCAACCTTCAATCCTCAATCCTCAATCCTCAATCCTCAATCCTCAATCCTCAATCGTCAGTCCTCAAACCTCAATCCTGAATCGTCAATCCTGAATCCTCAACCTTCAGCCTGAGACCTCAACGATCAGTTGTCAATCCTCAATCCTCAATAGAATATACTCAATTCACAGTTTTCAATACTCAATACTCAATCTGCGATCTTCAAACCTCAATCCACAAACACCAATTCTCATCACTCAACCCTCAACACTCAGTCCTCAATGTTCAATACTCAATCCTCAATCCTCAATCCTCAATCGTCAATCTTCAACCCTCAATACTCAATCTTCAATCCTCAATCCTCAATCCTCAATCCTCAATCCTCATTCTTCAATCCTCAATACTCAATCCTCAGTCTTCAACCCTCAATCCTCAATCGTCAATTCTCAATCCTCAATCCTCAATCCTCAATCCTCAATCGTCAATCTTCAATCCTCAATACTCAATCTTCAATGCTCAATCCTCAATCCTCAATCCTCGATCCTCATTCTTCAATCCTCAATACACAATCTTCAATCCTCAGTCCTCAATCCTCAATCCTCAATTCTCAATCCTCAATCCTCAGTCCTCAGTCCTCAAACCTCAATCCTCAACCCTCAGCCCTCATTGTCAATCCTCAATCTTCAATCCTCAATCCTCAACCTTCAATGCTCAATACTCAATCTTCAATCCTCAATCCACAATCCTCAATCCTCAATCCTCAATCCTCAATCCTCAATCCTCAATCCTCAATCCTCAATCCTCGATCCTCAATCGTCAGTCTTCAATTCTTAATACTCAACCTTCAATCCTCAATCCTCAGCCCTCATCCTCAATCCTCAATCCTCAATCCTCAATCCTCAATCCTCAATGATCAATCTTCAATCCTCAATACTCAATCTTCAATCCTCAATCCTCAATTCTCAATCCTCATTCCTCAATCCTCAATCCTCAATCCTCAGCCCTCAATCCTGAATCGTCAGTCCTCAATCCTCAATCGTCAGTCTTCAATCCTCAATACTCAATCTTCAATCCTCAATCCACAATCCTCAGTCTTCAATCCCCAATCCTCAACCTTCAATCCTCAAAACTCAATCTTCAATCCTCGGTCCTCAATACTCAATCCTCAATCCTCAATCCTCAATCCTCAATCGTCAGTCTTCAATCCTCAATACTCAATCTTCAATCCTCAATCCTCAATCCTCAATCCCCAATCCTCATTCCTCAAACCTCAATACCCAATCCTAAATCTTCAATCCTCAATCCTCAATCCTCAATTCTCAATCCTCAATACACAATCTTCAATCCTGAATCACAATCCTCAATCCTCAATCCTCAATCCTCAATCCTGAATCTTCAATCCTCAATACTCAATCTGCAATCCTCAATCCTCAATACTCAATCCTCAATACTCATTCTTCAATCCTCAATACCGTATCCTCAATCTTCAATCCTCAATGCTCAATCCTCAATCCTCAATCCTCAACCTTCAATCCTCAATCCTCAATCCTCAATCCTCAATCCTCAATCCTCAATCGTCAGTCCTCAAACCTCAATCCTGAATCGTCAATCCTGAATCCTCAACCTTCAGCCTGAGACCTCAACGATCAGTTGTCAATCCTCAATCCTCAATAGAATATACTCAATTCACAGTTTTCAATACTCAATACTCAATCTGCGATCTTCAAACCTCAATCCACAAACACCAATTCTCATCACTCAACCCTCAACACTCAGTCCTCAATGTTCAATACTCAATCCTCAATCCTCAATCCTCAATCGTCAATCTTCAACCCTCAATACTCAATCTTCAATCCTCAATCCTCAATCCTCAATCCTCAATCCTCATTCTTCAATCCTTGATACTCAATCCTCAATCTTCAACCCTCAATCCTCAATCCTCAATTCTCAATCCTCAATCCTCAATCCTCAATCCTCAATCGTCAATCTTCAATCCTCAATACTCAATCTTCAATGCTCAATCCTCAATCCTCAATCCTCGATCCTCATTCTTCAATCCTCAATACACAATCTTCAATCCTCAGTCCTCAATCCTCAATCCTCAATTCTCAATCCTCAATCCTCAGTCCTCAGTCCTCAAACCTCAATCCTCAACCCTCAGCCCTCATTGTCAATCCTCAATCTTCAATCCTCAATCCTCAACCTTCAATGCTCAATACTCAATCTTCAATCCTCAATCCACAATCCTCAATCCTCAATCCTCAATCCTCATTCTTCAATCCTCAATACCCAATCCTCAATCTTCAATCCTCAATCCTCAATCCTCAATCCTCAATCCTCAATCGTCAACCCTCAATTTTCAATCCTCATTCTTCAATCCTCAATACCCAATACTCAACCTTCAATCCTCAATCCTCAATCCTCAATCCTCAATTCTCAATCCTCAATCCTGAGTCCTCAGTCCTCAAACCTCAATCCTCAACCCTCAGCCCACATTGTCAATCCTCGATGTTCAATCCTCAATCCTCAATCTTCAATGCTCGATACTCAATCTTCAATCCTCAATCCTCAATTCTCAATCCTCAATCCTCAATCCTCAATCCTCAATCCTCAATCCTCGATACTCAATCGTCAGTCTACAATTCTTAATACTCAATCTTCAATCCTCAATCCTCAATCCCCAATCCTCAATCCTCATTCTTCAATCCTCAATACCCAATCCTCAATCCTCAATCTTTAATCCTCAATCCGCAATCCTCAATCCTCAATACTCAATCTTCAATCCTCAATGCTCAATTCTCAATCCTCAATCCTCAATCCTCAATCCTCAATCCTCAATCCTCAATTGTCAGTCTTCAATCCTCAATACTTAATCTTCAATCCTCAATCCTCAATCCGCAATCGTCAATCTTCAATCCTCAATTCTCAACCCTCAATCCTCAATCCTCAATCTTCAATCCTCAATACTAAATCTTCAATCCTCAATCCACAATCCTCAATCCTCAATCCTCAATCCTCAATCCTCAATCCTGAATATTCAATCCTCAATACTCAATCTGCAATCCTCAATCCTAAATCCTCAATACTCAATCCTCATTCTTCAATCCTCAATACCGAATCCTCAGTCTTCAATCCTCAATCCTCAATCCTCAATCCTCATCCCTCAATCCTCAATGTTCAATCCTCAATACCCAATCCTCAATCTTCAATCCTCAATCCTCAATCCTCAATACTCAATCCTCAATCCTCAATCCTCAATCCTCAATCCTCAATCCTGAATATTCAATCCTCAATACTCAATCTGCAATCCTCAATCCTAAATCCTCAATACTCAATCCTCATTCTTCAATCCTCAATACCGAATCCTCAGTCTTCAATCCTCAATCCTCAATCCTCAATCCTCATCCCTCAATCCTCAATGTTCAATCCTCAATACCCAATCCTCAATCCTCAATCTTCAATCCTCGATCCTCAATCCTCAATCCATAATACTCAATCTTCAATCCTCAATGCTCAATTCTCAATCCTCAATCCTCAATCCTCAATCCTCAATCCTCAATCCTCAATCCTCAATTGTCAGTCTTCAATCCTCAATACTTAATCTTCAATCCTCAATCCTCAATCCTCAATCCTCAATCCTCAGTCATCAAACCTCAATCCTCAACCCTCAGCCCTCATCGTCAATCCACAATCTTCAATCCTCAATACTCAATCTTCAATCATCAATCCTCAATACTCAATCCTCAATCCGCATTCTTCAATCCTCAATACCCAATCCTCAATCCTCAATCTTTAATCCTCAATCCTCTTTCCTCAATCCCCAATCTTCAATACCCAATCCTCAATCCTCAATCTTTAATCCTCAATCCTCCTTCCTCAATCCTCAATCTTCAATCCTCAATACTCAATCTTCAATCCTCAAACCACAATCCTCAATCCTCAATCCTCATTCTTCAATCCTCAATACCCAATCCTCAATCTTCAATCCTCAATCCTCAATCCTCAATTCTCAATCCTCAATCCTCAATTTTCAATCCTCATTCTTCAATCCTCAAACCTCAACCCTCAACCCTCATCTCTCATCCTCAATCGTCAGTCTTCAATCCTCATTACTCAATCTTCAATCCTCAATCCTCAATCCTCAATCCTCAATCCTCAGTCATCAATCCTCAATCTTCAATACTCAATCCTCAATCCTCAATCCTCAATCCTCAAACCTCAATCCTCATTCCTCAAACCTCAATCCTCAACCCTCAGTCCTCATCCTCCATCCTCAATCCTCAATCCTCAATCCTCAATTTTCAATCCTCAATACTCAACCTTCGATCCTCAATCCTCAGTCCTCAACCCTCAAACCGCAATCCTCAGTCCTCAAACCTCAATCCTGAGTCTTCAAACCTGAATCCTCAATCTTCAGACCTCAGTCCTCAACAGTCAGTTGTCAATTCTCAATCCTCAATACTGTATCATTAATTCAGAGTTTCCAATACCCAATACTCAATCTGCAATCTTCAAATCTCTATCCACAAACATCAATTCTCATCACTGAACCCTCAACACTCAGTCCCCAATCCTCAATCTTCAATCCTCAGCCCTCAATGCTCAATCCTCAATCCTCAACCTTCAATCATCAATACTCAATCTTCAATCCTCAATCCTCAATCCCCAATCCTCAATCCTCAATCCTCAATCGTCAGTCTACAATTCTCAATACTCAATCTGCAATCCTCAGTCCTCAATCCTCAATCCTCAATCCTCATTCTTCAATCCTCAATACCCAATCCTCAATCTTCAACCCTCAATCCTCAATCCTAAAATCCTCAATCCTCAATATTCAACACACAACCCTCAACCATCAATCCCCAATACTCAACCATCAATACTCAATTCTCAATACTCAACAGAATATCCTGAATTCTCAGTTTTCAATACTCAATCCTCAAACTTCAATCTTCATGTCTCCATCCACAAACATCAATTCTCGTCACTCAACCCTCAACACTCAGTCCTCAATCTTCAATCCTCAGTCCTCAATACTCAATCCTCAGTCCTCAGTCCTCAACCTTCAATACTCAATCCTCAATTCTCAATCCGCAATCCTCAATCCTCAATCGTCAATCCTCAATCCCCAATCCTCAATCTTCAATCCTCAATCCTCGATCCTCGATACTCAATCGTCAATACTCAGTCTTCAGTACTCAATCCTCAATCCTCAATCCTCAGACCTCAAGCATCAATAGTTAACCCTCAGTCCTCGTCCTCAATCCACAACCATCAATCCTCAATCCTCAAACTTCAATCATCAATATTCAATCTTCAATCCTCAATCCTCAATCCTCAATGCTCAATCCTCAATCCTCAATGATCAATCCTCAATACCCAACCCTCAATCCTTAGTCCTCATCCTCAATTCTCAATTCTCAATCCTCAAACCTCAATCCTCAATCTTCGATCCTCAATAATCAATCTCCTATCCTAGATTGTCAATCCCCCATACTCTATCCTTAATCCTCAATATTCAATCCTCTATCCCCAGGCCACAACCTTCAATCCCCAAAGCTCAATAATCAATCCTCAAACCTCAGTCCTCAATCGTCAATCATCAATCCACAATCTTCAATACTCAATCCTCAATCCCCAATCCTCAATCCTCAATCCTCAATCATCAACCCTCAATCTTCAATACTCAATCCTCAATCCACAATCCTCAATCCTCAACACTTAACCATCAATCCTCAATTCTCAATACTCGATAGAATATCCTGAATTCTGAGGATTCAATACTCAAACATCAATCCTCAGCCCTCAGCACTCATCCTCCATCCTCAATCCTCAATCCTCAATCCTCAATCTTCAATCCTCAATAATCAACCTCCAATCCTACATCCTCAATCCCCCTTCCTCAATCCTTAATCCTCAATCTTCAATCCTCAATCCACAGTCCTCAATCTTCAATCCTCAATGCTCAATCCTCAATCCTCAATCCTCAGTCATCAGTCCTCAATCCTCAACCCTCAAACCCCAATCCTCAACCGCCAGTCCTCGTCCTCAATCCTCAACCCTCAATCCTCAATCCTCAATCTTCAATCATCAATACTCAATCGTCAATCCTCAATCCTCAATCCTCAATCCTAAAATCCACAATCCTCAACATTCAACACACAACCCTCAACCATCAATCCTCAATGCTCAACCATCAATACTCAATTCTCAATACTCAATAGAATATCCGGAATTCTCAGTTTTCAATACTCAATCCTCAATCTTCAATCTTCATGTCTCCATCCACAAACATCAATTCTCACCACTCAACCCTCAACACTCAGTCCACAATCTTCAATCCTCAATCCTCAATACTCAATCCTCAGTCCTCAGTCCTCAATCTTCAATACCCAATCCTCAATCCCAAAATCCTCAATCCTCAATCCTCAATCCCCAATCCTCAATCTTCAATCCTCAATCCTCAATCATCAAGCCTCGATCCTCAATCCTCAATCTTCAATCCTGAATACTCAATCTTCAATCCTCAATCCTCAGTCCTCAATACTCAATCGTCAGTCTTCAATCCTCAATAATCGCTCTTCAATTCTCTATCCTCAATCCTCATTCCTCAATCCTCATTCTTCAGTCCTCAATACCCAATCCTCAATCTGCAATCCTCAATCCTCAATCCTCAATTCTCAATCCTCAATCCTCAGTCCTCAGGCCTCAAACCTCAATCCTCAACCCTCAGCCCTCATCCTCAATTCTCAATCCTCAATCCTCAATCCTCAATCTTCAATCCTCAATACTCAATCGTCAATCCTCAATCCTCAGTCATCAACCCTCAATTCTGAATCCTCAATCCTGAATCCTCAATCTTCAGCTCTCAGTCCTCAACAATCGGTTGTCAATCCTCAATCCGCAATAGAATATCCTCAATCCTCAATCTTCAATCATCAATATTCAATCTTCCATCCTCAATCCTCAATCCTCAATGCTCATTCCTCAATCCTCAATGTTCAATCCTCAATACCCAACCCTCAACCCTCTGTCCTCATCCTCAATTCTGAATTCTCAATCCTCAAACCTCAATCCTCAATCTTCAATCCTCCATAATCAATCTCCTATCCTAGATTCTCCATCCCCCATACTCTATCGTTAATCCTCAATATTCAATCCTCTATCCCCAGGCCACAACCTTCAATCCCCAAAGCTCAATAATCAATCCTCAAACCTCAGTCCTCAATCGTCAATCATCAATCCACAATCTTCAATACACAATCCTCAATCCTCAATCATCAACCCTCAATCTTCAATACTCAATCCTCAATCTACAATCCTCAATCCTCAACACTTAACCATCAATCCTCAATTCTCAATACTCGATAGAATATCCTGAATTCTCAGGATTCAATACTCAAACCTCAATCCTCAGCCCTCAGCACTCATCCTCCATCCTCAATCCTCAATCCTCAATCCTCAATCCTCAATCCTCAATAATCAACCTCCAATCCTACATCCTCAATCCCCAATCCTCAATCCTTAATCCTCAATCTTCAATCCTCAATCCACAGTCCTCAATCTTCAATCCTCAATGCTCAATCCTCAATCCTCAATCCTCAGTCATCAGTCCTCAATCCTCAACACTCAAACATCAATCCTCAACCGCCAGTCCTCGTCCTCAATCCTCAACCCTCAATCCTCAATCCTCAATCTTCAATCATCAATACGCAATCGTCAATCCTCAATCCTCAATCCTCACTCCTAAAATCCACAATCCTCAATATTCAACACACAACCCTCAACTATCAATCCTCAATGATCAGCCATCAATACTCAATTCTCAATACTCAATAGAATATCCTGAATTCTCAGTTTTCAATACTCAATCCTCAATCTTCAATCTTCATGTCTCCATCCACAAACATCAATCCTCATCACTCAACCCTCAACACTCAGTCCACAATCTTCAATCCTCAATCCTCAATACTCAATCCTCAGTCCTCAGTCCTCAATCTTCAATACCCAATCCTCAATCCTAAAATCCTCAATCCTCAATCCTCAATCACCAATCCTCAATCTTCAATCCTCAATCCTCAATCCTCAAGCCTCGATCCTCAATCCTCAACCTTCAATCCTCAATACTCAATCTTCAATTCTCAATCCTCTATCCTCAATCCTCAATCTTCAATCCTCAATACTCAATCTTCAATCCTCAATCCTCAATCCTCAATAATCAATCCTCAATCCTCAATCATCAATCCTCATTCTTCAATACTCAATCCTCAATCCTCAATCCTCAATCCTCAATCCTCAATCCTCATTCCTCAAACCTCAATCCTCAACCGTCAGTCCTCATCCTCAATTCTCAATTCTCAATTCTCAATCCTCAATTCTCAAACTTCAATCTTCAATAACCAATCTCCAATCCTAGATCCTCAATCCCCAATCCTCAATCGTTAATCCTCCATCTTCAATCCTCAATCCTCAATCCTCAATCCTAAATCCTCAATCCTCAGTCATCTATCCTCAATCTACAATACTCAATCGTCAATCTTCTATCCTCAATACTCAATTCTCGATCCTCAATCCTCAATCCTCAATCCTCAATGATCAATCCTCAATACTCAATCATCAATACTCAATTCTCAATACTCAATAGAATATCCAGAATTCTCAGTTTTCAATGCTCAATCCTCAATCTTCAATCTTCATGTCTCCATCCACAAACATCAATTCTCATCACTCAACCCTCAACAGTCAGTCCTCAATCTTCAATCCTCAATTCTCAATACTCAATCCTCAGTCCTCAGTCCTCAATCTTCAATTCTCAATCCTCAATCCTAAAATCCTCAATCCTCAATATTCAACACACAACCCTCAACCATCAATCCGCAATACTCAACCATCAATCCTCATTTCTCAATACTCAATGGAATATCCTGAATTCTCAGTTTTCAATGCTCAACCTCAATCTACAATCTTCAAGTCTCCATCCACAAACATTTATTCTCATCACTCAACCCTCAACACTCAGTCCTCAATCTTTAATCATCAATCCCCAATCCTCAATCTTCAATCCTCATTACTCAGTCTTCAATCCTCAATCCTCAATCCTCAATCCTCAATTCTCAGTCATCAATCCTCAATCTTCAATCCTCAATCCTCAATCCTCAATAATCAATCCTCAATCCTCAATCATCAATCCTCATTCTTCAATACTCAATCCTCAATCCTCAATCCTCAATCCTCAATCCTCAATCAAAAATTCCTCAAACCTCAATCCTCAACCGTCAGTCCTCATCCTCAATTCTCAATTCTCAATTCTCAATCCTCAATCCTCAATTCTCAAACTTCAATCTTCAATAACCGATCTCCAATCCTAGATCCTCAATCCCCAATCCTCAATCGTTAATCCTCCATCTTCAATCCTCAATCCTCAATCCTCAATCCTAAATCCTCAATCCTCAGTCATCTATCCTCAATCTTCAATACTCAATCGTCAATCTTCTATCCTCAATACTCAATTCTCGATCCTCAATCCTCAATCCTCAATGATCAATCCTCAATACTCAATCATCAATACTCAATTCTCAATACTCAATAGAATATCCAGAATTCTCAGTTTTCAATGCTCAATCCTCAATCTTCAATCTTCATGTCTCCATCCACAAACATCAATTCTCATCACTCAACCCTCAACAGTCAGTCCTCAATCTTCAATCCTCAATTCTCAATACTCAATCCTCAGTCCTCAGTCCTCAATCTTCAATTCTCAATCCTCAATCCTAAAATCCTCAATCCTCAATATTCAACACACAACCCTCAACCATCAATCCGCAATACTCAACCATCAATCCTCATTTCTCAATACTCAATGGAATATCCTGAATTCTCAGTTTTCAATGCTCAACCTCAATCTACAATCTTCAAGTCTCCATCCACAAACATTTATTCTCATCACTCAACCCTCAACACTCAGTCCTCAATCTTTAATCATCAATCCCCAATCCTCAATCTTCAATCCTCATTACTCAGTCTTCAATCCTCAATTCTCAATCCTCAATCCTCAATTCTCAGTCATCAATCCTCAATCTTCAATACTCAATCCTCAATCCTCAATCCTCAATCCTCACACCTCAATCATCATTCCTCAAACCTCAATCCTCAACCCTCAGTCCTCATCCTCCATCCTCAATCCTCAATCCTCAATCCTCAATTTTCAATCCTCAATACTCAACCTTCGATCCTCAATCCTCAGTCCTCAATCCTCAAACCTCAATCCTCAGTCCTCAAACCTCAATCCTGAGTCTTCAAACCAGAATCCTCAATCTTCAGACCTCAGTCCTCAACAGTCAGTTGTCAATTCTCAATCCTCAATACTGTATCATCAATTCAGAGTTTTCAATACCCAATACTCAATCTGCAATCTTCAAATCACTATCCACAAACATCAATTCTCATCACTGAACCCTCAACACTCAGTCCCCAATCCTCAATCTTCAATCCTCAGCCCTCAATGCTCAATCCTCAATCCTCAATCTTCAATCCTCGATACTCAATCTTCAATCCTCAATCCTCAATACTCAATCGTCAGTCTTCAATCCTCAGTACTCAATCTTCAATCCTCAATTCTCAATCCTCAATCCTCAATCCTCATTCTTCAATCCTCAATACCCAATCCTCAATCCTCAATCTTTAATCCTCAATCCTCAATCCTCAATTCTCAATCTTCAATCCTCAGTCCTCACTCCTCAAACCTCAATCCTCAACCCTCATCCCTCAATCTTCAATCCTCAATACTCAATCTTCAATCCTCAATCCCTAATACTCAATCCTCAATCCTCAATCCTCAATCGTCAGTCTTCAATCCTCAATTCTCAATCCTCAATCCTCAACCCTCAGACATCATCCTCAATCCTCAATCCTCAATCCTCAATCCTCAATCATCAATCCTCAATACTCAATCTGAAATCCTCAATCCTCAGTCCTCAAACCTCAATGCTGAATCCTCAATCCTGAGTCCTCAATCTTCGGTCCTTAGTCCTCGACAATCAGTTGTCAATCCTCAATCCTCTATAGAATACCCTCAATTCACAGTTTTCAATACTCAATACGCAATCTGCAATCTTCAAACCTCTATCCACAAACATCAGTTCTCGTCACTCAACCCTCAACACTCAGTCCTCAATGTACAATCCTCAATCCTGAATCTTCAATCCTCAATTCTCAATCCTCAATCCTCAATTTTCAATCCTCATTCTTCAATCCTCAATACCCCACACTCAATCTTCAATCCACAATCCTCAATCCTCAATTCTCAATCCTCAATCCTGAGTCCTCAGTACTCAAATCTCAATGTTCAATCCGCGATACCCAATACTCAATGTTCAATCCTCAATCCTCAATCCTCAATCCTCAATCCTCAATCATCAATCCTCAATCCCCAATCCTCAATCTTCAATCCTCAATACTCAATCGTCAATCCTCAATCCTCAATCCTCAATCCTCAATCCTCAATGTTCAATCCGCGATTCCCAATCCTCAATGTTCAATCCTCAATCCTCAATCCTCAATCCTCAATCCTCAATCATCAATCCTCAATCCTCAATCCTCAGTCCCCAAACCTCAATCCTCAATCTTCAATCCTCAATACTCAATCTTCAATCCTCGATACTCAATACTCAATCCTCAATCCTCAATCCTCAATCGTCAGTCTTCAATCCTCAATCCTCAATTCTCAATCCTCAACCCTCAGCCCTCATCCTCAATCCTTAATCCTCAATCCTCAATCCTCAATCCGCAATCCTCAAAACTCAATCTTCAACCCTCAATCCTCAGTCCTCAAACCTCAACTCTGAATCCTCAATCCTGAATCCTCAATCTTCAATCCTCAATACTCAATCTTCAATCCTCGATACTCAATACTCAATCCTCAATCCTCAGTCCTCAATCGTCATTCTTCAATCCTCAATACTCAATCTTCAATCCTCAATCCTCAATCCTCAATCCTCATTCTTCAATCCTCAATACCCAAACCTCAATCTACAATCGTCAATCCTCAATCCTCAATTCTCAATCCTCAATCCTCAGTCCTCAGTCCTCAAACCTCAATCCTCAGCCCTCAGCCCTCATCCTCAATCCTCAATCCTCAACACTCAGTTCTCAATCCTCAATCGTCAATCGTCTGTCTTCAATCCTCAATACTCAATCATCAATCCTCAATCCTCAGTCTTCAATCCCCAATCCTCAATCTTCAATGCTCAATACTCAACCTTCAATCCACAATACTCAATCTTCAATCCTCAATCCTCAATCCTCAATCCTCAATCCTCAATCCTCATTCTTCAATCCTCAACACCCAATCCTCAATATTCAATCCTCAATCCTCAGTCCTCAATTCTCAATACTCAATCTTCAATCCTCAATACTCAATCTTCAATCCTCAACCCTCAATCCTCAATCCACAACCATCAATCCTCAACCCTCAATCCACGATCCTCAATCTTCAGTCCTTAGTCCCAAATCCTCAGCCTTCAATCCTCAATCCTCAACCCCCAACCTTCAATCCTCAATACTCAATCTTCAATCCTCAATACTCAATCCTCAATCCTCAATCCTCAATCCTCAGTCCTCAGTCCTCAAACCTCAATCCTCAGCCCTCAGCCCTCATCCTCAATCCTCAATCCTCAACACTCAATTCTCAATCCTCAATCCTCAATCGTCTGTCTTCAATCCTCAATACTCAATCATCAATCCTCAATCCTCAGTCTTCAATCCCCAATCCTCAATCTTCAATGCTCAATACTCAACCTTCAATCCACAATACTCAATCTTCAATCCTCAATCCTCAATCCTCAATGCTCAATCCTCAATCCTCATTCTTCAATCCTCAACACCCAATCCTCAATATTCAATCCTCAATCCTCAGTCCTCAATTCTCAATACTCAATCTTCAATCCTCAATACTCAATCTTCAATCCTCAACCCTCAATCCTCAATCCGCAATCCTCAATCTTCAACCCTCAATCCTCAATCCTCAATCCTCAATTTTCAATCCTAATTCTTCAATCCTCAATACCCAATACTCAATCTTCAATCCTCAATCCTCAATCCTCAATTCTCAATCCTCAATCCTCAGTCCTCAATCCTCAATCCTCAATCCTCAATCCTCATTCTTCAATCCTCAATACCCAATCCTCAATCTTCAATCCTCAATCCTCAATCCTGAATCCTCAATCTTCAATCCTTAATACTCAATCTTCAATCCTCAATACTCAGTCCTCAAACCTCAATTCTGAAACCTCAATCCTGAATTCTCAATTTTCAATCCTCAGTCCCCAATCCTCAATCTTCAATACTCAAACATCAATCCTCAATCCTCAATCCTCAATCTTCAATCCTCAATCCTCAATCCTCAATCCTCAATCGTCAGCCTTCAATCCTCAATACTCGATCTTCAATCCTCAATCCTCAATCCTCAATCCTCAATCCTCAATCCTCAATCCTCAATCTTCAATCCTCAATACTCAATCTTCGATCCTCAATACTCAATCCTCAATCCTCAATCCTCAATCCTCAATCCTCAATCCGCAATCCTCAATCTTCAATCCTCAATCCTCAATCCTCAATCCTCAATTTTCAATCCTAATTCTTCAATCCTCAATACCCAATACTCAATCTTCAATCCTCAATCCTCAATCCTCGATACTCAATCTTCAATCCTCAGTCCCAAATCCTCAATCTTCAATTCTCAATCCTCAACCCTCAATCTTCAATCCTCAATACTCAATCTTCAATCCTCTATCCTCAATCCTCAATCCTCAATCTTCAATCCTCAATCCTTAACACTCGATCCTCAATCCTCAATTTTCAATCCTCATTCTTCAATCCTCAATACCCAATACTCAAGCTTCAACCATAAATCCTCAATCCTCAATCCTCAATCCTCAATCTTCAATCCTCAATACTCAATCTTCAATCCTCATTCTTCAATCCTCAATACCCAATCCTCAATCCTCAATCCTCAATCGTCAGCCTTCAATTCTCAATACTCAATCTGCAATCCTCAGTCCTCAATCCTCAATCCTCAATCCTCATTCTTCAATCCTCAATAGTCAATCTCCAATCCTAGATCCTCGATACCCAATCCTCAATCCTTAATCCTTAATCTTCAATCCTCAATCCTCAATTCTCAATCATCAATACTCAATCCTCAATCCTGAATCCTCAGACCCCAATCCTCGTTCTTCAATCCTCAATCCACAATCCTCAAGCCTCAATCCTCAATTCTCAATCCTCAATCATCAGTCCTCAGTCCTCAAACCTCAATCCTCAACCCTCAGCCCTCACCGTCGATCCTCAATCTTCAATCCTCAATCCAAAATCTTCAATGCTCAATACTCAACCTTCAATCCACAATCCGCAATTCTCAATCCTCAATCCTCAATCCTCTATCCTCAATCCTCAATCCTCAATCCTCAATCCTGAATCCTCAATCTTCAATCCTTAATACTCAATCTTCAATCCTCAATACTCAGTCCTCAAACCTCAATTCTGAAACCTCAATACTGAATTCTCAATCTTCAATCCTCAGTCCCCAATCCTCAATCTTCAATACTCAAACATCAATCCTCAATCCTCAATCCTCAATCTTCAATCCTCAATCCTCAATCCTCAATCCTCAATCGTCAGCCTTCAATCCTCAATACTCGATCTTCAATCCTCAATCCTCAATCCTCAATCCTCAATCCTCAATCCTCAATCCTCAATCTTCAATCCTCAATACTCAATCTTCGATCCTCAATACTCAATCCTCAATCCTCAATCCTCAATCCTCAATCCTCAATCCTCAATCCGCAATCCTCAATCTTCAATCCTCAATCCTCAATCCTCAATCCTCAATTTTCAATCCTAATTCTTCAATCCTCAATACCCAATACTCAATCTTCAATCCTCAATCCTCAATCCTCGATACTCAATCTTCAATCCTCAGTCCCAAATCCTCAATCTTCAATTCTCAATCCTCAACCCTCAATCTTCAATCCTCAATACTCAATCTTCAATCCTCTATCCTCAATCCTCAATCCTCAATCTTCAATCCTCAATCCTTAACACTCGATCCTCAATCCTCAATCCTCAATCGTCAGTCTTCAATCCTCAATACTCCATCTTGAATCCTCAATCCTCAATCCTCAATCCCCAATCCTCAATCATCATTCTCCAATCCTCAATACCAAATCCTCAATCTTCAATCCTCAATCCTCAATCCACAATTCTCAATCCTCAATCCTCGATCTTCAGACCTCAGACATCAATACACAACCCTCAGTCCTCGTCCTCAATCCGCAACCCTCAATCCTCAATCCTCAATCTTCAAACATCAATATACAATCTTCAGTCCTCAATCCTCAATACTCAAACCTCAATCCTCAATCCTCAATGTTCAACCCGCGATACCCAATCCTCAATGTTCAATCCTCAATCCTCAATCCTCAATCTTCAATCCTCAATCCTCAATCCTCAGTCCCCAAACCTCAATCCTCAATCTTCAATCCTCAAAACTCAATCTTGAATCCTCGATACTCGATCCTCAATCCTCAACCCTCAATCCTCAATTTTCAATACTCGATACTCAATCTTCAATCCTCAATCCTCAGTCCTCAAACCTCAATTCTGAATCCTCAATCCTGAATCCTCAATCTTCGGCCCACAGTCCTCAACAATCAGTTGTCAATCCTCAATCCTCAATAGAATACCCTCAATTCACAGCTTTCAATACTCAATACTCAATCTGCAATCTTCAAACCTCTATCCACAAACATCAATTCTCATCACTCAACCCTCATCACTCAGTCCTCAATGTTCAATCCTCAATCCTCAATCCTCAATCCTCAATTCTCAATCCTCAATCCTCAATTTTCAATCCTCATTCTTCAATCCTCAATACCCAATACTCAATCTTCAACCATATATCCTCAATCCTCAATCCTCAATCCTCAATCTTCAATCCTCAATACTCAATCTTCAATCCTCATTCTTCAATCCTCAATCCCCAATCCTCAATCCTCAATCCTCAATCGTCAGTCTTCAATTCTCAATACTCAATCTGCAATCCTCAGTAATCAATCCTCAATCCTCAATCCTCATTCTTCAATCCTCAATAGTCAATCTCCAATCCTAGATCCTCGATACCCAATCCTCAATCCTTAATCCACAATCTTCAATCCTCAATCCTCAATACTCAATCATCAATACTGAATCCTCAATCCTGAATCCTCAGACCCCAATCCTCGTTCTTCAATCCTCAATCCACAATCCTCAAGCCTCAATCCTCAATTCTCAATCCTCAATCATCAGTCCTCAGTCCTCAAACCTCAATCCTCAACCCTCAGCCCTCACCGTCGATCCTCAATCTTCAATCCTCAATCCAAAATCTTCAATGCTCAATACTCAACCTTCAATCCACAATCCGCAATTCTCAATCCTCAATCCTCAATCCTCTATCCTCAATCCTCAATCCTCAATCCTCAATCGTCAGTCTTCAATGCGCAATACTCAATCTTCAATCCTCAATTCTCAATCCTCAATCCTCAATACTCATCCTTCAATCCTCAATTCTCAATCTTCAATCCTCAATCCTCGAGTCTCAATCCTCAATCCTCAATCCTCAATCCTCAATCCTCAATTCTCAATCCTCAATCCTCAGTCCTCAGTCCTCAAACCTCAATCCTCAACCCTCAGCCCTACTCGTCAATCCTCAGTCCTCAATCCTCAATCCTCAACCTTCAATCCTCAATACTCAATCTTCAATCCTCAATCCTCAATCCTCAATTCTCAATCCTCAATCCTCAAACCTCAATCCTCAATCCCCAATCCTCAATCTTCAATCCTCAATACTCAATCGTCAATCCTCAATCCTCAATACTCAATCCTCAATCCTCAATCCTCATTCTTCAATCCTCAATACCCAATCTTCAACCTTCAATTCTCAATCCTCAATCCTCAATACTCAATCTTCAATCCTCAATCCTCAGTCCTCAAACCTCAATTCTGAATCCTCAATCCTCAATCCTCATTCTTCAATCCTCAATACCCAATCCTCAATCCTCAATCTTTAATCCTCAATCCTCAATCCTCAATTCTCAATCTTCAATCCTCAGTCCGCAGTCCTCAAACCTCAATCCTCAACCCTCATCCCTCAATCTTCAATCCTCAATACTCAACATTCAATCCTCAATCCTTAATTCTCAATCCTCAATCCTCAATCCTCAATTGTCAGCCTTCAATCCTCAATTCTCAATCCTCAATCCTCAACCCTCAGACATCATCCTCAATCCTCAATCCTCAATCCTCAATCCTCAATCATCAATCCTCAATACTCAATCTTCAATCCTCAATCCTCGGTCCTCAAACCTCAATTCTGAATCCTCAATCCTGAATCCTCAATCTTCGGCCCTTAGTCCTCGACAATCAGTTGTCAATCCTCAATCCTCTGTAGAATACCCTCAATTCACAGTTTTCAATACTCAATACTCAATCTGCAATCTTCAAACCTCTATCCACAAACATCAGTTCTCATCATTCAACCCTCAACACTCAGTCCTCAATGTACAATCCTCAATCCTCAATCTTCAATCCTCAATTCTCAATCCTCAATCCTCAATTTTCAATCCTCATTCTTCAATCCTCAATACCCAGTACTCAATCTTCAATCCTCAATCCTCGATCCTCAATTCTCAATCCTCAATCCTCAGTCGTCAGTCCTCAAACCTCAACCCTCAATCCTCCGCCCTCATCGTCAATCCTCAATCCTCAATCCTCAATCCTCAACCCTCAATCTTCAATCCTCAATACTCAATCTTCAATCCTCTATCCTCAATCCTCAATCCTCAATCTTCAATCCTCAATCCTGAATACTCAATCCTCAATCCTCAATCCTCAATCCTCAATTCTCAATCCTCAATCCTCAATTTTCAATCCTCATTCTTCAATCCTCAATACCCAATACTCAATCTTCAATCATCAATCCTCAATCCTCAATCCTCAATCCTCAATCTTCAATCCTCAATACTCAATCTTCAATCCTCAATCCTCAATCCTCATTCCTCAAACCTCAATATTCAACCCTCAGTCCTCGTCCTCAATTCCCAATTCTCAATCCTCAATTCTCAATTCTCAATCTTCAATCCTCAGTAATCAATCTTCAATCCTCAATCCCCAGACCTCAATCTTCAATCCTCAATGCTCAATCCTCAATCCTCAATCCTCAATCCTCAGTCCTCAAACCTCAATCCTGAGTCTTCAAACCTGAATCCTCAATCTTCAGACCTCAGTCCTCAACAGTCAGTTGTCAATTCTGAGTCCTCAATACTGTATCATCAATTCACAGTTTTCAATACCCAATACTCAATCTGCAATCTTCAAATCTCATCACTGAACCCTCAACACTCAGTCCCCAGTCCTCAATCTTCAATCCTCAGCCCTCAATGCTCGATCCTCAATCCTCAATCTTTAATCCTCAATACTCAATCTTCAATCCTCAATCCTCAATCCCCAATCCTCAATCCTCAATCCTCAATCGTCAGTCTTCAATTCTCAATACTCAATCTGCAATCCTCAGTCCTCAATCCTCAATCCTCAATCCTCATTCTTCAATCCTCAATAGTCAATCTCCAATCCTAGATCCTCGATACCCAATCCTCAACCCTTAATCCTCAATCTTCAATCCTCAATCCTCAATTCTCAATCATCAATACTGAATCCTCAATCCTGAATCCTCAGACCCCAATCCTCAATCTTTAATCCTCAATCCACAATCCTCAAGCCTCAATCCTCAATTCTCAATCCTCAATCCTCAGTCCTCAGTCCTCAAACCTCAATCCTCAACCCTCAGCCCTCACCGTCAATCCTCAATCTTCAATCCTCAATCCAAAATCTTCAATGCTCAACACTCAACCTTCAATCCACAATCCGCAATTCTCAATCCTCAATCCTCAATCCTCTATCCTCAATCCTCAATCCTCAATCCTCAATCGTCAGTCTTCAATCCTCAATACTCAATCTTCAATCCTCAATTCTCAATCCTCAATCCTCAATCCTCATTCTTCAATCCTCAATACGCAATCCTCAATCCTCAATCTTTAATCCTCAATCCTCAATCCTCAATTCTCAATCTTCAATCCTCAGTCCTCAGTCCTCAAACTTCAATCCTCAACCCTCATCCCTCAATCTTCAATCCTCAATTCTCAATCCTCAATCCTCAACCCTCAGACATCATCATCAATCCTCAATCCTCAATCCTCAATCCTCAATCCTCAATCATCAATCCTCAATACTCAATGTTCAATCCTCAATCCTCAGTCCTCAAACCTCAATTCTGAATCCTCAATCCTGAATCCTCAATCTTCGGTCCTTAGTCCTCGACAATCAGTTGTCAATCCTCAATCCTCTATAGAATACCCCCAATTCACAGTTTTCAATACTCAATACTCAATCTGCAATCTTCAAACCTCTATCCACAAACATCAGTTCTCATCACTCAACCCTCAACACTCAGTCCTCAGTGTACAATCCTCAATCCTCAATCTTCAATCCTCAATTCTCAATCCTCAATCCTCAATTTTCAATCCTCATTCTTCAATCCTCAATACCCAGTACTCAACCTTCAATCCTCAATCCTCAATCCTCAATTCTCAATCCTCAATCCTCAATCCTCAGTCCTCAGTCCTCAAACCTCAACCCTCAATCCTCCGCCCTCATCGTCAATCCTCAATCCTCAATCCTCAATCCTCAATCCTCAATCCTCAATCTTCAATCCTCAATTCTCAATCTTCAATCCTCAATCCTCGAGTCTCAATCCTCAATCCTCAATCCTCAATCCTCAATCCTCAATCCTCAATTCTCAATCCTCAATCCTCAGTCCTCAGTCCGCAAACCTCAATCCTCAACCCTCAGCCCTACTCGTCAATCCTCAGTACTCAATCCTCAATCCTCAACCTTCAATCCTCAATACTCAATCTTCAATCCTCAATCCTCAATCCTCAATTCTCAATCCTCAATCCTCAAACCTCAATCCTCAATCCCCAATCCTCAATCTTCAATCCTCAATACTCAATCGTCAATCCTCAATCCTCAATCCTCAATCCTCAATCCTCAATCCTCATTCTTCAATCCTCAATACCCAATCCTCAATCTTCAATCCTCAATCCTCAATCCTCAATACTCAATCTTCAATCCTCAATCCTCAGTCCTCAAACCTCAATTCTGAATCCTCAATCCTGAATCCTCAATCTTCGGCCCTCAGTCCTCAACAATCAGTTGTCAATCCTCAATCCTCAATAGAATACCCTCAATTCACAGCTTTCAATACTCAATACTCAATCTGCAATCTTCAAACCTCTATCCACAAACACCAATTCTCATCACTCAACCCTCATCACTCAGTCCTCAACGTTCAATCCTCAATCCTCAATCCTCAATTCTCAATCCTCAATCCTCAATCCTCAGTCCTCAGTCCTCAAACCTCAACCCTCAATCCTCCGCCCTCATCGTCAATCCTCAATCCTCAATCCTCAATCCTCAATCCTCAATCTTCAATCCTCAATTCTCAATCTTCAATCCTCAATACTCGAGTCTCAATCCTCAATCCTCAATCCTCAATCCTCAATCCTCAATCCTCAATTCTCAATCCTCAATCCTCAGTCCTCAGTCCGCAAACCTCAATCCTCAACCCTCAGCCCTACTCGTCAATCCTCAGTCCTCAATCCTCAATCCTCAACCTTCAATCCTCAATACTCAATCTTCAATCCTCAATCCTCAATCCTCAATTCTCAATCCTCAATCCTCAAACCTCAATCCTCAATCCCCAATCCTCAATCCTCAAACCTCAATCCTCAATCCCCAATCCTCAATCTTCAATCCTCAATACTCAATCGTCAATCCTCAATCCTCAAACCTCAATCCTCAATCCCCAGTCCTCAATCTTCAATCCTCAATACTCAATCGTCAATCCTCAATCCTCAATCCTCAATCCTCAATCCTCAATGTTCAATCGGCGATACCCAATCCTCAATGTTCAATCCTCAATCCTCAATCCTCAATCCTCAATCCTCAATCATCAATCCTCAATCCCCAATTCTCAATCTTCAATCCTCAATACTCAATCGTCAATCCTCAATCCTCAATCCTCAATCCTCAATCCTCAATGTTCAATCCGCGATACCCAATCCTCAATGTTCAATCCTCAATCCTCAATCCTCAATCCTCAATCATCAATCCTCAATCCTCAACCCTCAGTCCCCAAACCTCAATCCTCAATCTTCAATCCTCAATACTCAATCTTCAATCCTCAATACCCAATCCTCAATCCTCAATCTTTAATCCTCAATCCTCAATTCTCAATCCTCAATCCTCAATCCTCAATCGTCAGTCTTCAATTCTCAATACTCAACCTTCAATCCTCAATTCTCAATCCTCAATCCTCAATCCTCAATCCTCAATCGTCAATCATCAATCCTCAATACCCAATCTTCAATCCTCAATCCTCAGTCCTCAAACCTCAATTCTGAATCCTCAATCCTGAATCCTCAATCCTCAATTCTCAATCCTCAACCCTCTATTTTCAATCCTCATTCTTCAATCCTCAATACCCAATACTCAATCTTCAATCCTCAATCCCCAATTCTCAATCTTCAATCCTCAAACCTCAATCCTCAATCCCCAATCCTCAATCTTCAATCCTCAACCCTCAATCCTCGATCCTCATTCTTCAATCCTCAATACTCAATCTTCAATCCTCAATCCTCAATCCTCAATCCTCAATCCTCAATCCTCAATCCTCAATCCTCAATCCTCAATCCTCAGACCCCAAACCTCAATCCTCAATCTTCAATCCTCAAAACTCAATCTCACAATCCTCGATCCTCAATACCCAATCCTCAATCCTGAATCCACAATCCTCAATCGTCAGTCTTCAATCCTCAATACTCAATCTTCAATCCTCAATCCTCAATCCTCAATCCCCAATCCTCATTCCTCAATCCTCAATACCCAATCCTAAATCTTCAATCCTCAATCCTCAATCCTCAATTCTCAATCCTCAATCCTCAGTCCTCAATTCTCAATCCTCAATACTCAATCCTCAATCGTCAATCCTCAATCCCCAATTCTCAATCTTCAATCCTCAAACCTCAATCCTCAATCCCCAATCCTCAATCTTCAATCCTCAATACTCAATCGTCAATCCTCAATCCTCAATCCTCGATCCTCAATCCTCAATGTTCAATCCGCGATACCCAATCCTCAATGTTCAATCCTCAATCCTCAATCCTCAATCCTCAATCCTCAATGATCAATCCTCAATCCTTGTTCCTCAGTCCCCAAACCTCAATCCTCAATCTTCAATCCTCAATACTCAATCTTCAATCCTCGATACTCAATACTCAATCCTCAATCCTCAATATTCAATCGTCATTCTTCAATCCTCAATACTCAATCTTCAATCCTCAATCCTCAATCCTCAATCCTCATTCTTCAATCCTCAATACCCAATCCTCAATCTACAATCCTCAATCCTCAATCCTCAATTCTCAATCCTCAATCCTCAGTCCTCAGTCCTCAAACCTGAATCCTCAGCCCTCAGCCCTCATCCTCAATCCTCAATCCTCAACACTCAATTCTCAATCCTCAATCCTCAATCGTCTGTCTTCAATCCTCAATACTCAATCATCAATCCTCAATCCTCAATCCTGAATCCTCAGTCCTCATTCTTCAATCCTCAATACCCAATCCTCAATCTTCAATCCTCGACCCTCAACCCTCAATTCTCATTCCTCAATCCTCAATCCTCAATCCTCAATCCTCAGTCCTCAGTCCTCAAACCTCAATCCTCAACCCTCAGGCCTCATCGTCAATCCTCAGTATTCAATCCTCAATCCTCAATCTTCAATGCTCAATACTCAACCTTCAATCCACAATACTCAATCTTCAATCCTCAATCCTCAATCCTCAATCCTCAATCCTCATTCTTCAATCCTCAACACCCAATCCTCAATCTTCAATCCTCAATCCTCAGTCCTCAATTCTCAATACTCAATCTTCAATCCTCAATACTCAATCTTCAATCCTCAACCCTCAATCCTCAATCCTCAATCATCAATCCTCAACCCTCAATCCTCGATCCTCAATCTTCAGTCCTTAGTCCCAAATCCTCAGCCTTCAATCCTCAATCCTCAACCTCCAACCTTCAGTCCTCAATACTCAATCTTCAATCCTCAATACTCAATCCTCAATCCTCAATCCTCAATCCACAATCGTCAATCCTCAATACTCAATCTTCGATCCTCAATCCTCAATCCTCAATCCTCAATCCTCAATCCTCAATCCGCAATCCTCAATCTTCAATACTCAATCCTCAATCCTCAATCCTCAATTTTCAATCCTAATTCTTCAATCCTCAATACCCAATACTCAATCTTCAATCCTCAATCCTCAATCCTCAATTCTCAATCCTCAATCCTCAGTCCTCAGTCCTCGATCCTCAAACATCAACCCTCAGACCTCATTGTCAATCCTCAATGCTCAATCCTCAATCCCCAATCTTCAATCCTCAATACTCAATCTTCAATCCTCAATCCTCAATTCTCAATCCTGAATCCTCAATCCTCATTCCTCAATCCTCAATCCTCAATCCTCAATCGTCAGTCGTCAATCCTCAATACTCAATTTTCAATTCTCAATCCTCAATCCTCAATCCTCAATACTCATTCTTCAATCCTCAATACCCAATCCTCAATCTTCAATCCTCAATCCTCAATCCTCAATTCTCAATCCTCAATCCTCAGTCCTCAGTCCTCAAACCTCAATCCTCAACCCTCAGCCCTCATCGTCAATCCTCAGTCCTCAATCCTCAATCCTCAACCTTCAATACTCAATACTCAATCTTCAATCCTCAATCCTCAATTCTCAATCCTCAATCCTCAATCCTCACTGCTCAATCCTCAATCCTCAATCCTCAATCGTCAGTCTTCAATCCTCAATACTCAATCTTCAATCCTCAAGCCTCGATCCTCAACCCTCAACCTTCAATCCTGAATACTCAATCTTCAATCCTCAATCCTCAATCCTCAATGCTCAATCTTCAATCCTCAATACTCAATCTTCAATCTTCAATCCTCAATCCTCAATCCTCAATAATCAATCCTCAATCCTCAATCATCAATCCTCATTCTTCAATCCTCAATCCTCAATCCTCATTCCTCAATCCTCAATCCTCAATCCTCATTCCTCAATCATCAATCCTCAATCTTCAATACTCAGTCCTCAATCCTCAATCCTCAATACTCAACCATCAATCCTCAAATCTCAATACTCAATAGAATATCCTGAATACTCAGGATTCAATACTCAAACCTCAATCCTCAACCCTCAGCCATCATCCTCCACCTTCAATCCTCAATCCTAAATCCTCAATCCTCAGTCATCAATCCTCAATCTTCAATACTCAATCGTCAATCTTCTATACTCAATACTCAATTCTCGAACCTCAATCCTCAATCCTCAAACCTCAATCTTCAATCCTCAATACTCAATCTTCGATCCTCAAACCTCAACCCTCAATCCTCAATCCTCAATCCTCAGTCATGAATACTCAATCTTCAATACTCAATTCTCAATCCTCAATCCTCAATCCTCAATCCTCAATCCTCAATCCTCAATCCTCAATCCTCATTCCTCAAACCTCAATCCTCAACCCTCAGTCCTCATCCTCAATTCTCAATTCTCAATTCTGAATCCTCAATTCTCAAACTTCAATCCTCAATAACCAATTTCCAATCCTAGATCCTCAATCCCCAATCCTCAATCGTTAATCCTCCATCTTCAATCCTCAATCCTCAATCCTCAATCCTAAATCCTCAATCCTCAGTCATCAATCCTCAATCTTCAATACTCAATCGTCAATCTTCTATCCTCAACACTCAATTCTCGATCCTCAATCCTCAATCCTCAATCATCAATCCTCAATACTCAATCATCAATACTCAGTTCTCAATACTCAATAGAATATCCAGAATTCTCAGTTTTCAATACTCAATCCTCAATCTTCAATCTTCATGTCTCCATCCACAAACATCAATTCTCATCACTCAACCCTCAACAGTCAGTCCTCAATCTTCAATCCTCAATTCTCAATACTCAATCCTCAGTCCTCAGTCCTCAATCTTCAATCCTCAATCCTCAATCCTAAAATCCTCAATCCTCAATATTCAACACACAACCCTCAACCATCAATCCGCAATACTCAACCATCAATCCCCAATTCTCAATACTCAATGGAATATCCTGAATTCTCAGTTTTCAATACTCAACCTCAATCTACAATCTTCAAGTCTCCATCCACTAACATTTATTCTGATCACTCAACCCTCAACACTCAGTCCTCAATCTTTAATCATCAATCCCCAATCCTCAATCTTCAATCCTCATTACTCAATCTTCAATCCTCAATCCTCAATCCTCAATCCTCAATCCTCAGTCATCAATCCTCAATCTTCAATACTCAATCCTCAATCCTCAATCCTCTATCCTCAAAGCTCAATCCTCATTCCTCAAACCTCAATCCTCAACCCTCAGTCCTCATCCTCCATCCTCAATCCTCAATCATCAATACTCAATTTTCAATCCTCAATACTCAACCTTCGATCCTCAATCCTCAGCCCTCAATCCTCAAACCTCAACCCTCAGTCATGAATACTCCATCTTCAATACTCAATACACAATTCTCAATCCTCAATCCTCAATCCTCAATCCTCAATCCTCAATCCTCATTCCTCAAACCTCAATACTCAACCCTCAGTCCTCGTCCTCAATTCCCAATTCTGAATCCTCAATCCTCAATTCTCAATCTTCAATCCTCAGTAATCAATCTTCAATCCTCAATCCCCAGACCTCAATCTTCAATCCTCAATGCTCAATCCTCAGTCCTCAGTCCTCATTCTTCAATTCTCAATACCCAATCCTCAATCCTCAATCCTCAATTCTGAATCTTCAATGCTCAGTCCTCAGTCCTCAAACCTCAATCCTCAACCCTCATCCCTCAATCTTCAATCCTCAATACACAACCTTCGATCCTCAATCCTCAGTCCTCAATCCTCAAACCTCAATCCTCAGTCATGAATACTCCATCTTCAATACTCAATACACAATTCTCAATCCTCAATCCTCAATCCTCAATCCTCAATCCTCAATCCTCCATCATCAATCCTCAATACTCAATCTTCAATCCTCAATCCACAGTCCTCAAACCTCAATTCTGAATCCTCAATCCTGAATCCTCAATCTTCGGTCCTTAGTCCTCGACAATCAGTTGTCAATCCTCAATCCTCTATAGAATACCCTCAATTCACAGTTTTCAATACTCAATACTCATTCTGCAATCTTCAAACCTCTATCCACAAACGTCATTTCTCATCACTCAACCCTCAACACTCAGTCCTCAATGTACAATCCTCAATCCTCAATCTTCAATCCTCAATTCTCAATCCTCAATCCTCAATTTTCAAACCTCATTCTTCAATCCTCAATACCCAGTACTCAATCTTCAATCCTCAATCCTCAATCCTCAATTCTCAATCCTCAATCCTCAGTCCTCAGTCCTCAGACCTCAACCCTCAATCCTCCGCCCCCATCGTCAATCCTCAATCCTCAATCCTCAATCCTCAATCCTCAATCTTCAATCCTCAATTCTCAATCTTCAATCCTCAATCCTCAAGTCTCAATCCTCAATCCTCAATCCTCAATCCTCAATCCTCAATCCTCAATTCTCAATCCTCAATCCTCAGTCCTCAGTCCTCAAACCCCAATCCTCAACCCTCAGCCCTCATCGTCAATCCTCAGTCCTCAATCCTCAATCCTCAACCTTCAATCCTCAATACTCAATCTTCAATCCTCAATCCTCAATCCTCAATTCTCAATCCTCAATCCTCAAACCTCAATCCTCAATCCCCAATCCTCAATCTTCAATCCTCAATACTCAATCGTCAATCCTCAATCCTCAATCCTCAATCCTCAGTCCTCAGTCTTCAAACCTCAATCCTCAACCCTCAGCCCTCATCGTCAATCCTCAGTCCTCAATCCTCAATCCTCAACCTTCAATCCTCAATACTCAATCTTCAATCCTCAATCCTCAATTCTCAATCCTGAATCCTCAAACCTCAATCCTCAATCCCCAATCCTCAATCTTCAATCCTCAATACTCAATCGTCAATCCTCAATCCTCAATCCTCAATCCTCAATCCTCAATCCTCAATGTTAATCCGCGATACCCAATCCTCAATGTTCAATCCTCAATCCTCAATCCTCAATCCTCAATCCTCAATCATCAATCCTCAATCCCCAATCCTCAATCTTCAATCCTCAATACTCAATCGTCAATCCTCAATCCTCAATCCTCAATCCTCAATCCTCAATGTTCAATCCGCGATACCCAATCCTCAATGTTCAATCCTCAATCCTCAATCCTCAATCCTCAATCCTCAATCATCAATCCTCAATCCTCAATCCTCAGTCCCCAAACCTCAATCCTCTATCTTCAATCCGCAATACTCAATCTTCAATCCTCGATACTCAATTCTCAATCCTCAATCCTCAATCCTCAATCGTCAGTCTTCAATCCTCAATCCTCAATTCTCAATCCTCAATCCTCAGTCCTCAGTCCTCAAACCTCAATCCTCAACCCTCAGCCCTCAATGCTCAATCCTCAATCCTCAATCTTCAATCCTCAATACTCAATCTTCAATCCTCAATCCTCAATCCTCAATCCTCAATCCTCAATCCTCAATCGTCAGTCTTCAATCCTCAATCCTCAATCTTCAATCCTCAATACTCAATCTTCGATCCTCAATACTCAATCCTCAATCCTCAATCCTCAATCCTCAATCCTCAATCCTCAATCCGCAATCCTCAATCTTCAATCCTCAATCCTCAATCCTCAATCCTCAATTTTCAATCCTAATTCTTCAATCCTCAATACCCAATACTCAATCTTCAATCCTCAATCCTCAATCCTCGATACTCAATCTTCAATCCTCAGTCCCAAATCCTCAATCTTCAATTCTCAATCCTCAACCCTCAATCTTCAATCCTCAATACTCAATCTTCAATCCTCTATCCTCAATCCTCAATCCTCAATCTTCAATCCTCAATCCTTAACACTCGATCCTCAATCCTCAATCCTCAATCGTCAGTCTTCAATCCTCAATACTCCATCTTCAATCCTCAATCCTCAATCCTCAATCCTCAATCCTCAATCCTCATTCTCCAATCCTCAATACCAAATCCTCAATCTTCAATCCTCAATCCTCAATCCTCAATTCTCAATCCTCAATCCTCGATCTTCAGACCTCAGACATCAATACACAACCCTCAGTCCTCGTCCTCAATCCGCAACCCTCAATCCTCAATCCTCAATCTTCAAACATCAATATACAATCTTCAGTCCTCAATCCTCAATACTCAAACCTCAATCCTCAATCCTCAATGTTCAACACGCGATACCCAATCCTCAATGTTCAATCCTCAATCCTCAATCCTCAATCTTCAATCCTCAATCCTCAATGCTCAGTCCCCAAACCTCTATCCTCAATCTTCAATCCTCAAAACTCAATCTTGAATCCTCGATACTCAATCCTCAATCCTCAACCCTCAATCCCCAATTTTCAATACTCGATACTCCATCTTCAATCCTCAATCCTCAGTCCTCAAACCTCAATTCTGAATCCTCAATCCTGAATCCTCAATCTTCGGCACTCAGTCCTCAACAATCAGTTGTCAATCCTCAATCCTCAATAGAATACCCTCAATTCACAGCTTTCAATACTCAATACTCAATCTGCAATCTTCAAACCTCTATCCACAAACATCAATTCTCATCACTCAACCCTCATCACTCAGTCCTCAATGTTCAATCCTCAATCCTCAATCCTCAATCCTCAATTCTCAATCCTCAATCCTCAATTTTCAATCCTCATTCTTCAATCCTCAATACCCAATACTCAAGCTTCAACCATAAATCCTCAATCCTCAATCCTCAATCCTCAATCTTCAATCCTCAATACTCAATCTTCAATCCTCATTCTTCAATCCTCAATACCCAATCCTCAATCCTCAATCCTCAATCGTCAGCCTTCAATTCTCAATACTCAATCTGCAATCCTCAGTCCTCAATCCTCAATCCTCAATCCTCATTCTTCAATCCTCAATAGTCAATCTCCAATCCTAGATCCTCGATACCCAATCCTCAATCCTTAATCCTCAATCTTCAATCCTCAATCCTCAATTCTCAATCATCAATACTCAATCCTCAATCCTGAATCCTCAGACCCCAATCCTCGTTCTTCAATCCTCAATCCACAATCCTCAAGCCTCAATCCTCAATTCTCAATCCTCAATCATCAGTCCTCAGTCCTCAAACCTCAATCCTCAACCCTCAGCCCTCACCGTCGATCCTCAATCTTCAATCCTCAATCCAAAATCTTCAATGCTCAATACTCAACCTTCAATCCACAATCCGCAATTCTCAATCCTCAATCCTCAATCCTCTATCCTCAATCCTCAATCCTCAATCCTCAATCGCCAGTCTTCAATCCGCAATACTCAATCTTCAATCCTCAATCCTCAATCCTCAATCCTCATTCCTCAAACCTCAGTACTCAACCCACAGTCCTCGTCCTCAATTCCCAATTCTCAATCCTCAATCCTCAATTCTCAATCTTCAATCCTCAGTAATCAATCTTCAATCCTCAATCCCCAGACCTCAATCTTCAATCCTCAATGCTCAATCCTCAAACCTCAATCCTCTGTCCTCAACCCTCAATCCTCAATCCTCAAACCTCAATCCTCAACCGTCAGTCCTCGTCCTCAATCCTCAACCATCAATCATTAATCCTCAACATTCAATCACCAATACTCAATCTTCAATCCTCAATCCTCAATGCTCAATCCTCAATCCTCAATCCTCAATCCTCAGTCCTCAAACTTCAATCCTGAGTCTTCAAACCTGAATCCTCAATCTTCAGACCTCAGTCCTCAACAGTCAGTTGTCAATTCTCAATCCTCAATACTGTATCATCAATTCACAGTTTTCAATACCCAATACTCAATCTGCAATCTTCAAATCTCTATCCGCAAACATCAATTCTCATCACTGAACCCTCAACACTCAGTCCCCAGTCCACAATCTTCAATCCTCAGCCCTCAATGCTAAATCCTCAATCCTCAATCTTCAATCCTCAATACTCAATCTTCAATCCTCAATCCTCAATCCCCAATCCTCAATCCTCAATCCCCAATCGTCAGTCTTCAATTCTCAATACTCAATCTGCAATCCTCAGTCCTCAATCCTCAATCCTCAATCCTCATTCTTCAATCCTCAATAGTCAATCTCCAATCCTAGATCCTCGATACCCAATCCTCAATCCTTAATCCTCAATCTTCAATCCTCAATCCTCTATCCTCAATCCTCAATCCTCAATCCTCAATCGTCAGTCTTCAATCCTCAGTACTCAATCTTCAATCCTCAATTCTCAATCCTCAATCCTCAATCCTCATTCTTCAATCCTCAATACCCAATCCTCAATCCTCAATCTTTAATCCTCAATCCTCAATCCTCAATTCTCAACCTTCAATCCTCAGTCCTCAGTCCTCAAACCTCAATCCTCAACCCTCATCCCTCAATCTTCAATCCTCAATACTCAATCTTCAATCCTCAATCCCTAATACTCAATCCTCAATCCTCAATCCTCAATCGTCAGTCTTCAATCCTCAATTCTCAATCCTCAATCCTCAACCCTCAGACATCATCCTCAATCCTCAATCCTCAATCGTCAGTCTTCAATCCTCAATACTCCATCTTGAATCCTCAATCCTCAATCCTCAATCCCCAATCCTCAATCATCATTCTCCAATCCTCAATACCAAATCCTCAATCTTCAATCCTCAATCCTCAATCCACAATTCTCAATCCTCAATCCTCGATCTTCAGACCTCAGACATCAATACACAACCCTCAGTCCTCGTCCTCAATCCGCAACCCTCAATCCTCAAACCTCAATCCTCAATCCCCAATCCTCAATCTTCAATCCTCAATACTCAATCGTCAATCCTCAATCCTCAAACCTCAATCCTCAATCCCCAGTCCTCAATCTTCAATCCTCAATACTCAATCGTCAATCCTCAATCCTCAATCCTCAATCCTCAATCCTCAATGTTCAATCGGCGATACCCAATCCTCAATGTTCAATCCTCAATCCTCAATCCTCAATCCTCAATCCTCAATCATCAATCCTCAATCCCCAATTCTCAATCTTCAATCCTCAATACTCAATCGTCAATCCTCAATCCTCAATCCTCAATCCTCAATCCTCAATGTTCAATCCGCGATACCCAATCCTCAATGTTCAATCCTCAATCCTCAATCCTCAATCCTCAATCATCAATCCTCAATCCTCAACCCTCAGTCCCCAAACCTCAATCCTCAATCTTCAATCCTCAATACTCAATCTTCAATCCTCAATACCCAATCCTCAATCCTCAATCTTTAATCCTCAATCCTCAATTCTCAATCCTCAATCCTCAATCCTCAATCGTCAGTCTTCAATTCTCAATACTCAACCTTCAATCCTCAATTCTCAATCCTCAATCCTCAATCCTCAATCCTCAATCGTCAATCATCAATCCTCAATACCCAATCTTCAATCCTCAATCCTCAGTCCTCAAACCTCAATTCTGAATCCTCAATCCTGAATCCTCAATCCTCAATTCTCAATCCTCAACCCTCTATTTTCAATCCTCATTCTTCAATCCTCAATACCCAATACTCAATCTTCAATCCTCAATCCCCAATTCTCAATCTTCAATCCTCAAACCTCAATCCTCAATCCCCAATCCTCAATCTTCAATCCTCAATACTCAATCCTCAATCCTCAATCCTCAATCCTCAATCATCAATCCTCAATCCTCAATCCTCAGTCACCAAACCTCAATCCTCAATCTTCAATCCTCAATACTCAATCTTCAATCCTCGATACTCAATACTCAATCCTCAATCCTTAATATTCAATCGTCATTCTTCAATCCTCAATACTCAATCTTCAATCCTCAATCCTCAATCCTCAATCCTCATTCTTCAATCCTCAATACCCAATCCTCAATCTACAATCCTCAATCCTCAATCCTCAATTCTCAATCCTCAATCCTCAGTCCTCAGTCCTCAAACCTCAATCCTCAGCCCTCAGCCCTCATCCTCAATCCTCAATCCTCAACACTCAATTCTCAATCCTCAATCTTCAATCGTCTGTCTTCAATCCTCAATACTCAATCATCAATCCTCAATCCTCAATCCTCAATCCTCAGTCCTCATTCTTCAATCCTCAATACCCAATCCTCAATCTTCAATCCTCAACCCTCAACCCTCAATTCTCATTCCTCAATCCTCAATCCTCAATCCTCAATCCTCAGTCCTCAGTCCTCAAACCTCAATCCTCAACCCCCAGCCCTCATCGTCAATCCTCAGTCTTCAATCCTCAATCCTCAATCTTCAATGCTCAATACTCAACCTTCAATCCACAATACTCAATCTTCAATCCTCAATCCTCAATCCTCAATCCTCAATCCTCATTCTTCAATCCTCAACACCCAATCCTCAATCTTCAATCCTCAATCCTCAGTCCTCAATTCTCAATACTCAACCTTCAATCCTCAATACTCAATCTTCAATCCTCAACCCTCAATCCTCAATCCTCAATCATCAATCCTCAACCCTCAATCCTCGATCCTCAATCCTCAGTCCTTAGTCCCAAATCCTCAGCCTTCAATCCTCAATCCTCAACCCCCAACCTTCAGTCCTCAATACTCAATCTTCAATCCTCAATACTCAATCCTCAATCCTCAATACCAAATCCTCAATCTTCAATCCTCAATCCCCAATCCTCAATTCTCAGTCCTCAATCCTCGATCTTCAGACCTCAAACATCAATACACAACCCTCAGTCCTCGTCCTCAATCCACAACCCTCAATCCTCAATCCTCAATCTTCAATCATCAATATACAACCTTCAGTCCTCAATCCTCAATACTCAAACCTCAATCCTCAATCCTCAATGTTCAACCCGCCATACCCAATCCTCAATCCTCAATCCTCAATCCTCAATCCTCAATCCTCAATCCTCAATCC
Source organism: Calliopsis andreniformis (assembly GCF_051401765.1). Lineage (NCBI taxonomy): Eukaryota > Metazoa > Arthropoda > Insecta > Hymenoptera > Andrenidae > Calliopsis > Calliopsis andreniformis. Next base: position 173,457 of record NW_027480473.1, on the reverse strand, counting down.
TCAATCTTCAATCCTCAATCCTCAATCCTCAGTCCCCAAACCTCAATCCTCAATCTTCAATCCTCAAAACTCAATCTTGAATCTTCGATCCTCAATCCTCAATCCTCAACCCTCAATCCTCAATTTTCAATACTCGATACTCAATCTTCAATCCTCAATCCTCAGTCCTCAAACCTCAATTCTGAATCCTCAGTCCTGAATCCTCAATCTTCGGCACTCAGTCCTCAACAATCAGTTGTCAATCCTCAATCCTCAATAGAATATCCTCAATTCACAGATTTCAATACACAATACTCAATCTGCAATCTTCAAACCTCTATCCACAAACATCAATTCTCATCACTCTACTCTCAACCTTCAATCCTCAATCCTCAATCCTCAATCCTCAATCCTCACTCTTTAATCCTCAATACCCAATCCTCAATCTTCAATCCTCAATCCTCAATCCTCAATTCTAAATCCTCAATCCTCAGTCCTCAGTCCTCAAACATCAATCCTCAACCCTCAGACCTCATCCTCAATCCTCAATCCTCAATCCTCAATCCTCAATCATCAATCCTCAATACTCAATCTTCAATCCTCAATCCTCAGTCCTCAAACCTCATTTCTGAATCCTCAATCCTGAATCCTCAACCTTCGGCCCTCAGTCCTCAACAATCAGTTGTCAATCCTCAATCCTCAATAGAATACCCTCAATTCACAGCTTTCAATACTCAATACTCAATCTGCAATCTTCAAATCTCTATCCACAAACATCAATTCTCATCACTGAACCCTCAACACTCAGTCCCCAATCCTCAATCTTCAATCCTCAGCCCTCAATGCTCAATCCTCAATCCTCAATCTTCAATCCTCAATCCTCATTCTTCAATCCTCAATAGTCAATCTCCAATCCTAGATCCTCGATACCCAATCCTCAATCCTTAATCCTCAATCTTCAATCCTCAATCCTCAATTCTCAATCATCAATACTCAATCCTCAATCCTGAATCCTCAGTACCCAATCCTCAATCTTCAATCCTCAATCCGCAATCCTCAATACTCAATCTTCAACCCTCAATCCTCAGTCCTCAAACCTCAATTCTGAATCCTCAATCCTGAACCCTCAATCTTCAATCCTCAATACTCAATCTTTAATCCTCAATACCCAGTCCTCAAACGTCAATTCTGAATCCTCAATCCTGAATTCTCTATCTTCAATCCTCAGTCCCCAATCCTCAATATTCAATCCTCAATCCTCAATCCTCAATCCCCAATCCTCAATCTTCAATCCTCAATACTCAACCTTCAATCCTCAATCGTCAACATTCAATCCTCAATACTCAATCTTCCATCCTCAATCCTTAATCCTCATTCTTCAATCCTCAATACCCAATCCTCAATCTTCAATCCTCGATCCTCAATCCTCAATCCTCAACCCTCAATCCTCGATCCTCATTCTTCAATCCTCAATACTCAATCTTCAATCCTCAATCCTCAATCCTCAATCCTCAATCCTCAATCCTCAATCCTCAATCCTCAATCCTCAATCCTCAGACCCCAAACCTCAATCCTCAATCTTCAATCCTCAAAACTCAATCTCACAATCCTCGATCCTCAATACCCAATCCTCAATCCTGAATCCACAATCCTCAATCGTCAGTCTTCAATCCTCAATACTCAATCTTCAATCCTCAATCCTCAATCCTCAATCCCCAATCCTCATTCCTCAATCCTCAATACCCAATCCTAAATCTTCAATCCTCAATCCTCAATCCTCAATTCTCAATCCTCAATCCTCAGTCCTCAGTCCTCAAACCACAATCCTCAACCCTCAGACCTCATCCTCAATCCTCAATCCTCAACCCTCAATCCTCAATCTTCAATCCTCGATACTCAATCTTCAATCCTCAATCCTCAGTCCTCAAACCTCAATTCTGAATCCTCAATCCTGATTCCTCAATCTTCGGCCCTCAGTCCTCAACAATCAGTTGTCAATACTCAATACTCAATAGAATATCCTCAATTCACAGTTTTCAATAGTCAATCCCCATTCTTCAATCTTCAAACCTCATTCCACAAACAACAATTCCCATCACTCAACCCTCAGCACTCAGTACTCAATCTTCAATCCTCAATCCTCAATCCTCAATCTTCAATCCTCAATACTCAATCTTCAATCCTCAATCCTCAATTCTCAATCCTCAATACTCAATCCTCAATCGTCAATCCTCAATCCCCAATTCTCAATCTTCAATCCTCAAACCTCAATCCTCAATCCCCAATCCTCAATCTTCAATCCTCAATACTCAATCGTCAATCCTCAATCCTCAATCCTCGATCCTCAATCCTCAATGTTCAATCCGCGATACCCAATCCTCAATGTTCAATCCTCAATCCTCAATCCTCAATCCTCAATCCTCAATGATCAATCCTCAATCCTTGTTCCTCAGTCCCCAAACCTCAATCCTCAATCTTCAATCCTCAATACTCAATCTTCAATCCTCGATACTCAATACTCAATCCTCAATCCTCAATATTCAATCGTCATTCTTCAATCCTCAATACTCAATCTTCAATCCTCAATCCTCAATCCTCAATCCTCATTCTTCAATCCTCAATACCCAATCCTCAATCTACAATCCTCAATCCTCAATCCTCAATTCTCAATCCTCAATCCTCAGTCCTCAGTCCTCAAACCTGAATCCTCAGCCCTCAGCCCTCATCCTCAATCCTCAATCCTCAACACTCAATTCTCAATCCTCAATCCTCAATCGTCTGTCTTCAATCCTCAATACTCAATCATCAATCCTCAATCCTCAATCCTGAATCCTCAGTCCTCATTCTTCAATCCTCAATACCCAATCCTCAATCTTCAATCCTCGACCCTCAACCCTCAATTCTCATTCCTCAATCCTCAATCCTCAATCCTCAATCCTCAGTCCTCAGTCCTCAAACCTCAATCCTCAACCCTCAGGCCTCATCGTCAATCCTCAGTATTCAATCCTCAATCCTCAATCTTCAATGCTCAATACTCAACCTTCAATCCACAATACTCAATCTTCAATCCTCAATCCTCAATCCTCAATCCTCAATCCTCATTCTTCAATCCTCAACACCCAATCCTCAATCTTCAATCCTCAATCCTCAGTCCTCAATTCTCAATACTCAATCTTCAATCCTCAATACTCAATCTTCAATCCTCAACCCTCAATCCTCAATCCTCAATCATCAATCCTCAACCCTCAATCCTCGATCCTCAATCTTCAGTCCTTAGTCCCAAATCCTCAGCCTTCAATCCTCAATCCTCAACCTCCAACCTTCAGTCCTCAATACTCAATCTTCAATCCTCAATACTCAATCCTCAATCCTCAATCCTCAATCCACAATCGTCAATCCTCAATACTCAATCTTCGATCCTCAATCCTCAATCCTCAATCCTCAATCCTCAATCCTCAATCCGCAATCCTCAATCTTCAATACTCAATCCTCAATCCTCAATCCTCAATTTTCAATCCTAATTCTTCAATCCTCAATACCCAATACTCAATCTTCAATCCTCAATCCTCAATCCTCAATTCTCAATCCTCAATCCTCAGTCCTCAGTCCTCGATCCTCAAACATCAACCCTCAGACCTCATTGTCAATCCTCAATGCTCAATCCTCAATCCCCAATCTTCAATCCTCAATACTCAATCTTCAATCCTCAATCCTCAATTCTCAATCCTGAATCCTCAATCCTCATTCCTCAATCCTCAATCCTCAATCCTCAATCGTCAGTCGTCAATCCTCAATACTCAATTTTCAATTCTCAATCCTCAATCCTCAATCCTCAATACTCATTCTTCAATCCTCAATACCCAATCCTCAATCTTCAATCCTCAATCCTCAATCCTCAATTCTCAATCCTCAATCCTCAGTCCTCAGTCCTCAAACCTCAATCCTCAACCCTCAGCCCTCATCGTCAATCCTCAGTCCTCAATCCTCAATCCTCAACCTTCAATACTCAATACTCAATCTTCAATCCTCAATCCTCAATTCTCAATCCTCAATCCTCAATCCTCACTGCTCAATCCTCAATCCTCAATCCTCAATCGTCAGTCTTCAATCCTCAATACTCAATCTTCAATCCTCAAGCCTCGATCCTCAACCCTCAACCTTCAATCCTGAATACTCAATCTTCAATCCTCAATCCTCAATCCTCAATGCTCAATCTTCAATCCTCAATACTCAATCTTCAATCTTCAATCCTCAATCCTCAATCCTCAATAATCAATCCTCAATCCTCAATCATCAATCCTCATTCTTCAATCCTCAATCCTCAATCCTCATTCCTCAATCCTCAATCCTCAATCCTCATTCCTCAATCATCAATCCTCAATCTTCAATACTCAGTCCTCAATCCTCAATCCTCAATACTCAACCATCAATCCTCAAATCTCAATACTCAATAGAATATCCTGAATACTCAGGATTCAATACTCAAACCTCAATCCTCAACCCTCAGCCATCATCCTCCACCTTCAATCCTCAATCCTAAATCCTCAATCCTCAGTCATCAATCCTCAATCTTCAATACTCAATCGTCAATCTTCTATACTCAATACTCAATTCTCGAACCTCAATCCTCAATCCTCAAACCTCAATCTTCAATCCTCAATACTCAATCTTCGATCCTCAAACCTCAACCCTCAATCCTCAATCCTCAATCCTCAGTCATGAATACTCAATCTTCAATACTCAATTCTCAATCCTCAATCCTCAATCCTCAATCCTCAATCCTCAATCCTCAATCCTCAATCCTCATTCCTCAAACCTCAATCCTCAACCCTCAGTCCTCATCCTCAATTCTCAATTCTCAATTCTGAATCCTCAATTCTCAAACTTCAATCCTCAATAACCAATTTCCAATCCTAGATCCTCAATCCCCAATCCTCAATCGTTAATCCTCCATCTTCAATCCTCAATCCTCAATCCTCAATCCTAAATCCTCAATCCTCAGTCATCAATCCTCAATCTTCAATACTCAATCGTCAATCTTCTATCCTCAACACTCAATTCTCGATCCTCAATCCTCAATCCTCAATCATCAATCCTCAATACTCAATCATCAATACTCAGTTCTCAATACTCAATAGAATATCCAGAATTCTCAGTTTTCAATACTCAATCCTCAATCTTCAATCTTCATGTCTCCATCCACAAACATCAATTCTCATCACTCAACCCTCAACAGTCAGTCCTCAATCTTCAATCCTCAATTCTCAATACTCAATCCTCAGTCCTCAGTCCTCAATCTTCAATCCTCAATCCTCAATCCTAAAATCCTCAATCCTCAATATTCAACACACAACCCTCAACCATCAATCCGCAATACTCAACCATCAATCCCCAATTCTCAATACTCAATGGAATATCCTGAATTCTCAGTTTTCAATACTCAACCTCAATCTACAATCTTCAAGTCTCCATCCACTAACATTTATTCTGATCACTCAACCCTCAACACTCAGTCCTCAATCTTTAATCATCAATCCCCAATCCTCAATCTTCAATCCTCATTACTCAATCTTCAATCCTCAATCCTCAATCCTCAATCCTCAATCCTCAGTCATCAATCCTCAATCTTCAATACTCAATCCTCAATCCTCAATCCTCTATCCTCAAAGCTCAATCCTCATTCCTCAAACCTCAATCCTCAACCCTCAGTCCTCATCCTCCATCCTCAATCCTCAATCATCAATACTCAATTTTCAATCCTCAATACTCAACCTTCGATCCTCAATCCTCAGCCCTCAATCCTCAAACCTCAACCCTCAGTCATGAATACTCCATCTTCAATACTCAATACACAATTCTCAATCCTCAATCCTCAATCCTCAATCCTCAATCCTCAATCCTCATTCCTCAAACCTCAATACTCAACCCTCAGTCCTCGTCCTCAATTCCCAATTCTGAATCCTCAATCCTCAATTCTCAATCTTCAATCCTCAGTAATCAATCTTCAATCCTCAATCCCCAGACCTCAATCTTCAATCCTCAATGCTCAATCCTCAGTCCTCAGTCCTCATTCTTCAATTCTCAATACCCAATCCTCAATCCTCAATCCTCAATTCTGAATCTTCAATGCTCAGTCCTCAGTCCTCAAACCTCAATCCTCAACCCTCATCCCTCAATCTTCAATCCTCAATACACAACCTTCGATCCTCAATCCTCAGTCCTCAATCCTCAAACCTCAATCCTCAGTCATGAATACTCCATCTTCAATACTCAATACACAATTCTCAATCCTCAATCCTCAATCCTCAATCCTCAATCCTCAATCCTCCATCATCAATCCTCAATACTCAATCTTCAATCCTCAATCCACAGTCCTCAAACCTCAATTCTGAATCCTCAATCCTGAATCCTCAATCTTCGGTCCTTAGTCCTCGACAATCAGTTGTCAATCCTCAATCCTCTATAGAATACCCTCAATTCACAGTTTTCAATACTCAATACTCATTCTGCAATCTTCAAACCTCTATCCACAAACGTCATTTCTCATCACTCAACCCTCAACACTCAGTCCTCAATGTACAATCCTCAATCCTCAATCTTCAATCCTCAATTCTCAATCCTCAATCCTCAATTTTCAAACCTCATTCTTCAATCCTCAATACCCAGTACTCAATCTTCAATCCTCAATCCTCAATCCTCAATTCTCAATCCTCAATCCTCAGTCCTCAGTCCTCAGACCTCAACCCTCAATCCTCCGCCCCCATCGTCAATCCTCAATCCTCAATCCTCAATCCTCAATCCTCAATCTTCAATCCTCAATTCTCAATCTTCAATCCTCAATCCTCAAGTCTCAATCCTCAATCCTCAATCCTCAATCCTCAATCCTCAATCCTCAATTCTCAATCCTCAATCCTCAGTCCTCAGTCCTCAAACCCCAATCCTCAACCCTCAGCCCTCATCGTCAATCCTCAGTCCTCAATCCTCAATCCTCAACCTTCAATCCTCAATACTCAATCTTCAATCCTCAATCCTCAATCCTCAATTCTCAATCCTCAATCCTCAAACCTCAATCCTCAATCCCCAATCCTCAATCTTCAATCCTCAATACTCAATCGTCAATCCTCAATCCTCAATCCTCAATCCTCAGTCCTCAGTCTTCAAACCTCAATCCTCAACCCTCAGCCCTCATCGTCAATCCTCAGTCCTCAATCCTCAATCCTCAACCTTCAATCCTCAATACTCAATCTTCAATCCTCAATCCTCAATTCTCAATCCTGAATCCTCAAACCTCAATCCTCAATCCCCAATCCTCAATCTTCAATCCTCAATACTCAATCGTCAATCCTCAATCCTCAATCCTCAATCCTCAATCCTCAATGTTAATCCGCGATACCCAATCCTCAATGTTCAATCCTCAATCCTCAATCCTCAATCCTCAATCCTCAATCATCAATCCTCAATCCCCAATCCTCAATCTTCAATCCTCAATACTCAATCGTCAATCCTCAATCCTCAATCCTCAATCCTCAATCCTCAATGTTCAATCCGCGATACCCAATCCTCAATGTTCAATCCTCAATCCTCAATCCTCAATCCTCAATCCTCAATCATCAATCCTCAATCCTCAATCCTCAGTCCCCAAACCTCAATCCTCTATCTTCAATCCGCAATACTCAATCTTCAATCCTCGATACTCAATTCTCAATCCTCAATCCTCAATCCTCAATCGTCAGTCTTCAATCCTCAATCCTCAATTCTCAATCCTCAATCCTCAGTCCTCAGTCCTCAAACCTCAATCCTCAACCCTCAGCCCTCAATGCTCAATCCTCAATCCTCAATCTTCAATCCTCAATACTCAATCTTCAATCCTCAATCCTCAATCCTCAATCCTCAATCCTCAATCCTCAATCGTCAGTCTTCAATCCTCAATCCTCAATCTTCAATCCTCAATACTCAATCTTCGATCCTCAATACTCAATCCTCAATCCTCAATCCTCAATCCTCAATCCTCAATCCTCAATCCGCAATCCTCAATCTTCAATCCTCAATCCTCAATCCTCAATCCTCAATTTTCAATCCTAATTCTTCAATCCTCAATACCCAATACTCAATCTTCAATCCTCAATCCTCAATCCTCGATACTCAATCTTCAATCCTCAGTCCCAAATCCTCAATCTTCAATTCTCAATCCTCAACCCTCAATCTTCAATCCTCAATACTCAATCTTCAATCCTCTATCCTCAATCCTCAATCCTCAATCTTCAATCCTCAATCCTTAACACTCGATCCTCAATCCTCAATCCTCAATCGTCAGTCTTCAATCCTCAATACTCCATCTTCAATCCTCAATCCTCAATCCTCAATCCTCAATCCTCAATCCTCATTCTCCAATCCTCAATACCAAATCCTCAATCTTCAATCCTCAATCCTCAATCCTCAATTCTCAATCCTCAATCCTCGATCTTCAGACCTCAGACATCAATACACAACCCTCAGTCCTCGTCCTCAATCCGCAACCCTCAATCCTCAATCCTCAATCTTCAAACATCAATATACAATCTTCAGTCCTCAATCCTCAATACTCAAACCTCAATCCTCAATCCTCAATGTTCAACACGCGATACCCAATCCTCAATGTTCAATCCTCAATCCTCAATCCTCAATCTTCAATCCTCAATCCTCAATGCTCAGTCCCCAAACCTCTATCCTCAATCTTCAATCCTCAAAACTCAATCTTGAATCCTCGATACTCAATCCTCAATCCTCAACCCTCAATCCCCAATTTTCAATACTCGATACTCCATCTTCAATCCTCAATCCTCAGTCCTCAAACCTCAATTCTGAATCCTCAATCCTGAATCCTCAATCTTCGGCACTCAGTCCTCAACAATCAGTTGTCAATCCTCAATCCTCAATAGAATACCCTCAATTCACAGCTTTCAATACTCAATACTCAATCTGCAATCTTCAAACCTCTATCCACAAACATCAATTCTCATCACTCAACCCTCATCACTCAGTCCTCAATGTTCAATCCTCAATCCTCAATCCTCAATCCTCAATTCTCAATCCTCAATCCTCAATTTTCAATCCTCATTCTTCAATCCTCAATACCCAATACTCAAGCTTCAACCATAAATCCTCAATCCTCAATCCTCAATCCTCAATCTTCAATCCTCAATACTCAATCTTCAATCCTCATTCTTCAATCCTCAATACCCAATCCTCAATCCTCAATCCTCAATCGTCAGCCTTCAATTCTCAATACTCAATCTGCAATCCTCAGTCCTCAATCCTCAATCCTCAATCCTCATTCTTCAATCCTCAATAGTCAATCTCCAATCCTAGATCCTCGATACCCAATCCTCAATCCTTAATCCTCAATCTTCAATCCTCAATCCTCAATTCTCAATCATCAATACTCAATCCTCAATCCTGAATCCTCAGACCCCAATCCTCGTTCTTCAATCCTCAATCCACAATCCTCAAGCCTCAATCCTCAATTCTCAATCCTCAATCATCAGTCCTCAGTCCTCAAACCTCAATCCTCAACCCTCAGCCCTCACCGTCGATCCTCAATCTTCAATCCTCAATCCAAAATCTTCAATGCTCAATACTCAACCTTCAATCCACAATCCGCAATTCTCAATCCTCAATCCTCAATCCTCTATCCTCAATCCTCAATCCTCAATCCTCAATCGCCAGTCTTCAATCCGCAATACTCAATCTTCAATCCTCAATCCTCAATCCTCAATCCTCATTCCTCAAACCTCAGTACTCAACCCACAGTCCTCGTCCTCAATTCCCAATTCTGAATCCTCAATCCTCAATTCTCAATCTTCAATCCTCAGTAATCAATCTTCAATCCTCAATCCCCAGACCTCAATCTTCAATCCTCAATGCTCAATCCTCAAACCTCAATCCTCTGTCCTCAACCCTCAATCCTCAATCCTCAAACCTCAATCCTCAACCGTCAGTCCTCGTCCTCAATCCTCAACCATCAATCATTAATCCTCAACATTCAATCACCAATACTCAATCTTCAATCCTCAATCCTCAATGCTCAATCCTCAATCCTCAATCCTCAATCCTCAGTCCTCAAACTTCAATCCTGAGTCTTCAAACCTGAATCCTCAATCTTCAGACCTCAGTCCTCAACAGTCAGTTGTCAATTCTCAATCCTCAATACTGTATCATCAATTCACAGTTTTCAATACCCAATACTCAATCTGCAATCTTCAAATCTCTATCCGCAAACATCAATTCTCATCACTGAACCCTCAACACTCAGTCCCCAGTCCACAATCTTCAATCCTCAGCCCTCAATGCTAAATCCTCAATCCTCAATCTTCAATCCTCAATACTCAATCTTCAATCCTCAATCCTCAATCCCCAATCCTCAATCCTCAATCCCCAATCGTCAGTCTTCAATTCTCAATACTCAATCTGCAATCCTCAGTCCTCAATCCTCAATCCTCAATCCTCATTCTTCAATCCTCAATAGTCAATCTCCAATCCTAGATCCTCGATACCCAATCCTCAATCCTTAATCCTCAATCTTCAATCCTCAATCCTCTATCCTCAATCCTCAATCCTCAATCCTCAATCGTCAGTCTTCAATCCTCAGTACTCAATCTTCAATCCTCAATTCTCAATCCTCAATCCTCAATCCTCATTCTTCAATCCTCAATACCCAATCCTCAATCCTCAATCTTTAATCCTCAATCCTCAATCCTCAATTCTCAACCTTCAATCCTCAGTCCTCAGTCCTCAAACCTCAATCCTCAACCCTCATCCCTCAATCTTCAATCCTCAATACTCAATCTTCAATCCTCAATCCCTAATACTCAATCCTCAATCCTCAATCCTCAATCGTCAGTCTTCAATCCTCAATTCTCAATCCTCAATCCTCAACCCTCAGACATCATCCTCAATCCTCAATCCTAAATCGTCAGTCTTCAATCCTCAATACTCCATCTTGAATCCTCAATCCTCAATCCTCAATCCCCAATCCTCAATCATCATTCTCCAATCCTCAATACCAAATCCTCAATCTTCAATCCTCAATCCTCAATCCACAATTCTCAATCCTCAATCCTCGATCTTCAGACCTCAGACATCAATACACAACCCTCAGTCCTCGTCCTCAATCCGCAACCCTCAATCCTCAATCCTCAATCTTCAAACATCAATATACAATCTTCAGTCCTCAATCCTCAATACTCAAACCTCAATCCTCAATCCTCAATGTTCAACCCGCGATACCCAATCCTCAATGTTCAATCCTCAATCCTCAATCCTCAATCTTCAATCCTCAATCCTCAATCCTCAGTCCCCAAACCTCAATCCTCAATCTTCAATCCTCAAAACTCAATCTTGAATCCTCGATACTCGATCCTCAATCCTCAACCCTCAATCCTCAATTTTCAATACTCGATACTCAATCTTCAATCCTCAATCCTCAGTCCTCAAACCTCAATTCTGAATCCTCAATCCTGAATCCTCAATCTTCGGCCCACAGTCCTCAACAATCAGTTGTCAATCCTCAATCCTCAATAGAATACCCTCAATTCACAGCTTTCAATACTCAATACTCAATCTGCAATCTTCAAACCTCTATCCACAAACATCAATTCTCATCACTCAACCCTCATCACTCAGTCCTCAATGTTCAATCCTCAATCCTCAATCCTCAATCCTCAATTCTCAATCCTCAATCCTCAATTTTCAATCCTCATTCTTCAATCCTCAATACCCAATACGCAATCTTCAACCATATATCCTCAATCCTCAATCCTCAATCCTCAATCTTCAATCCTCAATACTCAATCTTCAATCCTCATTCTTCAATCCTCAATCCCCAATCCTCAATCCTCAATCCTCAATCGTCAGTCTTCAATTCTCAATACTCAATCTGCAATCCTCAGTAATCAATCCTCAATCCTCAATCCTCATTCTTCAATCCTCAATAGTCAATCTCCAATCCTAGATCCTCGATACCCAATCCTCAATCCTTAATCCACAATCTTCAATCCTCAATCCTCAATACTCAGTCATCAATACTGAATCCTCAATCCTGAATCCTCAGACCCCAATCCTCGTTCTTCAATCCTCAATCCACAATCCTCAAGCCTCAATCCTCAATTCTCAATCCTCAATCATCAGTCCTCAGTCCTCAAACCTCAATCCTCAACCCTCAGCCCTCACCGTCGATCCTCAATCTTCAATCCTCAATCCAAAATCTTCAATGCTCAATACTCAACCTTCAATCCACAATCCGCAATTCTCAATCCTCAATCCTCAATCCTCTATCCTCAATCCTCAATCCTCAATCCTCAATCGTCAGTCTTCAATGCGCAATACTCAATCTTCAATCCTCAATTCTGAATCCTCAATCCTCAATACTCATCCTTCAATCCTCAATTCTCAATCTTCAATCCTCAATCCTCGAGTCTCAATCCTCAATCCTCAATCCTCAATCCTCAATCCTCAATTCTCAATCCTCAATCCTCAGTCCTCAGTCCTCAAACCTCAATCCTCAACCCTCAGCCCTACTCGTCAATCCTCAGTCCTCAATCCTCAATCCTCAACCTTCAATCCTCAATACTCAATCTTCAATCCTCAATCCTCAATCCTCAATTTTCAATCCTCATTCTTCAATCCTCAATACCCAATACTCAATCTTCAATCATCAATCCTCAATCCTCAATCCTCAATCCTCAATCTTCAATCCTCAATACTCAATCTTCAATCCTCAATCCTCAATCCTCATTCCTCAAACCTCAATATTCAACCCTCAGTCCTCGTCCTCAATTCCCAATTCTCAATCCTCAATTCTCAATTCTCAATCTTCAATCCTCAGTAATCAATCTTCAATCCTCAATCCCCAGACCTCAATCTTCAATCCTCAATGCTCAATCCTCAATCCTCAATCCTCAATCCTCAGTCCTCAAACCTCAATCCTGAGTCTTGAAACCTGAATCCTCAATCTTCAGACCTCAGTCCTCAACAGTCAGTTGTCAATTCTGAATCCTCAATACTGTATCATCAATTCACAGTTTTCAATACCCAATACTCAATCTGCAATCTTCAAATCTCATCACTGAACCCTCAACACTCAGTCCCCAGTCCTCAATCTTCAATCCTCAGCCCTCAATGCTCGATCCTCAATCCTCAATCTTTAATCCTCAATACTCAATCTTCAATCCTCAATCCTCAATCCCCAATCCTCAATCCTCAATCCTCAATCGTCAGTCTTCAATTCTCAATACTCAATCTGCAATCCTCAGTCCTCAATCCTCAATCCTCAATCCTCATTCTTCAATCCTCAATAGTCAATCTCCAATCCTAGATCCTCGATACCCAATCCTCAATCCTTAATCCTCAATCTTCAATCCTCAATCCTCAATTCTCAATCATCAATACTGAATCCTCAATCCTGAATCCTCAGACCCCAATCCTCAATCTTTAATCCTCAATCCACAATCCTCAAGCCTCAATCCTCAATTCTCAATCCTCAATCCTCAGTCCTCAGTCCTCAAACCTCAATCCTCAACCCTCAGCCCTCACCGTCAATCCTCAATCTTCAATCCTCAATCCAAAATCTTCAATGCTCAATACTCAACCTTCAATCCACAATCCGCAATTCTCAATCCTCAATCCTCAATCCTCTATCCTCAATCCTCAATCCTCAATCCTCAATCGTCAGTCTTCAATCCTCAATACTCAATCTTCAATCCTCAATTCTCAATCCTCAATCCTCAATCCTCATTCTTCAATCCTCAATACGCAATCCTCAATCCTCAATCTTTAATCCTCAATCCTCAATCCTCAATTCTCAATCTTCAATCCTCAGTCCTCAGTCCTCAAACTTCAATCCTCAACCCTCATCCCTCAATCTTCAATCCTCAATTCTCAATCCTCAATCCTCAACCCTCAGACATCATCATCAATCCTCAATCCTCAATCCTCAATCCTCAATCCTCAATCATCAATCCTCAATACTCAATGTTCAATCCTCAATCCTCAGTCCTCAAACCTCAATTCTGAATCCTCAATCCTGAATCCTCAATCTTCGGTCCTTAGTCCTCGACAATCAGTTGTCAATCCTCAATCCTCTATAGAATACCCCCAATTCACAGTTTTCAATACTCAATACTCAATCTGCAATCTTCAAACCTCTATCCACAAACATCAGTTCTCATCACTCAACCCTCAACACTCAGTCCTCAGTGTACAATCCTCAATCCTCAATCTTCAATCCTCAATTCTCAATCCTCAATCCTCAATTTTCAATCCTCATTCTTCAATCCTCAATACCCAGTACTCAACCTTCAATCCTCAATCCTCAATCCTCAATTCTCAATCCTCAATCCTCAATCCTCAGTCCTCAGTCCTCAAACCTCAACCCTCAATCCTCCGCCCTCATCGTCAATCCTCAATCCTCAATCCTCAATCCTCAATCCTCAATCTTCAATCCTCAATTCTCAATCTTCAATCCTCAATCCTCGAGTCTCAATCCTCAATCCTCAATCCTCAATCCTCAATCCTCAATCCTCAATTCTCAATCCTCAATCCTCAGTCCTCAGTCCGCAAACCTCAATCCTCAACCCTCAGCCCTACTCGTCAATCCTCAGTCCTCAATCCTCAATCCTCAACCTTCAATCCTCAATACTCAATCTTCAATCCTCAATCCTCAATCCTCAATTCTCAATCCTCAATCCTCAAACCTCAATCCTCAATCCCCAATCCTCAATCTTCAATCCTCAATACTCAATCGTCAATCCTCAATCCTCAATCCTCAATCCTCAATCCTCAATCCTCATTCTTCAATCCTCAATACCCAATCCTCAATCTTCAATCCTCAATCCTCAATCCTCAATACTCAATCTTCAATCCTCAATCCTCAGTCCTCAAACCTCAATTCTGAATCCTCAATCCTGAATCCTCAATCTTCGGCCCTCAGTCCTCAACAATCAGTTGTCAATCCTCAATCCTCAATAGAATACCCTCAATTCACAGCTTTCAATACTCAATACTCAATCTGCAATCTTCAAACCTCTATCCACAAACACCAATTCTCATCACTCAACCCTCATCACTCAGTCCTCAACGTTCAATCCTCAATCCTCAATCCTCAATTCTCAATCCTCAATCCTCAATCCTCAGTCCTCAGTCCTCAAACCTCAACCCTCAATCCTCCGCCCTCATCGTCAATCCTCAATCCTCAATCCTCAATCCTCAATCCTCAATCTTCAATCCTCAATTCTCAATCTTCAATCCTCAATACTCGAGTCTCAATCCTCAATCCTCAATCCTCAATCCTCAATCCTCAATCCTCAATTCTCAATCCTCAATCCTCAGTCCTCAGTCCGCAAACCTCAATCCTCAACCCTCAGCCCTACTCGTCAATCCTCAGTCCTCAATCCTCAATCCTCAACCTTCAATCCTCAATACTCAATCTTCAATCCTCAATCCTCAATCCTCAATTCTCAATCCTCAATCCTCAAACCTCAATCCTCAATCCCCAATCCTCAATCTTCAATCCTCAATACTCAATCGTCAATCCTCAATCCTCAATCCTCAATCCTCAATCCTCAATCCTCATTCTTCAATCCTCAATACCCAATCCTCAATCTTCAATCCTCAATCCTCAATCCTCAATACTCAATCTTCAATCCTCAATCCTCAGTCCTCAAACCTCAATTCTGAATCCTCAATCCTGAATCCTCAATCTTCGGCCCTCAGTCCTCAACAATCAGTTGTCAATCCTCAATCCTCAATAGAATACCCTCAATTCACAGCTTTCAATACTCAATACTCAATCTGCAATCTTCAAACCTCTATCCACAAACACCAATTCTCATCACTCAACCCTCATCACTCAGTCCTCAACGTTCAATCCTCAATCCTCAATCCTCAATCCTCAATTCTCAATCCTCACTCCTCAATCTTCAATCCTCATTCTTCAATCCTCAATACCCGATACTCAATCTTCAATCATCAATCCTCAATCCTCAATCCTCAATCCTCAATCTTCAATCCTCAATTCTCAATCTTCAATCCTCAATCGTCAACATTCAATCCTCAATACTCAATCTTCAATCCTCAATCCTCAATCCTCATTCCTCAAACCTCATTCTTCAATCCTCAATACCCAATCCTCAATCCTCAATCCTCAATCCTCAATCCTCAATCCTCAATTCTCAATCCTCAATCCTCAGTCCTCAGTCCTCAAACCTCAATCCTCAACCGTCAGCCCTCATCGTCAATCCTCAGTCCTCAATCCTCAATCCTCAACCTTCAATCATCAATACTCAATCTTCAATCCTCATTCCTCAATCCTCAATTCTCAATCCTCAATCCTCAAACCTCAATCCTCAATCCCCAATCCTCAATCTTCAATCCTCAATACTCAATCGTCAATCCTCAATCCTCAATCCTCAATCCTCAGTCCTCAGTCCTCAAACCTCAATCCTCAACCCTCAGCCCTCATCGTCAATCCTCAGTCTTCAATCCTCAATCCTCAACCTTCAATCCTCAATACTCAATCTTCAATCCTCAATCCTCAATTCTCAATCCTGAATCCTCAAACCTCAATCCTCAATCCCCAGTCCTCGATCTTCAATCCTCAATACTCAATCGTCAATCCTCAATCCTCAATCCTCAATCCTCAATCCTCAATGTTCAATCGGCGATACCCAATCCTCAATGTTCAATCCTCAATCCTCAATCCTCAATCCTCAATCCTCAATCATCAATCCTCAATCCCCAATTCTCAATCTTCAATCCTCAATACTCAATCGTCAATCCTCAATCCTCAATCCTCAATCCTCAATCCTCAATGTTCAATCCGCGATACCCAATCCTCAATGTTCAATCCTCAATCCTCAATCCTCAATCCTCAATCATCAATCCTCAATCCTCAACCCTCAGTCCCCAAACCTCAATCCTCAATCTTCAATCCTCAATACTCAATCTTCAATCCTCAATACCCAATCCTCAATCCTCAATCTTTAATCCTCAATCCTCAATTCTCAATCCTCAATCCTCAATCCTCAATCGTCAGTCTTCAATTCTCAATACTCAACCTTCAATCCTCAATTCTCAATCCTCAATCCTCAATCCTCAATCCTCAATCGTCAATCATCAATCCTCAATACCCAATCTTCAATCCTCAATCCTCAGTCCTCAAACCTCAATTCTGAATCCTCAATCCTGAATCCTCAATCCTCAATTCTCAATCCTCAACCCTCTATTTTCAATCCTCATTCTTCAATCCTCAATACCCAATACTCAATCTTCAATCATCAATCCTCAATCCTCAATCCCCAATTCTCAATCTTCAATCCTCAAACCTCAATCCTCAATCCCCAATCCTCAATCTTCAATCCTCAATACTCAATCGTCAATCCTCAATCCTCAATCCTCGATCGTCAATCCTCAATGTTCAATCCGCGATACCCAATCCTCAATGTTCAATCCTCAATCCTCAATCCTCAATCCTCAATCCTCAATCATCAATCCTCAATCCTCAATCCTCAGTCACCAAACCTCAATCCTCAATCTTCAATCCTCAATACTCAATCTTCAATCCTCGATACTCAATACTCAATCCTCAATCCTTAATATTCAATCGTCATTCTTCAATCCTCAATACTCAATCTTCAATCCTCAATCCTCAATCCTCAATCCTCATTCTTCAATCCTCAATACCCAATCCTCAATCTACAATCCTCAATCCTCAATCCTCAATTCTCAATCCTCAATCCTCAGTCCTCAGTCCTCAAACCTCAATCCTCAGCCCTCAGCCCTCATCCTCAATCCTCAATCCTCAACACTCAATTCTCAATCCTCAATCCTCAATCGTCTGTCTTCAATCCTCAATACTCAATCATCAATCCTCAATCCTCAATCCTCAATCCTCAGTCCTCATTCTTCAATCCTCAATACCCAATCCTCAATCTTCAATCCTCAACCCTCAACCCTCAATTCTCATTCCTCAATCCTCAATCCTCAATCCTCAATCCTCAGTCCTCAGTCCTCAAACCTCAATCCTCAACCCCCAGCCCTCATCGTCAATCCTCAGTCTTCAATCCTCAATCCTCAATCTTCAATGCTCAATACTCAACCTTCAATCCACAATACTCAATCTTCAATCCTCAATCCTCAATCCTCAATCCTCAATCCTCATTCTTCAATCCTCAACACCCAATCCTCAATCTTCAATCCTCAATCCTCAGCCCTCAATTCTCAATACTCAACCTTCAATCCTCAATACTCAATCTTCAATCCTCAACCCTCAATCCTCAATCCTCAATCATCAATCCTCAACCCTCAATCCTCGATCCTCAATCCTCAGTCCTTAGTCCCAAATCCTCAGCCTTCAATCCTCAATCCTCAACCCCCAACCTTCAGTCCTCAATACTCAATCTTCAATCCTCAATACTCAATCCTCAATCCTCAATACCAAATCCTCAATCTTCAATCCTCAATCCCCAATCCTCAATTCTCAGTCCTCAATCCTCGATCTTCAGACCTCAAACATCAATACACAACCCTCAGTCCTCGTCCTCAATCCACAACCCTCAATCCTCAATCCTCAATCTTCAATCATCAATATACAACCTTCAGTCCTCAATCCTCAATACTCAAACCTCAATCCTCAATCCTCAATGTTCAACCCGCCATACCCAATCCTCAATCCTCAATCCTCAATCCTCAATCCTCAATCCTCAATCCTCAATCCTCAATCTTCAATCCTCAATCCTCAATCCTCAGTCCCCAAACCTCAATCCTCAATCTTCAATCCTCAAAACTCAATCTTGAATCTTCGATCCTCAATCCTCAATCCTCAACCCTCAATCCTCAATTTTCAATGCTCGATACTCAATCTTCAATCCTCAATCCTCAGTCCTCAAACCTCAATTCTGAATCCTCAGTCCTGAATCCTCAATCTTCGGCACTCAGTCCTCAACAATCAGTTGTCAATCCTCAATCCTCAATAGAATATCCTCAATTCACAGATTTCAATACACAATACTCAATCTGCAATCTTCAAACCTCTATCCACAAACATCAATTCTCATCACTCTACTCTCAACCTTCAATCCTCAATCCTCAATCCTCAATCCTCAATCCTCACTCTTTAATCCTCAATACCCAATCCTCAATCTTCAATCCTCAATCCTCAATCCTCAATTCTAAATCCTCAATCCTCAGTCCTCAGTCCTCAAACCTCAATCCTCAACCCTCAGACCTCATCCTCAATCCTCAATCCTCAATCCTCAATCCTCAATCATCAATCCTCAATACTCAATCTTCAATCCTCAATCCTCAGTCCTCAAACCTCATTTCTGAATCCTCAATCCTGAATCCTCAATCTTCGGCCCTCAGTCCTCAACAATCAGTTGTCAATCCTCAATCCTCAATAGAATACCCTCAATTCACAGCTTTCAATACTCAATACTCAATCTGCAATCTTCAAATCTCTATCCACAAACATCAATTCTCATCACTGAACCCTCAACACTCAGTCCCCAATCCTCAATCTTCAATCCTCAGCCCTCAATGCTCAATCCTCAATCCTCAATCTTCAATCCTCAATCCTCATTCTTCAATCCTCAATAGTCAATCTCCAATCCTAGATCCTCGATACCCAATCCTCAATCCTTAATCCTCAATCTTCAATCCTCAATCCTCAATTCTCAATCATCAATACTCAATCCTCAATCCTGAATCCTCAGTACCCAATCCTCAATCTTCAATCCTCAATCCGCAATCCTCAATACTCAATCTTCAACCCTCAATCCTCAGTCCTCAAACCTCAATTCTGAATCCTCAATCCTGAACCCTCAATCTTCAATCCTCAATACTCAATCTTTAATCCTCAATACCCAGTCCTCAAACGTCAATTCTGAATCCTCAATCCTGAATTCTCTATCTTCAATCCTCAGTCCCCAATCCTCAATATTCAATCCTCAATCCTCAATCCTCAATCCCCAATCCTCAATCTTCAATCCTCAATACTCAATCTTCAATCCTCAATCGTCAACATTCAATCCTCAATACTCAATCTTCAATCCTCAATCCTTAATCCTCATTCTTCAATCCTCAATACCCAATCCTCAATCTTCAATCCTCGATCCTCAATCCTCAATCCTCAACCCTCAATCCTCGATCCTCATTCTTCAATCCTCAATACTCAATCTTCAATCCTCAATCCTCAATCCTCAATCCTCAATCCTCAATCCTCAATCCTCAATCCTCAATCCTCAATCCTCAGACCCCAAACCTCAATCCTCAATCTTCAATCCTCAAAACTCAATCTCACAATCCTCGATCCTCAATACCCAATCCTCAATCCTGAATCCACAATCCTCAATCGTCAGTCTTCAATCCTCAATACTCAATCTTCAATCCTCAATCCTCAATCCTCAATCCCCAATCCTCATTCCTCAATCCTCAATACCCAATCCTAAATCTTCAATCCTCAATCCTCAATCCTCAATTCTCAATCCTCAATCCTCAGTCCTCAGTCCTCAAACCACAATCCTCAACCCTCAGACCTCATCCTCAATCCTCAATCCTCAACCCTCAATCCTCAATCTTCAATCCTCGATACTCAATCTTCAATCCTCAATCCTCAGTCCTCAAACCTCAATTCTGAATCCTCAATCCTGATTCCTCAATCTTCGGCCCTCAGTCCTCAACAATCAGTTGTCAATACTCAATACTCAATAGAATATCCTCAATTCACAGTTTTCAATAGTCAATCCCCATTCTTCAATCTTCAAACCTCATTCCACAAACAACAATTCCCATCACTCAACCCTCAGCACTCAGTACTCAATCTTCAATCCTCAATCCTCAATCCTCAATCTTCAATCCTCAATACTCAATCTTCAATCCTCAATCCTCAATTCTCAATCCTCAATACTCAATCCTCAATCGTCAATCCTCAATCCCCAATTCTCAATCTTCAATCCTCAAACCTCAATCCTCAATCCCCAATCCTCAATCTTCAATCCTCAATACTCAATCGTCAATCCTCAATCCTCAATACTCAATCTTCGATCCTCAATCCTCAATCCTCAATCCTCAATCCTCAATGCTCAATCCTCAATCCGCAATCCTCAATTTTCAATCCTCAATCCTCAATCCTCAATCCTCAATTTTCAATCCTAATTCTTCAATCCTCAATACCCAATACTCAATCTTCAATCCTCAATCCTCAATCCTCAATTCTCAATCCTCAATCCTCAATACTCAATCTTCAATCCTCAATCGTCAACATTCAATCCTCAATACTCAATCTTCAACCCTCAATCCTCAATCCTCAAGCACCAATCCTCATTCTTCAATCCTCAATACCCAATCCTCAATCTTCAATCCTCGATCCTCAATCCTCAATCCTCAACCCTCAATCCTCGATCCTCTATCTTCAATCCTCAGTCCCAAATACTCAATCTTCAATCCTCAATCCTCAACACTCAATCTTCAATCCTCAATACTCAATCTTCAATCCTCAATCCTCAATATTCAATCCTCAATCCTCATTCTTCAATCCTCAATAACCAATCCTCAATCTTCAATCCTCAATCCTCAGACCTCAATTCTCAATCCTCAGTCCTCAATCCTCAATCCTCAGACCTCAAACACCAATACTCAACCCTCAGGACTCGTCCTCAATCCACAACCCTCAATCCTCAATCCTCAATCTTCAATCATCAATATTCAATCTTCAATCCTCAATCCTCAATCCTGAATCCTCAACACTGAATCCGCACCCTTCAGCCCTGTGTCCTCATCGATCATTTGGCAATCCTCAATCCTCAATAGAATATCCTCAATTCACAGTTTTCAATACTCAATACTCAATCTGCAATCTTCAGATCTCTATCCACAAACATCAATACTCATCACTCAACCCACAATACTCTGTCCCCAACCCTCAATCCTCAAACCTCAACCCTCAATCTCCAATCATCAATCCTCAATCCTCAATCCTCAATCCTCATTCGTCAACCTTCAATCCTCAATACTCAATCTTCAATCCTCAATCCAGAATCCTCAGACCTCAGTCCTCAATCCTCAACCCTCAATCTCCAATCATCAATCCTCAATCCTCAGTCCTCAAACCTGAATCCTCAGCCCTCAGCCCTCATCCTCAATCCTCAATCCTCAACACTCAATTCTCAATCCTCAATCCTCAATCGTCTGTCTTCAATCCTCAATACTCAATCATCAATCCTCAATCCTCAATCCTGAATCCTCAGTCCTCATTCTTCAATCCTCAATACCCAATCCTCAATCTTCAATCCTCGACCCTCAACCCTCAATTCTCATTCCTCAATCCTCAATCCTCAATCCTCAATCCTCAGTCCTCAGTCCTCAAACCTCAATCCTCAACCCTCAGGCCTCATCGTCAATCCTCAGTATTCAATCCTCAATCCTCAATCTTCAATGCTCAATACTCAACCTTCAATCCACAATACTCAATCTTCAATCCTCAATCCTCAATCCTCAATCCTCAATCCTCATTCTTCAATCCTCAACACCCAATCCTCAATCTTCAATCCTCAATCCTCAGTCCTCAATTCTCAATACTCAATCTTCAATCCTCAATACTCAATCTTCAATCCTCAACCCTCAATCCTCAATCCTCAATCATCAATCCTCAACCCTCAATCCTCGATCCTCAATCTTCAGTCCTTAGTCCCAAATCCTCAGCCTTCAATCCTCAATCCTCAACCTCCAACCTTCAGTCCTCAATACTCAATCTTCAATCCTCAATACTCAATCCTCAATCCTCAATCCTCAATCCACAATCGTCAATCCTCAATACTCAATCTTCGATCCTCAATCCTCAATCCTCAATCCTCAATCCTCAATCCTCAATCCGCAATCCTCAATCTTCAATACTCAATCCTCAATCCTCAATCCTCAATTTTCAATCCTAATTCTTCAATCCTCAATACCCAATACTCAATCTTCAATCCTCAATCCTCAATCCTCAATTCTCAATCCTCAATCCTCAGTCCTCAGTCCTCGATCCTCAAACATCAACCCTCAGACCTCATTGTCAATCCTCAATGCTCAATCCTCAATCCCCAATCTTCAATCCTCAATACTCAATCTTCAATCTTCAATCCTCAATTCTCAATCCTGAATCCTCAATCCTCATTCCTCAATCCTCAATCCTCAATCCTCAATCGTCAGTCGTCAATCCTCAATACTCAATTTTCAATTCTCAATCCTCAATCCTCAATCCTCAATACTCATTCTTCAATCCTCAATACCCAATCCTCAATCTTCAATCCTCAATCCTCAATCCTCAATTCTCAATCCTCAATCCTCAGTCCTCAGTCCTCAAACCTCAATCCTCAACCCTCAGCCCTCATCGTCAATCCTCAGTCCTCAATCCTCAATCCTCAACCTTCAATACTCAATACTCAATCTTCAATCCTCAATCCTCAATGCTCAATCCTCAATCCTCAATCCTCACTGCTCAATCCTCAATCCTCAATCCTCAATCGTCAGTCTTCAATCCTCAATACTCAATCTTCAATCCTCAAGCCTCGATCCTCAACCCTCAACCTTCAATCCTGAATACTCAATCTTCAATCCTCAATCCTCAATCCTCAATGCTCAATCTTCAATCCTCAATACTCAATCTTCAATCCTCAATCCTCAATCCTCAATCCTCAATAATCAATCCTCAATCCTCAATCATCAATCCTCATTCTTCAATCCTCAATCCTCAATCCTCATTCCTCAATCCTCAATCCTCAATCCTCATTCCTCAATCATCAATCCTCAATCTTCAATACTCAGTCCTCAATCCTCAATCCTCAATACTCAACCATCAATCCTCAAATCTCAATACTCAATAGAATATCCTGAATACTCAGGATTCAATACTCAAACCTCAATCCTCAACCCTCAGCCATCATCCTCCACCTTCAATCCTCAATCCTAAATCCTCAATCCTCAGTCATCAATCCTCAATCTTCAATACTCAATCGTCAATCTTCTATACTCAATACTCAATTCTCGAACCTCAATCCTCAATCCTCAAACCTCAATCTTCAATCCTCAATACTCAATCTTCGATCCTCAAACCTCAACCCTCAATCCTCAATCCTCAATCCTCAGTCATGAATACTCAATCTTCAATACTCAATTCTCAATCCTCAATCCTCAATCCTCAATCCTCAATCCTCAATCCTCAATCCTCAATCCTCATTCCTCAAACCTCAATCCTCAACCCTCAGTCCTCATCCTCAATTCTCAATTCTCAATTCTGAATCCTCAATTCTCAAACTTCAATCCTCAATAACCAATTTCCAATCCTAGATCCTCAATCCCCAATCCTCAATCGTTAATCCTCCATCTTCAATCCTCAATCCTCAATCCTCAATCCTAAATCCTCAATCCTCAGTCATCAATCCTCAATCTTCAATACTCAATCGTCAATCTTCTATCCTCAACACTCAATTCTCGATCCTCAATCCTCAATCCTCAATCATCAATCCTCAATACTCAATCATCAATACTCAGTTCTCAATACTCAATAGAATATCCAGAATTCTCAGTTTTCAATACTCAATCCTCAATCTTCAATCTTCATGTCTCCATCCACAAACATCAATTCTCATCACTCAACCCTCAACAGTCAGTCCTCAATCTTCAATCCTCAATTCTCAATACTCAATCCTCAGTCCTCAGTCCTCAATCTTCAATCCTCAATCCTCAATCCTAAAATCCTCAATCCTCAATATTCAACACACAACCCTCAACCATCAATCCGCAATACTCAACCATCAATCCCCAATTCTCAATACTCAATGGAATATCCTGAATTCTCAGTTTTCAATACTCAACCTCAATCTACAATCTTCAAGTCTCCATCCACTAACATTTATTCTGATCACTCAACCCTCAACACTCAGTCCTCAATCTTTAATCATCAATCCCCAATCCTCAATCTTCAATCCTCATTACTCAATCTTCAATCCTCAATCCTCAATCCTCAATCCTCAATCCTCAGTCATCAATCCTCAATCTTCAATACTCAATCCTCAATCCTCAATCCTCTATCCTCAAAGCTCAATCCTCATTCCTCAAACCTCAATCCTCAACCCTCAGTCCTCATCCTCCATCCTCAATCCTCAATCATCAATACTCAATTTTCAATCCTCAATACTCAACCTTCGATCCTCAATCCTCAGCCCTCAATCCTCAAACCTCAATCCTCAGTCATGAATACTCCATCTTCAATACTCAATACACAATTCTCAATCCTCAATCCTCAATCCTCAATCCTCAATCCTCAATCCTCATTCCTCAAACCTCAATACTCAACCCTCAGTCCTCGTCCTCAATTCCCAATTCTGAATCCTCAATCCTCAATTCTCAATCTTCAATCCTCAGTAATCAATCTTCAATCCTCAATCCCCAGACCTCAATCTTCAATCCTCAATGCTCAATCCTCAGTCCTCAGTCCTCATTCTTCAATTCTCAATACCCAATCCTCAATCCTCAATCCTCAATTCTGAACCTTCAATGCTCAGTCCTCAGTCCTCAAACCTCAATCCTCAACCCTCATCCCTCAATCTTCAATCTTCAATACTCAACCTTCGATCCTCAATCCTCAGTCCTCAATCCTCAAACCTCAATCCTCAGTCATGAATACTCCATCTTCAATACTCAATACACAATTCTCAATCCTCAATCCTCAATCCTCAATCCTCAATCCTCAATCCTCCATCATCAATCCTCAATACTCAATCTTCAATCCTCAATCCTCAGTCCTCAAACCTCAATTCTGAATCCTCAATCCTGAATCCTCAATCTTCGGTCCTTAGTCCTCGACAATCAGTTGTCAATCCTCAATACTCTATAGAATACCCTCAATTCACAGTTTTCAATACTCAATACTCATTCTGCAATCTTCAAACCTCTATCCACAAACATCATTTCTCATCACTCAACCCTCAACACTCAGTCCTCAATGTACAATCCTCAATCCTCAATCTTCAATCCTCAATTCTCAATCCTCAATCCTCAATTTTCAAACCTCATTCTTCAATCCTCAATACCCAGTACTCAATCTTCAATCCTCAATCCTCAATCCTCAATTCTCAATCCTCAATCCTCAGTCCTCAGTCCTCAGACCTCAACCCTCAATCCTCCGCCCCCATCGTCAATCCTCAATTCTCAATCCTCAATCCTCAATCCTCAATCTTCAATCCTCAATTCTCAATCTTCAATCCTCAATCCTCAAGTCTCAATCCTCAATCCTCAATCCTCAATCCTCAATCCTCAATCCTCAATTCTCAATCCTCAATCCTCAGTCCTCAGTCCTCAAACCCCAATCCTCAACCCTCAGCCCTCATCGTCAATCCTCAGTCCTCAATCCTCAATCCTCAACCTTCAATCCTCAATACTCAATCTTCAATCCTCAATCCTCAATCCTCAATTCTCAATCCTCAATCCTCAAACCTCAATCCTCAATCCCCAATCCTCAATCTTCAATCCTCAATACTCAATCGTCAATCCTCAATCCTCAATCCTCAATCCTCAATCCTCAATGTTAATCCGCGATACCCAATCCTCAATGTTCGATCCTCAATCCTCAATCCTCAATCCTCAATCCTCAATCATCAATCCTCAATCCCCAATCCTCAATCTTCAATCCTCAATACTCAATCGTCAATCCTCAATCCTCAATCCTCAATCCTCAATCCTCAATGTTCAATCCGCGATACCCAATCCTCAATGTTCAATCCTCAATCCTCAATCCTCAATCCTCAATCCTCAATCATCAATCCTCAATCCTCAATCCTCAGTCCCCAAACCTCAATCCTCTATCTTCAATCCGCAATACTCAATCTTCAATCCTCGATACTCAATTCTCAATCCTCAATCCTCAATCCTCAATCGTCAGTCTTCAATCCTCAATCCTCAATTCTCAATCCTCAATCCTCAGTCCTCAGTCCTCAAACCTCAATCCTCAACCCTCAGCCCTCAATGCTCAATCCTCAATCCTCAATCTTCAATCCTCAATACTCAATCTTCAATCCTCAATCCTCAATCCTCAATCCTCAATCCTCAATCCTCAATCGTCAGTCTTCAATTCTCAATACTCAATCTGCAATCCTCAGTCCTCAATCCTCAATCCTCAATCCTCATTCTTCAATCCTCAATACCCAATCCTCAATCTTCAACACTCAATCCTCTATCCTCAATCTTCAATCCTCAATACTCAATCTTCGATCCTCAATCCTCAATCCTCAATCCTCAATCCTCAATGCTCAATCCTCAATCCGCAATCCTCAATTTTCAATCCTCAATCCTCAATCCTCAATCCTCAATTTTCAATCCTAATTCTTCAATCCTCAATACCCAATACTCAATCTTCAAACCTCAATCCTCAATCCTCAATTCTCAATCCTCAATCCTCAATACTCAATCTTCAATCCTCAATCGTCAACATTCAATCCTCAATACTCAATCTTCAACCCTCAATCCTCAATCCTCAAGCACCAATCCTCATTCTTCAATCCTCAATACCCAATCCTCAATCTTCAATCCTCGATCCTCAATCCTCAATCCTCAACCCTCAATCCTCGATCCTCTATCTTCAATCCTCAGTCCCAAATACTCAATCTTCAATCCTCAATCCTCAACACTCAATCTTCAATCCTCAATACTCAATCTTCAATCCTCAATCCTCAATATTCAATCCTCAATCCTCATTCTTCAATCCTCAATAACCAATCCTCAATCTTCAATCCTCAATCCTCAGACCTCAATTCTCAATCCTCAGTCCTCAATCCTCAATCCTCAGACCTCAAACACCAATACTCAACCCTCAGGACTCGTCCTCAATCCACAACCCTCAATCCTCAATCCTCAATCTTCAATCATCAATATTCAATCTTCAATCCTCAATCCTCAATCCTGAATCCTCAACACTGAATCCGCACCCTTCAGCCCTGTGTCCTCATCGATCATTTGGCAATCCTCAATCCTCAATAGAATATCCTCAATTCACAGTTTTGAATACTCAATACTCAATCTGCAATCTTCAGATCTCTATCCACAAACATCAATACTCATCACTCAACCCACAATACTCTGTCCCCAACCCTCAATCCTCAAACCTCAACCCTCAATCTCCAATCATCAATCCTCAATCCTCAATCCTCAATCCTCATTCGTCAACCTTCAATCCTCAATACTCAATCTTCAATCCTCAATCCAGAATCCTCAGACCTCAGTCCTCAATCCTCAACCCTCAATCTCCAATCATCAATCCTCAATCCTCAATCCTCAATCCTCATTCGTCAACCTTCAATCCTCAATACTCAATCTTCAATCCTCAATCCAGAATCCTCAGACCTCAGTCCTCAATCCTCAACCCTCAATCTCCAATCATCAATCCTCAATCCTCAATCCTCAATCCTCATTCGTCAACCTTCAATCCTCAATACTCAATCTTCAATCCTCAATCCAGAATCCTCAGACATCAGTCCTCAATCCTCAACCCTCAACCCTCAGCCCTCATCCTCAATCCTCAATCCTCAACCCTCAATTCTCAATCTTCAATCCTCGATACTCAATCGTCAGTCTTCAATTCCTGATACTCAATCTTCAATCCTCAATTCTCAATCCTCATTCCTCAATCCTCAATCCTCAATCCTCAGTCCTCAATCCTCAATCGTCAGACTTCAATCCTCAATACTCAATCTTCAATCCTCAATCCTCAATCCTCAATCATCAATCCTCAATACTCAATCTTCAATCCTCAATCCTCAATTCTCAATCATCAATACTCAATCCTCAATCCTGAATCCTCAGTACCCAATCCTCAATCTTCAATCCTCAATCCGCAATCCTCAATACTCAATCTTCAACCCTCAATCCTCAGTCCTCAAACCTCAATTCTGAATCCTCAATCCTGAACCCTCAATCTTCAATCCTCAATACTCAATCTTTAGTCCTCAATACCCAGTCCTCAAACGTCAATTCTGAATCCTCAATCCTGAATTCTCTATCTTCAATCCTCAGTCCCCAATCCTCAATATTCAATCCTCAATCCTCAATCCTCAATCCCCAATCCTCAATCTTCAATCCTCAATACTCAATCTTCAATCCTCAATCGTCAACATTCAATCCTCAATACTCAATCTTCAATCCTCAATCCTTAATCCTCATTCTTCAATCCTCAATACCCAATCCTCAATCTTCAATCCTCGATCCTCAATCCTCAATCCTCAACCCTCAATCCTCGATCCTCATTCTTCAATCCTCAATACTCAATCTTCAATCCTCAATCCTCAATCCTCAATCCTCAATCCTCAATCCTCAATCCTCAATCCTCAATCCTCAATCCTCAGACCCCAAACCTCAATCCTCAATCTTCAATCCTCAAAACTCAATCTCACAATCCTCGATCCTCAATACCCAATCCTCAATCCTGAATCCACAATCCTCAATCGTCAGTCTTCAATCCTCAATACTCAATCTTCAATCCTCAATCCTCAATCCTCAATCCCCAATCCTCATTCCTCAATCCTCAATACCCAATCCTAAATCTTCAATCCTCAATCCTCAATCCTCAATTCTCAATCCTCAATCCTCAGTCCTCAGTCCTCAAACCACAATCCTCAACCCTCAGACCTCATCCTCAATCCTCAATCCTCAACCCTCAATCCTCAATCTTCAATCCTCGATACTCAATCTTCAATCCTCAATCCTCAGTCCTCAAACCTCAATTCTGAATCCTCAATCCTGATTCCTCAATCTTCGGCCCTCAGTCCTCAACAATCAGTTGTCAATACTCAATACTCAATAGAATATCCTCAATTCACAGTTTTCAATAGTCAATCCCCATTCTTCAATCTTCAAACCTCATTCCACAAACAACAATTCCCATCACTCAACCCTCAGCACTCAGTACTCAATCTTCAATCCTCAATCCTCAATCCTCAATCTTCAATCCTCAATACTCAATCTTCAATCCTCAATCCTCAATTCTCAATCCTCAATACTCAATCCTCAATCGTCAATCCTCAATCCCCAATTCTCAATCTTCAATCCTCAAACCTCAATCCTCAATCCCCAATCCTCAATCTTCAATCCTCAATACTCAATCGTCAATCCTCAATCCTCAATCCTCGATCCTCAATCCTCAATGTTCAATCCGCGATACCCAATCCTCAATGTTCAATCCTCAATCCTCAATCCTCAATCCTCAATCCTCAATGATCAATCCTCAATCCTTGTTCCTCAGTCCCCAAACCTCAATCCTCAATCTTCAATCCTCAATACTCAATCTTCAATCCTCGATACTGAATACTCAATCCTCAATCCTCAATATTTAATCGTCATTCTTCAATCCTCAATACTCAATCTTCAATCCTCAATCCTCAATCCTCAATCCTCATTCTTCAATCCTCAATACCCAATCCTCAATCTACAATCCTCAATCCTCAATCCTCAATTCTCAATCCTCAATCCTCAGTCCTCAGTCCTCAAACCTGAATCCTCAGCCCTCAGCCCTCATCCTCAATCCTCAATCCTCTACACTCAATTCTCAATCCTCAATCCTCAATCGTCTGTCTTCAATCCTCAATACTCAATCATCAATCCTCAATCCTCAATCCTGAATCCTCAGTCCTCATTCTTCAATCCTCAATACCCAATCCTCAATCTTCAATCCTCGACCCTCAACCCTCAATTCTCATTCCTCAATCCTCAATCCTCAATCCTCAATCCTCAATCCTCAGTCCTCAGTCCTCAAACCTCAATCCTCAACCCTCAGGCCTCATCGTCAATCCTCAGTATTCAATCCTCAATCCTCAATCTTCAATGCTCAATACTCAACCTTCAATCCACAATACTCAATCTTCAATCCTCAATCCTCAATCCTCAATCCTCAATCCTCATTCTTCAATCCTCAACACCCAATCCTCAATCTTCAATCCTCAATCCTCAGTCCTCAATTCTCAATACTCAATCTTCAATCCTCAATACTCAATCTTCAATCCTCAACCCTCAATCCTCAATCCTCAATCATCAATCCTCAACCCTCAATCCTCGATCCTCAATCTTCAGTCCTTAGTCCCAAATCCTCAGCCTTCAATCCTCAATCCTCAACCTCCAACCTTCAGTCCTCAATACTCAATCTTCAATCCTCAATACTCAATCCTCAATCCTCAATCCTCAATCCACAATCGTCAATCCTCAATACTCAATCTTCGATCCTCAATCCTCAATCCTCAATCCTCAATCCTCAATCCTCAATCCGCAATCCTCAATCTTCAATACTCAATCCTCAATCCTCAATCCTCAATTTTCAATCCTAATTCTTCAATCCTCAATACCCAATACTCAATCTTCAATCCTCAATCCTCAATCCTCAATTCTCAATCCTCAATCCTCAGTCCTCAGTCCTCGATCCTCAAACATCAACCCTCAGACCTCATTGTCAATCCTCAATGCTCAATCCTCAATCCCCAATCTTCAATCCTCAATACTCAATCTTCAATCCTCAATCCTCAATTCTCAATCCTGAATCCTCAATCCTCATTCCTCAATCCTCAATCCTCAATCCTCAATCGTCAGTCGTCAATCCTCAATACTCAATTTTCAATTCTCAATCCTCAATCCTCAATCCTCAATACTCATTCTTCAATCCTCAATACCCAATCCTCAATCTTCAATCCTCAATCCTCAATCCTCAATTCTCAATCCTCAATCCTCAGTCCTCAGTCCTCAAACCTCAATCCTCAACCCTCAGCCCTCATCGTCAATCCTCAGTCCTCAATCCTCAATCCTCAACCTTCAATACTCAATACTCAATCTTCAATCCTCAATCCTCAATTCTCAATCCTCAATCCTCAATCCTCACTGCTCAATCCTCAATCCTCAATCCTCAATCGTCAGTCTTCAATCCTCAATACTCAATCTTCAATCCTCAAGCCTCGATCCTCAACCCTCAACCTTCAATCCTGAATACTCAATCTTCAATCCTCAATCCTCAATCCTCAATGCTCAATCTTCAATCCTCAATACTCAATCTTCAATCCTCAATCCTCAATCCTCAATCCTCAATAATCAATCCTCAATCCTCAATCATCAATCCTCATTCTTCAATCCTCAATCCTCAATCCTCATTCCTCAATCCTCAATCCTCAATCCTCATTCCTCAATCATCAATCCTCAATCTTCAATACTCAGTCCTCAATCCTCAATCCTCAATACTCAACCATCAATCCTCAAATCTCAATACTCAATAGAATATCCTGAATACTCAGGATTCAATACTCAAACCTCAATCCTCAACCCTCAGCCATCATCCTCCACCTTCAATCCTCAATCCTAAATCCTCAATCCTCAGTCATCAATCCTCAATCTTCAATACTCAATCGTCAATCTTCTATACTCAATACTCAATTCTCGAACCTCAATCCTCAATCCTCAAACCTCAATCTTCAATCCTCAATACTCAATCTTCGATCCTCAAACCTCAACCCTCAATCCTCAATCCTCAATCCTCAGTCATGAATACTCAATCTTCAATACTCAATTCTCAATCCTCAATCCTCAATCCTCAATCCTCAATCCTCAATCCTCAATCCTCAATCCTCATTCCTCAAACCTCAATCCTCAACCCTCAGTCCTCATCCTCAATTCTCAATTCTCAATTCTGAATCCTCAATTCTCAAACTTCAATCCTCAATAACCAATTTCCAATCCTAGATCCTCAATCCCCAATCCTCAATCGTTAATCCTCCATCTTCAATCCTCAATCCTCAATCCTCAATCCTAAATCCTCAATCCTCAGTCATCAATCCTCAATCTTCAATACTCAATCGTCAATCTTCTATCCTCAACACTCAATTCTCGATCCTCAATCCTCAATCCTCAATCATCAATCCTCAATACTCAATCATCAATACTCAGTTCTCAATACTCAATAGAATATCCAGAATTCTCAGTTTTCAATACTCAATCCTCAATCTTCAATCTTCATGTCTCCATCCACAAACATCAATTCTCATCACTCAACCCTCAACAGTCAGTCCTCAATCTTCAATCCTCAATTCTCAATACTCAATCCTGAGTCCTCAGTCCTCAATCTTCAATCCTCAATCCTCAATCCTAAAATCCTCAATCCTCAATATTCAACACACAACCCTCAACCATCAATCCGCAATACTCAACCATCAATCCCCAATTCTCAATACTCAATGGAATATCCTGAATTCTCAGTTTTCAATACTCAACCTCAATCTACAATCTTCAAGTCTCCATCCACTAACATTTATTCTGATCACTCAACCCTCAACACTCAGTCCTCAATCTTTAATCATCAATCCCCAATCCTCAATCTTCAATCCTCATTACTCAATCTTCAATCCTCAATCCTCAATCCTCAATCCTCAATCCTCAGTCATCAATCCTCAATCTTCAATACTCAATCCTCAATCCTCAATCCTCTATCCTCAAAGCTCAATCCTCATTCCTCAAACCTCAATCCTCAACCCTCAGTCCTCATCCTCCATCCTCAATCCTCAATCATCAATACTCAATTTTCAATCCTCAATACTCAACCTTCGATCCTCAATCCTCAGCCCTCAATCCTCAAACCTCAACCCTCAGTCATGAATACTCCATCTTCAATACTCAATACACAATTCTCAATCCTCAATCCTCAATCCTCAATCCTCAATCCTCAATCCTCATTCCTCAAACCTCAATACTCAACCCTCAGTCCTCGTCCTCAATTCCCAATTCTGAATCCTCAATCCTCAATTCTCAATCTTCAATCCTCAGTAATCAATCTTCAATCCTCAATCCCCAGACCTCAATCTTCAATCCTCAATGCTCAATCCTCAGTCCTCAGTCCTCATTCTTCAATTCTCAATACCCAATCCTCAATCCTCAATCCTCAATTCTGAATCTTCAATGCTCAGTCCTCAGTCCTCAAACCTCAATCCTCAACCCTCATCCCTCAATCTTCAATCCTCAATACACAACCTTCGATCCTCAATCCTCAGTCCTCAATCCTCAAACCTCAATCCTCAGTCATGAATACTCCATCTTCAATACTCAATACACAATTCTCAATCCTCAATCCTCAATCCTCAATCCTCAATCCTCAATCCTCCATCATCAATCCTCAATACTCAATCTTCAATCCTCAATCCTCAGTCCTCAAACCTCAATTCTGAATCCTCAATCCTGAATCCTCAATCTTCGGTCCTTAGTCCTCGACAATCAGTTGTCAATCCTCAATCCTCTATAGAATACCCTCAATTCACAGTTTTCAATACTCAATACTCATTCTGCAATCTTCAAACCTCTATCCACAAACATCATTTCTCATCACTCAACCCTCAACACTCAGTCCTCAATGTACAATCCTCAATCCTCAATCTTCAATCCTCAATTCTCAATCCTCAATCCTCAATTTTCAAACCTCATTCTTCAATCCTCAATACCCAGTACTCAATCTTCAATCCTCAATCCTCAATCCTCAATTCTCAATCCTCAATCCTCAGTCCTCAGTCCTCAGACCTCAACCCTCAATCCTCCGCCCCCATCGTCAATCCTCAATCCTCAATCCTCAATCCTCAATCCTCAATCTTCAATCCTCAATTCTCAATCTTCAATCCTCAATCCTCAAGTCTCAATCCTCAATCCTCAATCCTCAATCCTCAATCCTCAATCCTCAATTCTCAATCCTCAATCCTCAGTCCTCAGTCCTCAAACCCCAATCCTCAACCTTCAATCCTCAATACTCAATCTTCAATCCTCAATCCTCAATTCTCAACCCTGAATCCTCAAACCTCAATCCTCAATCCCCAATCCTCAATCTTCAATCCTCAATACTCAATCGTCAATCCTCAATCCTCAATCCTCAATCCTCAGTCCTCAGTCTTCAAACCTCAATCCTCAACCCTCAGCCCTCATCGTCAATCCTCAGTCCTCAATCCTCAATCCTCAACCTTCAATCCTCAATACTCAATCTTCAATCCTCAATCCTCAATTCTCAATCCTGAATCCTCAAACCTCAATCCTCAATCCCCAATCCTCAATCTTCAATCCTCAATACTCAATCGTCAATCCTCAATCCTCAATCCTCAATCCTCAATCCTCAATGTTAATCCGCGATACCCAATCCTCAATGTTCAATCCTCAATCCTCAATCCTCAATCCTCAATCCTCAATCATCAATCCTCAATCCCCAATCCTCAATCTTCAATCCTCAATACTCAATCGTCAATCCTCAATCCTCAATCCTCAATCCTCAATCCTCAATGTTCAATCCGCGATACCCAATCCTCAATGTTCAATCCTCAATCCTCAATCCTCAATCCTCAATCCTCAATCATCAATCCTCAATCCTCAATCCTCAGTCCCCAAACCTCAATCCTCTATCTTCAATCCGCAATACTCAATCTTCAATCCTCGATACTCAATTCTCAATCCTCAATCCTCAATCCTCAATCGTCAGTCTTCAATCCTCAATCCTCAATTCTCAATCCTCAATCCTCAGTCCTCAGTCCTCAAACCTCAATCCTCAACCCTCAGCCCTCAATGCTCAATCCTCAATCCTCAATCTTCAATCCTCAATACTCAATCTTCAATCCTCAATCCTCAATCCTCAATCCTCAATCCTCAATCCTCAATCGTCAGTCTTCAATTCTCAATACTCAATCTGCAATCCTCAGTCCTCAATCCTCAATCCTCAATCCTCATTCTTCAATCCTCAATACCCAATCCTCAATCTTCAACACTCAATCTTCAATCCTCAATACTCAATCGTCAATCCTCAATCCTCAATCCTCAATCCTCAATCCTCAATGTTAATCCGCGATACCCAATCCTCAATGTTCAATCCTCAATCCTCAATCCTCAATCCTCAATCCTCAATCATCAATCCTCAATCCCCAATCCTCAATCTTCAATCCTCAATACTCAATCGTCAATCCTCAATCCTCAATCCTCAATCCTCAATCCTCAATGTTCAATCCGCGATACCCAATCCTCAATGTTCAATCCTCAATCCTCAATCCTCAATCCTCAATCCTCAATCATCAATCCTCAATCCTCAATCCTCAGTCCCCAAACCTCAATCCTCTATCTTCAATCCGCAATACTCAATCTTCAATCCTCGATACTCAATTCTCAATCCTCAATCCTCAATCCTCAATCGTCAGTCTTCAATCCTCAATCCTCAATTCTCAATCCTCAATCCTCAGTCCTCAGTCCTCAAACCTCAATCCTCAACCCTCAGCCCTCAATGCTCAATCCTCAATCCTCAATCTTCAATCCTCAATACTCAATCTTCAATCCTCAATCGTCAACATTCAATCCTCAATACTCAATCTTCAACCCTCAATCCTCAATCCTCAAGCACCAATCCTCATTCTTCAATCCTCAATACCCAATCCTCAATCTTCAATCCTCGATCCTCAATCCTCAATCCTCAACCCTCAATCCTCGATCCTCTATCTTCAATCCTCAGTCCCAAATACTCAATCTTCAATCCTCAATCCTCAACACTCAATCTTCAATCCTCAATACTCAATCTTCAATCCTCAATCCTCAATATTCAATCCTCAATCCTCATTCTTCAATCCTCAATAACCAATCCTCAATCTTCAATCCTCAATCCTCAGACCTCAATTCTCAATCCTCAGTCCTCAATCCTCAATCCTCAGACCTCAAACCTCAATCCTGAATCCTGAATCCTCAATCTTCAGCCCTCAGTCCTCAACAATCAGTTATCAATCCCCAATCATCGATAGAATATCCTCAATTCACAGTTTTCAATACTCAATACTCAACCTGCAATCTTCGTATCTCTGTCCACAAACATCAATTCTCATCACTCAACCCTCAACACTCAGTCGCCAATCCTCAATCTTCAATCCACAATCCTCAACACTCAGTCCCCAATCCTCAATACTCAATCTTCAATTCTCAATCCTCAGTCATCAAACCTCAATCCCGAATCCTCAATCCTGAATCCTCAATCTTCAGCCCTCAGTCCTCAACAATCAGTTGTCAATCCCCAATCCTCAATAGAATATTCTCAATTCACAGTTTTCAATACTCAATACTCAATCTGCAATCTTCAGATCTCTATCCACAAACATCAATTCTCATCACTCAACCCTCAATACTCAGTCCCCAATCCTCAATCTTGAACCCTCAATCCTCAATCCTCAACCCTCAACCCTCAGCTCTCATCCTCAATCCTCAATCCTCAGCCCTCAATCCTCAATCCTCAATCCTCAATCCTCAATCTTCAATCCTCAATACTCAATCTGCAATCCTCAATCCTCAACCCTCAATCCTCAATCGTCAGTCTACAATCCTCAATACTCAATTTTCAATCCTCAATCCTCAATCCCCAATCCTCAGTCTTCAATCCTCAATCCACAATGCTCAATCCTCAATCCTCAATCCACAATCCTCAATCCTCAATCCTCAATCCTCAATCCTCAATCCTCAATCCTCGATCCTCAATCGTCAGTCTTCAATTCTTAATACTCAACCTTCAATCCTCAATCCTCAGCCCTCATCCTCAATCCTCAATCCTCAATCCTCAATCCTCAATCCTCAATCATCAATCTTCAATCCTCAATACTCAATCTTCAATCCTCAATCCTCAATTCTCAATTCTCAATCCTCATTCCTCAATCCTCAATCCTCAATCCTCAGTCCTCAATCCTCAATCGTCAGTCTTCAATCCTCAATACTCAATCTTCAATCCTCAATCCTCAATCCTCAGTCTTCAATCCTCTACACTCAATCTTCAATCCTCAATCCTCAGTCCTCAAACCTCAATTCTGAATACTCAATCCTGAATCCTTAATCCTCGGCCCTCAGTCATCAACAATCAGTTGTCAATCCTCAATCCTCAATAGAATATCCTCAATTCACAGTTTTCAATACTCAATACTCAATCTGGAATCTTCAAACCTCTATCCACAAACATCAATTCTCATCACTCAACCCTCAACACTCAGTCCTCAATGTTCAATCCTCAATCCTCCATCCTCAATCATCAATCGTCAATCTTCAATCCTCAATACTCAATCTTCAATCCTCAATCCTCAATCCTCAATCCTCAATCCTCAATCCTCATTCTTCAATCCTCAATACCCAATCCTCAATCTTCAATCCTCAATCCTCAATCCTCAATCCTCAATCCTCAATCGTCAACCCTCAATTTTCAATCCTCATTCTTCAATCCTCAATACCCAATACTCAACCTTCAATCCTCAATCCTCAAACCTCAATCCTCAATTCTCAATCCTCAATCCTCAATCCTCAATCCTCAATCCTCAATCCTCGATCCTCAATCGTCAGTCTTCAATTCTTAATACTCAATCTTCAATCCTCAATCCTCAATCCCCAATCCTCAATCCTCATTCTTCAATCCTCAATACCCAATCCTCAATCCTCAATCTTTAATCCTCAATCCGCAATCCTCAACTCTCAATCCTCAATTCTCAGTCCTCAGTCCTCAAACCTCAATCCTCAACCCTCATTCCTCATCCTCAATCCTCAATCCTCAATCTTCAATCCTCAATCCTCAATCCTCAATACTCAATCTTCAATCGTCAATGCTCAATTCTCAATCCTCAATCCTCAATCCTCAATCGTCAATCCTCAATCCTCAATCCCCAATTGTCAGTCTTCAATCCTCAATACTTAATCTTCAATCCTCAATCCTCAATCCGCAATCGTCAATCTTCAATCCTCAATTCTCAACCCTCAATCCTCAATCCTCAATCTTCAATCCTCAATACTAAATCTTCAATCCTCAATCCTCAATCCTCAATCATCAATCCTCAATCCTCAATCCTCAATCCTGAATATTCAATCCTCAATACTCAATCTGCAATCCTCAATCCTAAATCCTCAATACTCAATCCTCATTCTTCAATCCTCAATACCGAATCCTCAGTCTTCAATCCTCAATCCTCAATCCTCAATCCTCATACCTCAATCCTCAATGTTCAATCCTCAATACCCAATCCTCAATCTTCAATCCTCAATCCTCAATCCTCAATACTCAATCCTCAATACTCTGTCCTCAAACCTCAATCCTGAATCCTCAACACTGAATCCGCAACCTTCAGCCCTGTGTCCTCATCGATCATTTGGCAATCCTCAATCCTCAATAGAATATCCTCAATTCACAGTTTTCAATACTCAATACTCAATCTGCAATCTTCAGATCTCTATCCACAAACATCAATACTCATCACTCAACCCACAATACTCTGTCCCCAACCCTCAATCCTCAAACCTGAACCCTCAATCTCCAATCATCAATCCTCAATCCTCAATCCTCAATCCTCATTCGTCAACCTTCAATCCTCAATACTCAATCTTCAATCCTCAATCCAGAATCGTCAGACCTCAGTCCTCAATCCTCAACCCTCAATCTCCAATCATCAATCCTCAATCCTCAATCCTCAATCCTCATTCGTCAACCTTCAATCCTCAATACTCAATCTTCAATCCTCAATCCAGAATCCTCAGACCTCAGTCCTCAATCCTCATCCCTCAACCCTCAGCCCTCATCCTCAATCCTCAATCCTCAACCCTCAATTCTCAATCTTCAATCCTCGATACTCAATCGTCAGTCTTCAATTCTTGATACTCAATCTTCAATCCTCAATTCTCAATCCTCATTCCTCAATCCTCAATCCTCAATCCTCAGTCCTCAATCCTCAATCGTCAGACTTCAATCCTCAATACTCAATCTTCAATCCTCAATCCTCAATCCTCAATCATCAATCCTCAATACTCAATCTTCAATCCTCAATCCTCAGTCCTCAAACCTCAATTCTGAATCCTCAATCCTGAATCCTCAAATTTTCGGTCCTTAGTCCTCGACAATCAGTTGTCAATCCTCAATCCTCTATAGAATACCCTCAATTCACAGTTTTCAATACTCAATACTTAATCTGCAATCTTCAAAACTCTATCCACAAACACCAATTCTCATCACTCAACCCACAACACTCAGTCCTCAATGTTCAATACTCAATCCTCAATCCTCAATCCTCAATCGTCAATCTTCAACCCTCAATACTCAATCTTCAACCCTCAATCCTCAATCCTCAATCCTCATTCTTCAATCCTCAATACTCAATCCTCAATCTTCAACCCTCAATCCTCAATCCTCAATTCTCAATCCTCAATCCTCAATCCTCAATCCTCAATCGTCAATCTTCAATCCTCAATACTCAATCTTCAATGCTCAATCCTCAATCCTCAATCCTCAATCCTCATTCTTCAATCCTCAATACACAATCTTCAATCCTCAATCCTCAATCTTCAATCCTCAATTCTCAATCCTCAATCCTCAGTCCTCAGTCCTCAAACCTCAATCCTCAACCCTCAGCCCTCATTGTCAATCCTCAATCTTCAATCCTCAATCCTCAACCTTCAATGCTCAATACACAATCTTCAATCCTCAATCCTCAATCTTCAATCCTCAATTCTCAATCCTCAATCCTCAATCCTCATTCTTCAATCCTCAATAACCAATCCTCAATCTTCAATCCTCAATCCTCAGACCTCAATTCTCAATCCTCAGTCCTCAATCCTCAATCCTCAGACCTCAAACCTCAATCCTGAATCCTGAATCCTCAATCTTCAGCCCTCAGTCCTCAACAATCAGTTATCAATCCCCAATCATCGATAGAATATCCTCAATTCACAGTTTTCAATACTCAATACTCAACCTGCAATCTTCGTATCTCTGTCCACAAACATCAATTCTCATCACTCAACCCTCAACACTCAGTCGCCAATCCTCAATCTTCAATCCACAATCCTCAACACTCAGTCCCCAATCCTCAATACTCAATCTTCAATTCTCAATCCTCAGTCATCAAACCTCAATCCCGAATCCTCAATCCTGAATCCTCAATCTTCAGCCCTCAGTCCTCAACAATCAGTTGTCAATCCCCAATCCTCAATAGAATATTCTCAATTCACAGTTTTCAATACTCAATACTCAATCTGCAATCTTCAGATCTCTATCCACAAACATCAATTCTCATCACTCAACCCTCAATACTCAGTCCCCAATCCTCAATCTTGAACCCTCAATCCTCAATCCTCAACCCTCAACCCTCAGCTCTCATCCTCAATCCTCAATCCTCAGCCCTCAATCCTCAATCCTCAATCCTCAATCCTCAATCTTCAATCCTCAATACTCAATCTGCAATCCTCAATCCTCAACCCTCAATCCTCAATCGTCAGTCTACAATCCTCAATACTCAATTTTCAATCCTCAATCCTCAATCCCCAATCCTCAGTCTTCAATCCTCAATCCACAATGCTCAATCCTCAATCCTCAATCCACAACCTTCAATCCTAAATACACAATCTTCAATCCTCAATCACAATCCTCAATCCTCAATCCTCAATACTCAATCCTGAATCTTCAATCCTCAATACTCAATCTGCAATCCTCAATCCTCAATACTCAATCCTCAATACTCATTCTTCAATCCTCAATACCGAATCCTCATTCTTCAATCCTCAATACACAATCTTCAATCCTCAATCCTGAATCCTCAATCCTCAATTCTCAATCCTCAATCCTCAGTCCTCAGTCCTCAAACCTCAATCCTCGACCCTCAGCCCTCATTGTCAATCCTCAATCTTCAATCCTCAATCCTCAGCATTCAATGCTCAATACTCAATCTTCAATCCTCAATCCACAATCCTCAATCCTCAATCCTCAATCCTCAATCCTCAATCCTCAATCCTCGATCCTCAATCGTCAGTCTTCAATTCTTAATACTCAACCTTCAATCCTCAATCCTCAGCCCTCATCCTCAATCCTCAATCCTCAATCCTCAATCCTCAATCCTCAATCATCAATCTTCAATCCTCAATACTCAATCTTCAATCCTCAATCCTCAATTCTCAATTCTCAATCCTCATTCCTCAATCCTCAATCCTCAATCCTCAGTCCTCAATCCTCAATCGTCAGTCTTCAATCCTCAATACTCAATCTTCAATCCTCAATCCTCAATCCTCAGTCTTCAATACTCTACACTCAATCTTCAATCCTCAATCCTC
Organism: Calliopsis andreniformis; assembly: GCF_051401765.1. Classification (NCBI taxonomy): domain Eukaryota; kingdom Metazoa; phylum Arthropoda; class Insecta; order Hymenoptera; family Andrenidae; genus Calliopsis; species Calliopsis andreniformis. Next base: position 131,334 of record NW_027480473.1, on the reverse strand, counting down.
AGTCCTCAAACCTCAATTCTGAATACTCAATCCTGAATCCTTAATCCTCGGCCCTCAGTCATCAACAATCAGTTGTCAATCCTCAATCCTCAATAGAATATCCTCAATTCACAGTTTTCAATACTCAATACTCAATCTGGAATCTTCAAACCTCTATCCACAAACATCAATTCTCATCACTCAACCCTCAACACTCAGTCCTCAATGTTCAATCCTCAATCCTCCATCCTCAATCATCAATCGTCAATCTTCAATCCTCAATACTCAATCTTCAATCCTCAATCCTCAATCCTCAATCCTCAATCCTCAATCCTCATTCTTCAATCCTCAATACCCAATCCTCAATCTTCAATCCTCAATCCTCAATCCTCAATCCTCAATCCTCAATCGTCAACCCTCAATTTTCAATCCTCATTCTTCAATCCTCAATACCCAATACTCAACCTTCAATCCTCAATCCTCAAACCTCAATCCTCAATTCTCAATCCTCAATCCTCAATCCTCAATCCTCAATCCTCAATCCTCGATCCTCAATCGTCAGTCTTCAATTCTTAATACTCAATCTTCAATCCTCAATCCTCAATCCCCAATCCTCAATCCTCATTCTTCAATCCTCAATACCCAATCCTCAATCCTCAATCTTTAATCCTCAATCCGCAATCCTCAACTCTCAATCCTCAATTCTCAGTCCTCAGTCCTCAAACCTCAATCCTCAACCCTCATTCCTCATCCTCAATCCTCAATCCTCAATCTTCAATCCTCAATCCTCAATCCTCAATACTCAATCTTCAATCGTCAATGCTCAATTCTCAATCCTCAATCCTCAATCCTCAATCGTCAATCCTCAATCCTCAATCCCCAATTGTCAGTCTTCAATCCTCAATACTTAATCTTCAATCCTCAATCCTCAATCCGCAATCGTCAATCTTCAATCCTCAATTCTCAACCCTCAATCCTCAATCCTCAATCTTCAATCCTCAATACTAAATCTTCAATCCTCAATCCTCAATCCTCAATCATCAATCCTCAATCCTCAATCCTCAATCCTGAATATTCAATCCTCAATACTCAATCTGCAATCCTCAATCCTAAATCCTCAATACTCAATCCTCATTCTTCAATCCTCAATACCGAATCCTCAGTCTTCAATCCTCAATCCTCAATCCTCAATCCTCATACCTCAATCCTCAATGTTCAATCCTCAATACCCAATCCTCAATCTTCAATCCTCAATCCTCAATCCTCAATACTCAATCCTCAATACTCTGTCCTCAAACCTCAATCCTGAATCCTCAACACTGAATCCGCAACCTTCAGCCCTGTGTCCTCATCGATCATTTGGCAATCCTCAATCCTCAATAGAATATCCTCAATTCACAGTTTTCAATACTCAATACTCAATCTGCAATCTTCAGATCTCTATCCACAAACATCAATACTCATCACTCAACCCACAATACTCTGTCCCCAACCCTCAATCCTCAAACCTGAACCCTCAATCTCCAATCATCAATCCTCAATCCTCAATCCTCAATCTTCATTCGTCAACCTTCAATCCTCAATACTCAATCTTCAATCCTCAATCCAGAATCCTCAGACCTCAGTCCTCAATCCTCAACCCTCAATCTCCAATCATCAATCCTCAATCCTCAATCCTCAATCCTCATTCGTCAACCTTCAATCCTCAATACTCAATCTTCAATCCTCAATCCAGAATCCTCAGACCTCAGTCCTCAATCCTCATCCCTCAACCCTCAGCCCTCATCCTCAATCCTCAATCCTCAACCCTCAATTCTCAATCTTCAATCCTCGATACTCAATCGTCAGTCTTCAATTCTTGATACTCAATCTTCAATCCTCAATTCTCAATCCTCATTCCTCAATCCTCAATCCTCAATCCTCAGTCCTCAATCCTCAATCGTCAGACTTCAATCCTCAATACTCAATCTTCAATCCTCAATCCTCAATCCTCAATCATCAATCCTCAATACTCAATCTTCAATCCTCAATCCTCAGTCCTCAAACCTCAATTCTGAATCCTCAATCCTGAATCCTCAAATTTTCGGTCCTTAGTCCTCGACAATCAGTTGTCAATCCTCAATCCTCTATAGAATACCCTCAATTCACAGTTTTCAATACTCAATACTTAATCTGCAATCTTCAAAACTCTATCCACAAACACCAATTCTCATCACTCAACCCACAACACTCAGTCCTCAATGTTCAATACTCAATCCTCAATCCTCAATCCTCAATCGTCAATCTTCAACCCTCAATACTCAATCTTCAACCCTCAATCCTCAATCCTCAATCCTCATTCTTCAATCCTCAATACTCAATCCTCCATCTTCAACCCTCAATCCTCAATCCTCAATTCTCAATCCTCAATCCTCAATCCTCAATCCTCAATCGTCAATCTTCAATCCTCAATACTCAATCTTCAATGCTCAATCCTCAATCCTCAATCCTCAATCCTCATTCTTCAATCCTCAATACACAATCTTCAATCCTCAATCCTCAATCTTCAATCCTCAATTCTCAATCCTCAATCCTCAGTCCTCAGTCCTCAAACCTCAATCCTCAACCCTCAGCCCTCATTGTCAATCCTCAATCTTCAATCCTCAATCCTCAACCTTCAATGCTCAATACTCAATCTTCAATCCTCAATCCACAATCCTCAATCCTCAATCCTCAATACTCAATCCTCAATCCTCAATCCTCAATCCTCGATCCTCAATCGTCAGTCTTCAATTCTTGATACTCAATCTTCAATCCTCAATCCTCAGCCCTCATCCTCAATCCTCAATCCTCAATCCTCAATCCTCAATCCTCAATCATCAATCTTCAATCCTCAATACTCAATCTTCAATCCTCAATCCTCAATTCTCAATCCTCATTCCTCAATCCTCAATCCTCAATCCTCAGTCCTCAATCCTCAATCGTCAGTCTTCAATCCTCAATACTCAATCTTCAATCCTCAATCCTCAATCCTCAGTCTTCAATCCTCAATACTCAATCTTCAATCCTCAATCCTCAGTCCCCAAACCTCAATTCTGAATACTCAATCCTGAATCCTTAATCCTCGGCCCTCAGTCATCAACAATCAGTTGTCAATCCTCAATCCTCAATAGAATATCCTCAATTCACAGTTTTCAATACTCAATACTCAATCTGCAATCTTCAGATCTCTATCCACAAACATCAATACTCATCACTCAACCCACAATACTCTGTCCCCAACCCTCAATCCTCAAACCTCAACCCTCAATCTCCAATCATCAATCCTCAATCCTCAATCCTCAATCCTCATTCGTCAACCTTCAATCCTCAATACTCAATCTTCAATCCTCAATCCAGAATCCTCAGACCTCAGTCCTCAATCCTCAACCCTCAACCCTCAGCCCTCATCCTCAATCCTCAATCCTCAACCCTCAATTCTCAATCTTCAATCCTCGATACTCAATCGTCAGTCTTCAATTCTTGATACTCAATCTTCAATCCTCAATTCTCAATCCTCATTCCTCAATCCTCAATCCTCAATCCTCAGTCCTCAACCCTCAATCGTCAGACTTCAATCCTCAATACTCAATCTTCAATCCTCAATCCTCAATCCTCAATCATCAATCCTCAATACTCAATCTTCAATCCTCAATCCTCAGTCCTCAAACCTCAATTCTGAATCCTCAATCCTGAATCCTCAAACTTCGGTCCTTAGTCCTCGACAATCAGTTGTCAATCCTCAATCCTCTATAGAATACCCTCAATTCACAGTTTTCAATACTCAATACTTAATCTGCAATCTTCAAAACTCTATCCACAAACACCAATTCTCATCACTCAACCCACAACACTCAGTCCTCAATGTTCAATACTCAATCCTCAATCCTCAATCCTCAATCGTCAATCTTCAACCCTCAATACTCAATCTTCAACCCTCAATCCTCAATCCTCAATCCTCAATCCTCATTCTTCAATCCTCAATACTCAATCCTCAATCTTCAACCCTCAATCCTCAATCCTCAATTCTCAATCCTCAATCCTCAATCCTCAATCCTCAATCGTCAATCTTCAATCCTCAATACTCAATCTTCAATGCTCAATCCTCAATCCTCAATCCTCAATCCTCATTCTTCAATCCTCAATACACAATCTTCAATCCTCAATCCTCAATCTTCAATCCTCAATTCTCAATCCTCAATCCTCAGTCCTCAGTCCTCAAACCTCAATCCTCAACCCTCAGCCCTCATTGTCAATCCTCAATCTTCAATCCTCAATCCTCAACCTTCAATGCTCAATACTCAATCTTCAATCCTCAATCCACAATCCTCAATCCTCAATCCTCAATCCTCAATCCTCAATCCTCAATCCTCAATCCTCGATCCTCAATCGTCAGTCTTCAATTCTTGATACTCAATCTTCAATCCTCAATCCTCAGCCCTCATCCTCAATCCTCAATCCTCAATCCTCAATCCTCAATCCTCAATCATCAATCTTCAATCCTCAATACTCAATCTTCAATCCTCAATCCTCAATTCTCAATCCTCATTCCTCAATCCTCAATCCTCAATCCTCAGTCCTCAATCCTCAATCGTCAGTCTTCAATCCTCAATACTCAATCTTCAATCATCAATCCTCAATCCTCAGTCTTCAATCCTCAATACTCAATCTTCAATCCTCAATCCTCAGTCCTCAAACCTCAATTCTGAATACTCAATCCTGAATCCTTAATCCTCGGCCCTCAGTCATCAACAATCAGTTGTCAATCCTCAATCCTCAATAGAATATCCTCAATTCACAGTTTTCAATACTCAATACTCAATCTGCAATCTTCAAACCTCTATCCACAAACATCAATTCTCATCACTCAACCCTCAACACTCAGACCTCAATGTTCAATTCTCAATCCTCCATCCTCAATCCTCAATCATCAATCTTCAATCCTCAATACTCAATCTTCAATCCTCAATCCTCAATTCTCAATCCTCATTCCTCAATCCTCAATCCTCAATCCTCAGTCCTCAATCCTCAATCGTCAGTCTTCAATCCTCAATACTCAATCTTCAATCCTCAATCCACAATCCTCAGTCTTCAATCCCCAATCCTCAATCTTCAATCCTCAAAACTCAATCTTCAATCCTCGGTCATCAATACTCAATCCTCAATCCTCAATCCTCAATCCTCAATCGTCAGTCTTCAATCCTCAATACTCAATCTTCAATCCTCAATCCTCAATCCTCAATCCCCAATCCTCATTCCTCAAACCTCAATACCCAATCCTAAATCTTCAATCCTCAATCCTCAATCCTCAATTCTCAATCCTCAATACACAATCTTCAATCCTGAATCACAATCCTCAATCCTCAATCCTCAATCCTCAATCCTGAATCTTCAATCCTCAATACTCAATCTGCAATCCTCAATCCTCAATACTCAATCCTCAATACTCATTCTTCAATCCTCAATACCGAATCCTCAATCTTCAATCCTCAATGCTCAATCCTCAATCCTCAATCCTCAACCTTCAATCCTCAATCCTCAATCCTCAATCCTCAATCCTCAATCCTCAATCGTCAATCTTCAACCCTCAATACTCAATCTTCAATCCTCAATCCTCAATCCTCAATCCTCAATCCTCATTCTTCAATCCTTGATACTCAATCCTCAATCTTCAACCCTCAATCCTCAATCCTCAATTCTCAATCCTCAATCCTCAATCCTCAATCCTCAATCGTCAATCTTCAATCCTCAATACTCAATCTTCAATGCTCAATCCTCAATCCTCAATCCTCGATCCTCATTCTTCAATCCTCAATACACAATCTTCAATCCTCAGTCCTCAATCCTCAATCCTCAATTCTCAATCCTCAATCCTCAGTCCTCAGTCCTCAAACCTCAATCCTCAACCCTCAGCCCTCATTGTCAATCCTCAATCTTCAATCCTCAATCCTCAACCTTCAATGCTCAATACTCAATCTTCAATACTCAATCCACAATCCTCAATCCTCAATCCTCAATCCTCAATCCTCAATCCTCAATCCTCAATCCTCGATCCTCAATCGTCAGTCTTCAATTCTTAATACTCAACCTTCAATCCTCAATCCTCAGCCCTCATCCTCAATCCTCAATCCTCAATCCTCAATCCTCAATCCTCAATCATCAATCTTCAATCCTCAATACTCAATCTTCAATCCTCAATCCTCAATTCTCAATCCTCATTCCTCAATCCTCAATCCTCAATCCTCAGCCCTCAATCCTGAATCGTCAGTCTTCAATCCTCAATACTCAATCTTCAATCCTCAATCCTCAATCCTCAGTCTTCAATCCTCAATACTCAATCTTCAATCCTCAATCCTCAGTCCTCAAACCTCAATTCTGAATACTCAATCCTGAATCCTTAACCCTCGGCCCTCAGTCATCAACAATCAGTTGTCAATCCTCAATCCTCAATAGAATATCCTCACAGTTTTCACAGTTTTCAATACTCAATACTCAATCTGCAATCTTCAAACCTCTATCCACAAACATCAGTTCTCATCACTCAACCCTCAACACTCAGTCCTCAATGTTCAATCCTCAATCTTCCATCCTCAATCCTCAATCGTCAATCTTCAATCCTCAATACTCAATCTTCAATCCTCAATCCTCAACCCTCAATCCTCAATCCTCAATCCTCATTCTTCAATCCTCAATACCCAATCCTCAATCTTCAATCCTCAATCCTCAATCCTCAATCCTCAATCCTCAATCGTCAACCCTCAATTTTCAATCCTCATTCTTCAATCCTCAATACCCAATACTCAACCTTCAATCCTCAATCCTCAATCCTCAATCCTCAATTCTCAATCCTCAATCCTGAGTCCTCAGTCCTCAAACCTCAATCCTCAACCCTCAGCCCTCATTGTCAATCCTCGATGTTCAATCCTCAATCCTCAATCTTCAATGCTCGATACTCAATCTTCAATCCTCAATCCTCAATTCTCAATCCTCAATCCTCAATCCTCAATCCTCAATCCTCAATCCTCGATACTCAATCGTCAGTCTACAATTCTTAATACTCAATCTTCAATCCTCAATCCTCAATCCCCAATCCTCAATCCTCATTCTTCAATCCTCAATACCCAATCCTCAATCCTCAATCTTTAATCCTCAATCCGCAATCCTCAATCCTCAATACTCAATCTTCAATCCTCAATGCTCAATTCTCAATCCTCAATCCTCAATCCTCAATCCTCAATCCTCAATCCTCAATCCTCAATTGTCAGTCTTCAATCCTCAATACTTAATCTTCAATCCTCAATCCTCAATCCGCAATCGTCAATCTTCAATCCTCAATTCTCAACCCTCAATCCTCAATCCTCAATCTTCAATCCTCAATACTAAATCTTCAATCCTCAATCCACAATCCTCAATCCTCAATCCTCAATCCTCAATCCTCAATCCTGAATATTCAATCCTCAATACTCAATCTGCAATCCTCAATCCTAAATCCTCAATACTCAATCCTCATTCTTCAATCCTCAATACCGAATCCTCAGTCTTCAATCCTCAATCCTCAATCCTCAATCCTCATCCCTCAATCCTCAATGTTCAATCCTCAATACCCAATCCTCAATCTTCAATCCTCAATCCTCAATCCTCAATACTCAATCCTCAATCCTCAATCCTCAATCCTCAATCCTCAATCCTGAATATTCAATCCTCAATACTCAATCTGCAATCCTCAATCCTAAATCCTCAATACTCAATCCTCATTCTTCAATCCTCAATACCGAATCCTCAGTCTTCAATCCTCAATCCTCAATCCTCAATCCTCATCCCTCAATCCTCAATGTTCAATCCTCAATACCCAATCCTCAATCCTCAATCTTCAATCCTCGATCCTCAATCCTCAATCCATAATACTCAATCTTCAATCCTCAATGCTCAATTCTCAATCCTCAATCCTCAATCCTCAATCCTCAATCCTCAATCCTCAATCCTCAATTGTCAGTCTTCAATCCTCAATACTTAATCTTCAATCCTCAATCCTCAATCCTCAATCCTCAATCCTCAGTCATCAAACCTCAATCCTCAACCCTCAGCCCTCATCGTCAATCCACAATCTTCAATCCTCAATACTCAATCTTCAATCATCAATCCTCAATACTCAATCCTCAATCCGCATTCTTCAATCCTCAATACCCAATCCTCAATCCTCAATCTTTAATCCTCAATCCTCTTTCCTCAATCCCCAATCTTCAATACCCAATCCTCAATCCTCAATCTTTAATCCTCAATCCTCCTTCCTCAATCCTCAATCTTCAATCCTCAATACTCAATCTTCAATCCTCAAACCACAATCCTCAATCCTCAATCCTCATTCTTCAATCCTCAATACCCAATCCTCAATCTTCAATCCTCAATCCTCAATCCTCAATTCTCAATCCTCAATCCTCAATTTTCAATCCTCATTCTTCAATCCTCAAACCTCAACCCTCAACCCTCATCTCTCATCCTCAATCGTCAGTCTTCAATCCTCAATACTCAATCTCCAATCCTCAATCCTCAATCCCCAATCCTCAATCTTCAATCCTAAATCCTCAATCCTCAATCCTCAATCCTCAATCCTCAATCTTCAATCCTCAATCCTCAATCCTCAATCCTCAATCATCAATCTTCAATCCTCAATACTCAATCTTCAATCCTCAATCCTCAATCCTCAATCCTCAATCTTCAATCCTCAATCCTCAATCTTCAATCCTCATTCTTCAATCCTCAATACCGAATCCTCAATCTTCAATCCTCAATCCTCAATCCTCAATCCTCATCCCTCAATCCTCAATGCTCAATCCTCAATACCCAATCCTCAATCTTCAATCCTCAATCCTCAATCCTCAATCCTCAATCCTCAATCCTCAGTCCTCAAACCTCAATCCTGAATCCTCAATCCTGAATCCTCAAACTTCATCCCTGAGTCCTCAACGATCAGTTGTCAATCCTCAATCCTCAATAGAATATCCTCAATTCGCAGTTTTCAATACTCAATACTCAGTCTGCAATCTTCAGATCTCTATCCACAAGCATCAATTCTCGTCACTCAACCCTCAATACTCAGTCCCCAATCCTCAATCTTCAAACCTCAACCCTCAATTCTCAATCCTCAATCATCAATCCGCAATCCTCAATCCTCAATCCTCAATCCTCAACCCTCATTCTTCAATCCTCAATACCCAATCCTCAATCTTCAATCCTCAATCCTCAATCCTCAATTCTCAATAGTCAATCTTCAATCCTCAATCCTCAATCCTCAATCCTCAATCCTCAATCCTCATTCTTCAATCCTCAATACCGAATCCTCAATCTTCAATCCTCAGTCCTCAATCCTCAATCCTCATCCCTCAATCCTCAATGCTCAATCCTCAATACCCAATCCTCAATCTTCAATCCTCAATCCTCAATCCTCAATCCTCAATCCTCAATCCTCAGTCCTCAAACCTCAATCCTGAATGCTCAATCCTGAATCCTCAAACTTCATCCCTGAGTCCTCAACGATCAGTTGTCAATCCTCAATCCTCAATAGAATATCCTCAATTCGCAGTTTTCAATACTCAATACTCAGTCTGCAATCTTCAGATCTCTATCCACAAGCATCAATTCTCGTCACTCAACCCTCAATACTCAGTCCCCAATCCTCAATCTTCAAACCTCAACCCTCAATTCTCAATCCTCAATCATCAATCCGCAATCCTCAATCCTCAATCCTCAATCCTCAACCCTCATTCTTCAATCCTCAATACCCAATCCTCAATCTTCAATCCTCAATCCTCAATCCTCAATTCTCAATAGTCAATCTTCAATCCTCAATCCTCAATCCTCAATCCTCAATCCTCAATCCTCATTCTTCAATCCTCAATACCGAATCCTCAATCTTCAATCCTCAGTCCTCAATCCTCAATCCTCATCCATCAATCCTCAATGTTCAATCCTCAATACCCAATCCTCAATCTTCAATCCTCAATCCTCAATCCTCAATCCTCAATCCTCAATCCTCAGTCCGCAAACCTCAATCCTGAATGCTCAATCCTGAATCCTCAAACTTCATCCCTGAGTCCTCAACGATCAGTTGTCAATCCTCAATCCTCAATAGAATATCCTCAAATCGCAGTCTTCAATCCGCAATACTCAATCTGCAGTCTTCAGATCTCTATCCACAAGCATCAATTCTCTTCACTCAACCCTCAATACTCAGTCCCCAATCCTCAATCTTCAAACCTCAACCATCAATTCTCAATCCTCAATCATCAATCCTCAATCCTCAATCCTCAATCCTCAATTCTCAATCCTCAATCCTCAGTCCTCAGTCCACAAACCTCAATCCTCAACCCTCAGCCCTCATTGTCAATCCTCAATCTTCAATCCTCAATCCTCAACCTTCAATGCTCAATACTCAATCTTCAATCCTCAATCCACAATCCTCAATCCTCAATCCTCAATCCTCAATCCTCAATCCTCAATCATCAATCCTCGATCCTCAATCGTCAGTCTTCAATTCTTAATACTCAACCTTCAATCCTCAATCCTCAGCCCTCATCCTCAATCCTCAATCCTCAATCCTCAATCCTCAATCCTCAATCATCAATCTTCAATCCTCAATACTCAATCTTCAATCCTCAATCCTCAATTCTCAATCCTCATTCCTCAATCCTCAATCCTCAATCCTCAGTCCTCAATCCTCAATCGTCAGTCTTCAATCCTCAATACTCAATCTTCAATCCTCAATCCTCAATCCTCAATCCTCAGTCTTCAATCCTCAATACTCAATCTTCAATCCTCAATCCTCAGTCCTCAAACCTCAATTCTGAATACTCAATCCTGAATCCTTAATCCTCGGCCCCCAGTCATCAACAATCAGTTGTCAATCATCAATCCTCAACAGAATATCCTCAATTCACAGCTTTCAATACTCAATACTCAATCTGCAATCTTCAAACCTCTATCCACAAACATCAATTCTCATCACTCAACCCTCAACACTCAGTCCTCAATGTTCAATCCTCAATCCTCCATCCTCAATCCTCAATCGTCAATCTTCAATCCTCAATACTCAATCTTCAATCCTCAATCCTCAATCCTCAATCCTCAATCCTCAATCGTCAATCTTCAATCCTCAATACTCAATCTTCAATGCTCAATCCTCAATCCTCAATCCTCAATCCTCATTCTTCAATCCTCAATACACAATCTTCAATCCTCAATCCTCAATCTTCAATCCTCAATTCTCAATCCTCAATCCTCAGTCCTCAGTCCTCAAACCTCAATCCTCAACCCTCAGCCCTCATTGTCAATCCTCAATCTTCAATCCTCAATCCTCAACCTTCAATGCTCAATACTCAATCTTCAATCCTCAATCCACAATCCTCAATCCTCAATCCTCAATACTCAATCCTCAATCCTCAATCCTCAATCCTCGATCCTCAATCGTCAGTCTTCAATTCTTGATACTCAATCTTCAATCCTCAATCCTCAGCCCTCATCCTCAATCCTCAATCCTCAATCCTCAATCCTCAATCCTCAATCATCAATCTTCAATCCTCAATACTCAATCTTCAATCCTCAATCCTCAATTCTCAATCCTCATTCCTCAATCCTCAATCCTCAATCCTCAGTCCTCAATCCTCAATCGTCAGTCTTCAATCCTCAATACTCAATCTTCAATCCTCAATCCTCAATCCTCAGTCTTCAATCCTCAATACTCAATCTTCAATCCTCAATCCTCAGTCCCCAAACCTCAATTCTGAATACTCAATCCTGAATCCTTAATCCTCGGCCCTCAGTCATCAACAATCAGTTGTCAATCCTCAATCCTCAATAGAATATCCTCAATTCACAGTTTTCAATACTCAATACTCAATCTGCAATCTTCAGATCTCTATCCACAAACATCAATACTCATCACTCAACCCACAATACTCTGTCCCCAACCCTCAATCCTCAAACCTCAACCCTCAATCTCCAATCATCAATCCTCAATCCTCAATCCTCAATCCTCATTCGTCAACCTTCAATCCTCAATACTCAATCTTCAATCCTCAATCCAGAATCCTCAGACCTCAGTCCTCAATCCTCAACCCTCAACCCTCAGCCCTCATCCTCAATCCTCAATCCTCAACCCTCAATTCTCAATCTTCAATCCTCGATACTCAATCGTCAGTCTTCAATTCTTGATACTCAATCTTCAATCCTCAATTCTCAATCCTCATTCCTCAATCCTCAATCCTCAATCCTCAGTCCTCAATCCTCAATCGTCAGACTTCAATCCTCAATATTCAATCTTCAATCCTCAATCCTCAATCCTCAATCATCAATCCTCAATACTCAATCTTCAATCCTCAATCCTCAGTCCTCAAACCTCAATTCTGAATCCTCAATCCTGAATCCTCAAACTTCGGTCCTTAGTCCTCGACAATCAGTTGTCAATCCTCAATCCTCTATAGAATACCCTCAATTCACAGTTTTCAATACTCAATACTTAATCTGCAATCTTCAAAACTCTATCCACAAACACCAATCCTCATCACTCAACCCACAACACTCAGTCCTCAATGTTCAATACTCAATCCTCAATCCTCAATCCACAATCGTCAATCTTCAACCCTCAATACTCAATCTTCAACCCTCAATCCTCAATCCTCAATCCTCAATCCTCATTCTTCAATCCTCAATACTCAATCCTCAATCTTCAACCCTCAATCCTCAATCCTCAATTCTCAATCCTCAATCCTCAATCCTCAATCCTCAATCGTCAATCTTCAATCCTCAATACTCAATCTTCAATGCTCAATCCTCAATCCTCAATCCTCAATCCTCATTCTTCAATCCTCAATACACAATCTTCAATCCTCAATCCTCAATCTTCAATCCTCAATTCTCAATCCTCAATCCTCAGTCCTCAGTCCTCAAACCTCAATCCTCAACCCTCAGCCCTCATTGTCAATCCTCAATCTTCAATCCTCAATCCTCAACCTTCAATGCTCAATACTCAATCTTCAATCCTCAATCCACAATCCTCAATCCTCAATCCTCAATCCTCAATCCTCAATCCTCAATCCTCAATCCTCGATCCTCAATCGTCAGTCTTCAATTCTTGATACTCAATCTTCAATCCTCAATCCTCAGCCCTCATCCTCAATCCTCAATCCTCAATCCTCAATCCTCAATCCTCAATCATCAATCTTCAATCCTCAATACTCAATCTTCAATCCTCAATCCTCAATTCTCAATCCTCATTCCTCAATCCTCAATCCTCAATCCTCAGTCCTCAATCCTCAATCGTCAGTCTTCAATCCTCAATACTCAATCTTCAATCATCAATCCTCAATCCTCAGTCTTCAATCCTCAATACTCAATCTTCAATCCTCAATCCTCAGTCCTCAAACCTCAATTCTGAATACTCAATCCTGAGTCCTTAATCCTCGGCCCTCAGTCATCAACAATCAGTTGTCAATCCTCAATCCTCAATAGAATATCCTCAATTCACAGTTTTCAATACTCAATACTCAATCTGCAATCTTCAAATCTCTATCCACAAACATCAATTCTCATCACTCAACCCTCAACACTCAGACCTCAATGTTCAATTCTCAATCCTCCATCCTCAATCCTCAATCATCAATCTTCAATCCTCAATACTCAATCTTCAATCCTCAATCCTCAATTCTCAATCCTCATTCCTCAATCCTCAATCCTCAATCCTCAGTCCTCAATCCTCAATCGTCAGTCTTCAATCCTCAATACTCAATCTTCAATCCTCAATCCACAATCCTCAGTCTTCAATCCCCAATCCTCAATCTTCAATCCTCAAAACTCAATCTTCAATCCTCGGTCATCAATACTCAATCCTCAATCCTCAATCCTCAATCCTCAATCGTCAGTCTTCAATCCTCAATACTCAATCTTCAATCCTCAATCCTCAATCCTCAATCCCCAATCCTCATTCCTCAAACCTCAATACCCAATCCTAAATCTTCAATCCTCAATCCTCAATCCTCAATTCTCAATCCTCAATACACAATCTTCAATCCTCAATCACAATCCTCAATCCTCAATCCTCAATCCTCAATCCTGAATCTTCAATCCTCAATACTCAATCTGCAATCCTCAATCCTCAATACTCAATCCTCAATACTCATTCTTCAATCCTCAATACCGAATCCTCAATCTTCAATCCTCAATGCTCAATCCTCAATCCTCAATCCTCAACCTTCAATCCTCAATCCTCAATCCTCAATCCTCAATCCTCAATCCTCAATCGTCAGTCCTCAAACCTCAATCCTGAATCGTCAATCCTGAATCCTCAACCTTCAGCCTGAGACCTCAACGATCAGTTGTCAATCCTCAATCCTCAATAGAATATACTCAATTCACAGTTTTCAATACTCAATACTCAATCTGCGATCTTCAAACCTCAATCCACAAACACCAATTCTCATCACTCAACCCTCAACACTCAGTCCTCAATGTTCAATACTCAATCCTCAATCCTCAATCCTCAATCGTCAATCTTCAACCCTCAATACTCAATCTTCAATCCTCAATCCTCAATCCTCAATCCTCAATCCTCATTCTTCAATCCTCAATACTCAATCCTCAGTCTTCAACCCTCAATCCTCAATCGTCAATTCTCAATCCTCAATCCTCAATCCTCAATCCTCAATCGTCAATCTTCAATCCTCAATACTCAATCTTCAATGCTCAATCCTCAATCCTCAATCCTCGATCCTCATTCTTCAATCCTCAATACACAATCTTCAATCCTCAGTCCTCAATCCTCAATCCTCAATTCTCAATCCTCAATCCTCAGTCCTCAGTCCTCAAACCTCAATCCTCAACCCTCAGCCCTCATTGTCAATCCTCAATCTTCAATCCTCAATCCTCAACCTTCAATGCTCAATACTCAATCTTCAATCCTCAATCCACAATCCTCAATCCTCAATCCTCAATCCTCAATCCTCAATCCTCAATCCTCAATCCTCGATCCTCAATCGTCAGTCTTCAATTCTTAATACTCAACCTTCAATCCTCAATCCTCAGCCCTCATCCTCAATCCTCAATCCTCAATCCTCAATCCTCAATCCTCAATGATCAATCTTCAATCCTCAATACTCAATCTTCAATCCTCAATCCTCAATTCTCAATCCTCATTCCTCAATCCTCAATCCTCAATCCTCAGCCCTCAATCCTGAATCGTCAGTCCTCAATCCTCAATCGTCAGTCTTCAATCCTCAATACTCAATCTTCAATCCTCAATCCACAATCCTCAGTCTTCAATCCCCAATCCTCAATCTTCAATCCTCAAAACTCAATCTTCAATCCTCGGTCCTCAATACTCAATCCTAAATCCTCAATCCTCAATCCTCAATCGTCAGTCTTCAATCCTCAATACTCAATCTTCAATCCTCAATCCTCAATCCTCAATCCCCAATCCTCATTCCTCAAACCTCAATACCCAATCCTAAATCTTCAATCCTCAATCCTCAATCCTCAATTCTCAATCCTCAATACACAATCTTCAATCCTGAATCACAATCCTCAATCCTCAATCCTCAATCCTCAATCCTGAATCTTCAATCCTCAATACTCAATCTGCAATCCTCAATCCTCAATACTCAATCCTCAATACTCATTCTTCAATCCTCAATACCGAATCCTCAATCTTCAATCCTCAATGCTCAATCCTCAATCCTCAATCCTCAACCTTCAATCCTCAATCCTCAATCCTCAATCCTCAATCCTCAATCCTCAATCGTCAGTCCTCAAACCTCAATCCTGAATCGTCAATCCTGAATCCTCAACCTTCAGCCTGAGACCTCAACGATCAGTTGTCAATCCTCAATCCTCAATAGAATATACTCAATTCACAGTTTTCAATACTCAATACTCAATCTGCGATCTTCAAACCTCAATCCACAAACACCAATTCTCATCACTCAACCCTCAACACTCAGTCCTCAATGTTCAATACTCAATCCTCAATCCTCAATCCTCAATCGTCAATCTTCAACCCTCAATACTCAATCTTCAATCCTCAATCCTCAATCCTCAATCCTCAATCCTCATTCTTCAATCCTTGATACTCAATCCTCAATCTTCAACCCTCAATCCTCAATCCTCAATTCTCAATCCTCAATCCTCAATCCTCAATCCTCAATCGTCAATCTTCAATCCTCAATACTCAATCTTCAATGCTCAATCCTCAATCCTCAATCCTCGATCCTCATTCTTCAATCCTCAATACACAATCTTCAATCCTCAGTCCTCAATCCTCAATCCTCAATTCTCAATCCTCAATCCTCAGTCCTCAGTCCTCAAACCTCAATCCTCAACCCTCAGCCCTCATTGTCAATCCTCAATCTTCAATCCTCAATCCTCAACCTTCAATGCTCAATACTCAATCTTCAATACTCAATCCACAATCCTCAATCCTCAATCCTCAATCCTCAATCCTCAATCCTCAATCCTCAATCCTCGATCCTCAATCGTCAGTCTTCAATTCTTAATACTCAACCTTCAATCCTCAATCCTCAGCCCTCATCCTCAATCCTCAATCCTCAATCCTCAATCCTCAATCCTCAATCATCAATCTTCAATCCTCAATACTCAATCTTCAATCCTCAATCCTCAATTCTCAATCCTCATTCCTCAATCCTCAATCCTCAATCCTCAGCCCTCAATCCTGAATCGTCAGTCTTCAATCCTCAATACTCAATCTTCAATCCTCAATCCTCAATCCTCAGTCTTCAATCCTCAATACTCAATCTTCAATCCTCAATCCTCAGTCCTCAAACCTCAATTCTGAATACTCAATCCTGAATCCTTAACCCTCGGCCCTCAGTCATCAACAATCAGTTGTCAATCCTCAATCCTCAATAGAATATCCTCACAGTTTTCACAGTTTTCAATACTCAATACTCAATCTGCAATCTTCAAACCTCTATCCACAAACATCAATTCTCATCACTCAACCCTCAACACTCAGTCCGCAATGTTCAATCCTCAATCTTCCATCCTCAATCCTCAATCGTCAATCTTCAATCCTCAATACTCAATCTTCAATCCTCAATCCTCAACCCTCAATCCTCAATCCTCAATCCTCATTCTTCAATCCTCAATACCCAATCCTCAATCTTCAATCCTCAATCCTCAATCCTCAATCCTCAATCCTCAATCGTCAACCCTCAATTTTCAATCCTCATTCTTCAATCCTCAATACCCAATACTCAACCTTCAATCCTCAATCCTCAATCCTCAATCCTCAATTCTCAATCCTCAATCCTGAGTCCTCAGTCCTCAAACCTCAATCCTCAACCACTCAGCCCTCATTGTCAATCCTCGATGTTCAATCCTCAATCCTCAATCTTCAATGCTCGATACTCAATCTTCAATCCTCAATCCTCAATTCTCAATCCTCAATCCTCAATCCTCAATCCTCAATCCTCAATCCTCGATACTCAATCGTCAGTCTACAATTCTTAATACTCAATCTTCAATCCTCAATCCTCAATCCCCAATCCTCAATCCTCATTCTTCAATCCTCAATACCCAATCCTAAATCCTCAATCTTTAATCCTCAATCCGCAATCCTCAATCCTCAATACTCAATCTTCAATCCTCAATGCTCAATTCTCAATCCTCAATCCTCAATCCTCAATCCTCAATCCTCAATCCTCAATCCTCAATTGTCAGTCTTCAATCCTCAATACTTAATCTTCAATCCTCAATCCTCAATCCGCAATCGTCAATCTTCAATCCTCAATTCTCAACCCTCAATCCTCAATCCTCAATCTTCAATCCTCAATACTAAATCTTCAATCCTCAATCCACAATCCTCAATCCTCAATCCTCAATCCTCAATCCTCAATCCTGAATATTCAATCCTCAATACTCAATCTGCAATCCTCAATCCTAAATCCTCAATACTCAATCCTCATTCTTCAATCCTCAATACCGAATCCTCAGTCTTCAATCCTCAATCCTCAATCCTCAATCCTCATCCCTCAATCCTCAATGTTCAATCCTCAATACCCAATCCTCAATCTTCAATCCTCAATCCTCAATCCTCAATACTCAATCCTCAATCCTCAATCCTCAATCCTCAATCCTCAATCCTGAATATTCAATCCTCAATACTCAATCTGCAATCCTCAATCCTAAATCCTCAATACTCAATCCTCATTCTTCAATCCTCAATACCGAATCCTCAGTCTTCAATCCTCAATCCTCAATCCTCAATCCTCATCCCTCAATCCTCAATGTTCAATACTCAATACCCAATCCTCAATCCTCAATCTTCAATCCTCGATCCTCAATCCTCAATCCATAATACTCAATCTTCAATCCTCAATGCTCAATTCTCAATCCTCAATCCTCAATCCTCAATCCTCAATCCTCAATCCTCAATCCTCAGTTGTCAGTCTTCAATCCTCAATACTTAATCTTCAATCCTCAATCCTCAATCCTCAATCCTCAATCCTCAGTCATCAAACCTCAATCCTCAACCCTCAGCCCTCATCGTCAATCCACAATCTTCAATCCTCAATACTCAATCTTCAATCATCAATCCTCAATACTCAATCCTCAATCCGCATTCTTCAATCCTCAATACCCAATCCTCAATCCTCAATCTTTAATCCTCAATCCTCTTTCCTCAATCCCCAATCTTCAATACCCAATCCTCAATCCTCAATCTTTAATCCTCAATCCTCCTTCCTCAATCCTCAATCTTCAATCCTCAATACTCAATCTTCAATCCTCAAACCACAATCCTCAATCCTCAATCCTCATTCTTCAATCCTCAATACCCAATCCTCAATCTTCAATCCTCAATCCTCAATCCTCAATTCTCAATCCTCAATCCTCAATTTTCAATCCTCATTCTTCAATCCTCAAACCTCAACCCTCAACCCTCATCTCTCATCCTCAATCGTCAGTCTTCAATCCTCAATACTCAATCTCCAATCCTCAATCCTCAATCCCCAATCCTCAATCTTCAATCCTAAATCCTCAATCCTCAATCCTCAATCCTCAATCTTCAATCCTCAATCCTCAATCCTCAATCCTCAATCATCAATCTTCAATCCTCAATACTCAATCTTCAATCCTCAATCCTCAATCCTCAATCCTCAATCTTCAATCCTCAATCCTCAATCTTCAATCCTCATTCTTCAATCCTCAATACCGAATCCTCAATCTTCAATCCTCAATCCTCAATCCTCAATCCTCATCCCTCAATCCTCAATGCTCAATCCTCAATACCCAATCCTCAATCTTCAATCCTCAATCCTCAATCCTCAATCCTCAATCCTCAATCCTCAGTCCTCAAACCTCAATCCTGAATCCTCAATCCTGAATCCTCAAACTTCATCCCTGAGTCCTCAACGATCAGTTGTCAATCCTCAATCCTCAATAGAATATCCTCAATTCGCAGTTTTCAATACTCAATACTCAATCTGCAATCTTCAGATCTCTATCCACAAGCATCAATTCTCGTCACTCAACCCTCAATACTCAGTCCCCAATCCTCAATCTTCAAACCTCAACCCTCAATTCTCAATCCTCAATCATCAATCCGCAATCCTCAATCCTCAATCCTCAATCCTCAACCCTCATTCTTCAATCCTCAATACCCAATCCTCAATCTTCAATCCTCAATCCTCAATCCTCAATTCTCAATAGTCAATCTTCAATCCTCAATCCTCAATCCTCAATCCTCAATCCTCAATCCTCATTCTTCAATCCTCAATACCGAATCCTCAATCTTCAATCCTCAGTCCTCAATCCTCAATCCTCATCCATCAATCCTCAATGTTCAATCCTCAATACCCAATCCTCAATCTTCAATCCTCAATCCTCAATCCTCAATCCTCAATCCTCAATCCTCAGTCCGCAAACCTCAATCCTGAATGCTCAATCCTGAATCCTCAAACTTCATCCCTGAGTCCTCAACGATCAGTTGTCAATCCTCAATCCTCAATAGAATATCCTCAAATCGCAGTCTTCAATCCGCAATACTCAATCTGCAGTCTTCAGATCTCTATCCACAAGCATCAATTCTCTTCACTCAACCCTCAATACTCAGTCCCCAATCCTCAATCTTCAAACCTCAACCATCAATTCTCAATCCTCAATCATCAATCCTCAATCCTCAATCCTCAATCCTCAATTCTCAATCCTCAATCCTCAGTCCTCAGTCCACAAACCTCAATCCTCAACCCTCAGCCCTCATTGTCAATCCTCAATCTTCAATCCTCAATCCTCAACCTTCAATGCTCAATACTCAATCTTCAATCCTCAATCCACAATCCTCAATCCTCAATCCTCAATCCTCAATCCTCAATCCTCAATCATCAATCCTCGATCCTCGATCGTCAGTCTTCAATTCTTAATACTCAACCTTCAATCCTCAATCCTCAGCCCTCATCCTCAATCCTCAATCCTCAATCCTCAATCCTCAATCCTCAATCATCAATCTTCAATCCTCAATACTCAATCTTCAATCCTCAATCCTCAATTCTCAATCCTCATTCCTCAATCCTCAATCCTCAATCCTCAGTCCTCAATCCTCAATCGTCAGTCTTCAATCCTCAATACTCAATCTTCAATCCTCAATCCTCAATCCTCAGTCTTCAATCCTCAATACTCAATCTTCAATCCTCAATCCTCAGTCCTCAAACCTCAATTCTGAATACTCCATCCTGAATCCTTAATCCTCGGCCCCCAGTCATCAACAATCAGTTGTCAATCCTCAATCCTCAACAGAATATCCTCAATTCACAGCTTTCAATACTCAATACTCAATCTGCAATCTTCAAACCTCTATCCACAAACATCAATTCTCATCACTCAACCCTCAACACTCAGTCCTCAATGTTCAATCCTCAATCCTCCATCCTCAATCCTCAATCGTCAATCTTCAATCCTCAATACTCAATCTTCAATCCTCAATCCTCAATCCTCAATCCTCAATCCTCAATCCTCATTCTTCAATCCTCAATACCCAATCCTCAATCTTCAATCCTCAATCCTCAATCCTCAATCCTCAATCCTCAATCGTCAACCCTCAATTTTCAATCCTCATTCTTCAATCCTCAATACCCAATACTCAACCTTCAATCCTCAATCCTCAATCCTCAATCCTCAATTCTCAATCCTCAATCCTGACTCCTCAGTCCTCAAACCTCAATCCTCAACCCTCAGCCCTCATTGTCAATCCTCGATGTTCAATCCTCAATCCTCAATCTTCAATGCTCGATACTCAATCTTCAATCCTCAATCCTCAATTCTCAATCCTCAATCCTCAATCCTCAATCCTCAATCCTCAATCCTCGATCCTCAATCGTCAGTCTACAATTCTTAATACTCAATCTTCAATCCTCAATCCTCAATCCCCAATCCTCAATCCTCATTCTTCAATCCTCAATACTCAATCCTCAATCCTCAATCCTCAATCCTCAATCCTCAATCCTGAATATTCAATCCTCAATACTCAATCTGCAATCCTCAATCCTAAATCCTCAATACTCAATCCTCATTCTTCAATCCTCAATACCGAATCCTCAGTCTTCAATCCTCAATCCTCAATCCTCAATCCTCATCCCTCAATCCTCAATGTTCAATCCTCAATACCCAATCCTCAATCCTCAATCTTCAATCCTCGATCCTCAATCCATAATACTCAATCTTCAATCCTCAATGCTCAATTCTCAATCCTCAATCCTCAATCCTCAATCCTCAATCCTCAATCCTCAATCCTCAATTGTCAGTCTTCAATCCTCAATACTTAATCTTCAATCCTCAATCCTCAATCCTCAATCCTCAATCCTCAGTCATCAAACCTCAATCCTCAACCCTCAGCCCTCATCGTCAATCCACAATCTTCAATCCTCAATACTCAATCTTCAATCATCAATCCTCAATACTCAATCCTCAATCCGCATTCTTCAATCCTCAATACCCAATCCTCAATCCTCAATCTTTAATCCTCAATCCTCTTTCCTCAATCCCCAATCTTCAATACCCAATCCTCAATCCTCAATCTTTAATCCTCAATCCTCCTTCCTCAATCCTCAATCTTCAATCCTCAATACTCAATCTTCAATCCTCAAACCACAATCCTCAATCCTCAACCCTCATTCTTCAATCCTCAATACCCAATCCTCAATCTTCAATCCTCAATCCTCAATCCTCAATTCTCAATCCTCAATCCTCAATTTTCAATCCTCATTCTTCAATCCTCAAACCTCAACCCTCAACCCTCATCTCTCATCCTCAATCGTCAGTCTTCAATCCTCAATACTCAATCTCCAATCCTCAATCCTCAATCCCCAATCCACAATCTTCAATCCTAAATCCTCAATCCTCAATCCTCAATCCTCAATCTTCAATCCTCAATCCTCAATCCTCAATCCTCAATCATCAATCTTCAATCCTCAATACTCAATCTTCAATCCTCAATCCTCAATCCTCAATCCTCAATCTTCAATCCTCAATCCTCAATCTTCAATCCTCATTCTTCAATCCTCAATACCGAATCCTCAATCTTCAATCCTCAATCCTCAATCCTCAATCCTCATCCCTCAATCCTCAATGCTCAATCCTCAATACCCAATCCTCAATCTTCAATCCTCAATCCTCAATCCTCAATCCTCAATCCTCAATCCTCAGTCCTCAAACCTCAATCCTGAATCCTCAATCCTGAATCCTCAAACTTCATCCCTGAGTCCTCAACGATCAGTTGTCAATCCTCAATCCTCAATAGAATATCCTCAATTCGCAGTTTTCAATACTCAATACTCAGTCTGCAATCTTCAGATCTCTATCCACAAGCATCAATTCTCGTCACTCAACCCTCAATACTCAGTCCCCAATCCTCAATCTTCAAACCTCAACCCTCAATTCTCAATCCTCAATCATCAATCCGCAATCCTCAATCCTCAATCCTCAATCCTCAACCCTCATTCTTCAATCCTTAATACCCAATCCTCAATCTTCAATCCTCAATCCTCAATCCTCAATTCTCAATAGTCAATCTTCAATCCTCAATCCTCAATCCTCAATCCTCAATCCTCAATCCTCATTCTTCAATCCTCAATACCGAATCCTCAATCTTCAATCCTCAGTCCTCAATCCTCAATCCTCATCCATCAATCCTCAATGTTCAATCCTCAATACCCAATCCTCAATCTTCAATCCTCAATCCTCAATCCTCAATCCTCAATCCTCAATCCTCAGTCCGCAAACCTCAATCCTGAATGCTCAATCCTGAATCCTCAAACTTCATCCCTGAGTCCTCAACGATCAGTTGTCAATCCTCAATCCTCAATAGAATATCCTCAAATCGCAGTCTTCAATCCGCAATACTCAATCTGCAGTCTTCAGATCTCTATCCACAAGCATCAATTCTCTTCACTCAACCCTCAATACTCAGTCCCCAATCCTCAATCTTCAAACCTCAACCATCAATTCTCAATCCTCAATCATCAATCCTCAATCCTCAATCCTCAATCCTCAATTCTCAATCCTCAATCCTCAGTCCTCAGTCCACAAACCTCAATCCTCAACCCTCAGCCCTCATTGTCAATCCTCAATCTTCAATCCTCAATCCTCAACCTTCAATGCTCAATACTCAATCTTCAATCCTCAATCCACAATCCTCAATCCTCAATCCTCAATCCTCAATCCTCAATCCTCAATTATCAATCCTCGATCCTCAATCGTCAGTCTTCAATTCTTAATACTCAACCTTCAATCCTCAATCCTCAGCCCTCATCCTCAATCCTCAATCCTCAATCCTCAATCCTCAATCCTCAATCATCAATCTTCAATCCTCAATACTCAATCTTCAATCCTCAATCCTCAATTCTCAATCCTCATTCCTCAATCCTCAATCCTCAATCCTCAGTCCTCAATCCTCAATCGTCAGTCTTCAATCCTCAATACTCAATCTTCAATCCTCAATCCTCAATCCTCAGTCTTCAATCCTCAATACTCAATCTTCAATCCTCAATCCTCAGTCCTCAAACCTCAATTCTGAATACTCAATCCTGAATCCTTAATCCTCGGCCCCCAGTCATCAACAATCAGTTGTCAATCCTCAATCCTCAACAGAATATCCTCAATTCACAGCTTTCAATACTCAATACTCAATCTGCAATCTTCAAACCTCTATCCACAAACATCAATTCTCATCACTCAACCCTCAACACTCAGTCCTCAATGTTCAATCCTCAATCCTCCATCCTCAATCCTCAATCGTCAATCTTCAATCCTCAATACTCAATCTTCAATCCTCAATCCTCAATCCTCAATCCTCAATCCTCAATCCTCATTCTTCAATCCTCAATACCCAATCCTCAATCTTCAATCCTCAATCCTCAATCCTCAATCCTCAATCCTCAATCGTCAACCCTCAATTTTCAATCCTCATTCTTCAATCCTCAATACCCAATACTCAACCTTCAATCCTCAATCCTCAATCCTCAATCCTCAATTCTCAATCCTCAATCCTGAGTCCTCAGTCCTCAAACCTCAATCCTCAACCCTCAGCCCTCATTGTCAATCCTCGATGTTCAATCCTCAATCCTCAATCTTCAATGCTCGATACTCAATCTTCAATCCTCAATCCTCAATTCTCAATCCTCAATCCTCAATCCTCAATCCTCAATCCTCAATCCTCGATCCTCAATCGTCAGTCTACAATTCTTAATACTCAATCTTCAATCCTCAATCCTCAATCCCCAATCCTCAATCCTCATTCTTCAATCCTCAATACCCAATCCTCAATCCTCAATCTTTAATCCTCAATCCGCAATCCTCAACTCTCAATCCTCAATTCTCAGTCCTCAGTCCTCAAACCTCAATCCTCAACCCTCATTCCTCATCCTCAATCCTCAATCCTCAATCTTCAATCCTCAATCCTCAAT
The DNA here is from genome assembly GCF_051401765.1 of Calliopsis andreniformis. Classification (NCBI taxonomy): domain Eukaryota; kingdom Metazoa; phylum Arthropoda; class Insecta; order Hymenoptera; family Andrenidae; genus Calliopsis; species Calliopsis andreniformis. The sequence goes on along the minus strand of NW_027480473.1, from coordinate 106,378 downwards.
CCTCAATCCCCAATACTCAATCTTCAATCCTCAATGCTCAATTCTCAATCCTCAATCCTCAATCCTCAATCCTCAATCCTCAATCCTCAATCCTCAATTGTCAGTCTTCAATCCTCAATACTTAATCTTCAATCCTCAATCCTCAATCCGTAATCGTCAATCTTCAATCCTCAATTCTCAACCCTCAATCCTCAATCCTCAATCTTCAATCCTCAATACTAAATCTTCAATCCTCAATCCTCAATCCTCAATCCTCAATCCTCAATCCTCAATCCTCAATCCTGAATATTCAATCCTCAATACTCAATCTGCAATCCTCAATCCTAAATCCTCAATACTCAATCCTCATTCTTCAATTCTCAATACCGAATCCTCAGTCTTGAATCCTCAATCCTCAATCCTCAATCCTCATCCCTCAATCCTCAATGTTCAATCCTCAATACCCAATCCTCAATCTTCAATCCTCAATCCTCAATCCTCAATACTCAATCCTCAATACTCAGTCCTCAAACCTCAATCCTGAATCCTCAATCCTGAATCCGCAACCTTCAGCCCTGAGTCCTCATCGATCATTTGGCAATCCTCAATCCTCAATAGAATATCCTCAATTCACAGTTTTCAATACTCAATACTCAATCTGCAATCTTCAGATCTCTATCCACAAACATCAATACTCATCACTCAACTCTCAATACTCTGTCCCCAACCCTCAATCCTCAACCCTCAACCCTCAATCTCCAATCATCAATCCTCAATCCTCAATCCTCAATCCTCAATCCTCAATCGTCAACCTTCAATCCTCAATACTCAATCTTCAATTCTCAATCCAGAATCCTCAGTCCTCAGTCCTCAATCCTCAACCCTCAACCCTCAGCCCTCATCTTCAATCCTCAATCCTCAACCCTCAATCCTCAAACTTCAATCCTCGATACTCAATATTCAATCCTCAATCCTCAGTCCTCAAACCTCAATTCTGAATCCTCAATCCTGAATCCTCAATCTTCGGCACTCAGTCCTCAACAATCAGTTGTCAATCCTCAATCCTCAATAGAATATCCTCAATTCGCAGTTTTCAATACTCAATACTCAGTCTGCAATCTTCAGATCTCTATCCACAAGCATCAATTCTCGTCACTCAACCCTCAATACTCAGTCCCCAATCCTCAATCTTCAAACCTCAACCCTCAATTCTCAATCCTCAATCATCAATCCTCAATCCTCAATCCTCAATCCTCAATCCTCAACCCTCATTCTTCAATCCTCAATACCCAATCCTCAATCTTCAATCCTCAATCCTCAATCCTCAATTCTCAATAGTCAATCTTCAATCCTCAATCCTCAATCCTCAATCCTCAATCCTCATTCTTCAATCCTCAATACCGAATCCTCAATCTTCAATCCTCAGTCCTCAATCCTCAATCCTCATCCATCAATCCTCAATGTTCAATCCTCAATACCCAATCCTCAATCTTCTAGCCTCAATCCTCAATCCTCAATCCTCAATCCTCAATCCTCAGTCCGCAAACCTCAATCCTGAATGCTCAATCCTGAATCCTCAAACTTCATCCCTGAGTCCTCAACGATCAGTTGTCAATCCTCAATCCTCAATAGAATATCCTCAAATCGCAGTCTTCAATCCGCAATACGCAATCTGCAATCTTTAGATCTCTATCCACAAGCATCAATTCTCTTCACTCAACCCTCAATACTCAGTCCCCAATCCTCAATCTTCGAACCTCAACCATCAATTCTCAATCCTCAATCATCAATCCTCAATCCTCAATCCTCAATCCTCAATTCTCAATCCTCAATCCTCAGTCCTCAGTACACAAACCTCAATCCTCAACCCTCAGCCCTCATTGTCAATCCTCAATCTTCAATCCTCAATCCTCAACCTTCAATGCTCAATACTCAATCTTCAATCCTCAATCCACAATCCTCAATCCTCAATCCTCAATCCTCAATCCTCAATCCTCAATCCTCAATCCTCGATCCTCAATCGTCAGTCTTCAATTCTTAATACTCAACCTTCAATCCTCAATCCTCAGCCCTCATCCTCAATCCTCAATCCTCAATCCTCAATCCTCAATCCTCAATCATCAATCTTCAATCCTCAATACTCAATCTTCAATCCTCAATCCTCAATTCTCAATCCTCATTCCTCAATCCTCAATCCTCAATCCTCAGTCCTCAATCCTCAATCGTCAGTCTTCAATCCTCAATACTCAATCTTCAATCCTCAATCCTCAATCCTCAGTCTTCAATCCTCAATACTCAATCTTCAATCCTCAATCCTCAGTCCTCAAACCTCAATTCTGAATACTCAATCCTGAATCCTTAATCCTCGGCCCCCAGTCATCAACAATCAGTTGTCAATCCTCAATCCTCAACAGAATATCCTCAATTCACAGCTTTCAATACTCAATACTCAATCTGCAATCTTCAAACCTCTATCCACAAACATCAATTCTCATCACTCAACCCTCAACACTCAGTCCTCAATGTTCAATCCTCAATCCTCCATCCTCAATCCTCAATCGTCAATCTTCAATCCTCAATACTCAATCTTCAATCCTCAATCCTCAATCCTCAATCCTCAATCCTCAATCCTCATTCTTCAATCCTCAATACCCAATCCTCAATCTTCAATCCTCAATCTTCAATCCTCAATCCTCAATCCTCAATCGTCAACCCTCAATTTTCAATCCTCATTCTTCAATCCTCAATACCCAATACTCAACCTTCAATCCTCAATCCTCAATCCTCAATCCTCAATTCTCAATCCTCAATCCTGAGTCCTCAGTCCTCAAACCTCAATCCTCAACCCTCAGCCCTCATTGTCAATCCTCGATGTTCAATCCTCAATCCTCAATCTTCAATGCTCGATACTCAATCTTCAATCCTCAATCCTCAATTCTCAATCCTCAATCCTCAATCCTCAATCCTCAATCCTCAATCCTCGATCCTCAATCGTCAGTCTACAATTCTTAATACTCAATCTTCAATCCTCAATCCTCAATCCCCAATCCTCAATCCTCATTCTTCAATCCTCAATTCCCAATCCTCAATCCTCAATTATTAATCCTCAATCCGCAATCCTCAACTCTCAATCCTCAATTCTCAGTCCTACGTCCTCAAACCTCAATCCTCAACCCCCATTCCTCATCCTCAATCCTCAATCCTCAATCTTCAATCCTCAATCCTCAATCCTCAATCCCCAATACTCAATCTTCAATCCTCATTGCTCAATTCTCAATCCTCAATCCTCAATCCTCAATCCTCAATCCTCAATCCTCAATCCTCAATCCTCAATTGTCAGTCTTCAATCCTCAATACTTAATCTTCAATCCTCAATCCTCAATCCGTAATCGTCAATCTTCAATCCTCAATTCTCAACCCTCAATCCTCAATCCTCAATCTTCAATCCTCAATACTAAATCTTCAATCCTCAATCCTCAATCTTCAATCCTCAATCCTCAATCCTCAATCGTCAACCCTCAATTTTCAATCCTCATTCTTCAATCCTCAATACCCAATACTCAACCTTCAATCCTCAATCCTCAATCCTCAATCCTCAATTCTCAATCCTCAATCCTGAGTCCTCAGTCCTCAAACCTCAATCCTCAACCCTCAGCCCTCATTGTCAATCCTCGATGTTCAATCCTCAATCCTCAATCTTCAATGCTCGATACTCAATCTTCAATCCTCAATCCTCAATTCTCAATCCTCAATCCTCAATCCTCAATCCTCAATCCTCAATCCTCGATCCTCAATCGTCAGTCTACAATTCTTAATACTCAATCTTCAATGCTCAATCATCAATCCCCAATCCTCAATCCTCATTCTTCAATCCTCAATACCCAATCCTCAATCCTCAATCTTTAATCCTCAATCCGCAATCCTCAACTCTCAATCCTCAATTCTCAGTCCTACGTCCTCAAACCTCAATCCTCAACCCTCATTCCTCATCCTCAATCCTCAATCCTCAATCTTCAATCCTCAATCCTCAATCCTCAATCCCCAATACTCAATCTTCAATCCTCATTGCTCAATTCTCAATCCTCAATCCTCAATCCTCAATCCTCAATCCTCAATCCTCAATCCTCAATCCTCAATTGTCAGTCTTCAATCCTCAATACTTAATCTTCAATCCTCAATCCTCAATCCGTAATCGTCAATCTTCAATCCTCAATTCTCAACCCTCAATCCTCAATCCTCAATCTTCAATCCTCAATACTAAATCTTCAATCCTCAATCCTCAATCCTCAATCCTGAATCCTCAATCCTCAATCCTCAATCCTGAATATTCAATCCTCAATACTCAATCTGCAATCCTCAATCCTAAATCCTCAATACTCAATCCTCATTCCTCAATCCTCAATACCGAATCCTCAGTCTTGAATCCTCAATCCTCAATCCTCAATCCTCATCCCTCAATCCTCAATGTTCAATCCTCAATACCCAATCCTCAATCTTCAATCCTCAATCCTCAATCCTCAATACTCAATCCTCAATACTCAGTCCTCAAACCTCAATCCTGAATCCTCAATCCTGAATCCGCAACCTTCAGCCCTGAGTCCTCATCGATCATTTGGCAATCCTCAATCCTCAAGAGAATATCCTCAATTCACAGTTTTCAATACTCAATACTCAATCTGCAATCTTCAGATCTCTATCCACAAACATCAATACTCATCACTCAACTCTCAATACTCTGTCCCCAACCCTCAATCCTCAACCCTCAACCCTCAATCTCCAATCATCAATCCTCAATCCTCAATCCTCAATCCTCAATCCTCAATCGTCAACCTTCAATCCTCAATACTCAATCTTCAATTCTCAATCCAGAATCCTCAGTCCTCAGTCCTCAATCCTCAACCCTCAACCCTCAGCCCTCATCTTCAATCCTCAATCCTCAACCCTCAATCCTCAAACTTCAATCCTCGATACTCAGTATTCAATCCTCAATCCTCAGTCCTCAAACCTCAATTCTGAATCCTCAATCCTGAATCCTCAATCTTCGGCACTCAGTCCTCAACAATCAGTTGTCAATCCTCAATCCTCAATAGAATATCCTCAATTCGCAGTTTTCAATACTCAATACTCAGTCTGCAATCTTCAGATCTCTATCCACAAGCATCAATTCTCGTCACTCAACCCTCAATACTCAGTCCCCAATCCTCAATCTTCAAACCTCAACCCTCAATTCTCAATCCTCAATCATCAATCCTCAATCCTCAATCCTCAATCCTCAACCCTCATTCTTCAATCCTCAATACCCAATCCTCAATCTTCAATCCTCAATCCTCAATCCTCAATTCTCAATAGTCAATCTTCAATCCTCAATCCTCAATCCTCAATCCTCAATCCTCATTCTTCAATCCTCAATACCGAATCCTCAATCTTCAATCCTCAGTCCTCAATCCTCAATCCTCATCCATCAATCCTCAATGTTCAATCCTCAATACCCAATCCTCAATCTTCAATCCTCAATCCTCAATCCTCAATCCTCAATCCTCAATCCTCAGTCCGCAAACCTCAATCCTGAATGCTCAATCCTGAATCCTCAAACTTCATCCCTGAGTCCTCAACGATCAGTTGTCAATCCTCAATCCTCAATAGAATATCCTCAAATCGCAGTCTTCAATCCGCAATACTCAATCTGCAATCTTCAGATCTCTATCCACAAGCATCAATTCTCTTCACTCAACCCTCAATACTGAGTCCCCAATCCTCAATCTTCAAACCTCAACCATCAATTCTCAATCCTCAATCATCAATCCTCAATCCTCAATCCTCAATCCTCAATTCTCAATCCTCAATCCTCAGTCCTCAGTCCACAAACCTCAATCCTCAACCCTCAGCCCTCATTTTCAATCCTCAATCTTCAATCCTCAATCCTCAACCTTCAATGCTCAATACTCAATCTTCAATCCTCAATCCACAATCCTCAATCCTCAATCCTCAATCCTCAATCCTCAATCCTCAATCCTCAATCCTCGATCCTCAATCGTCAGTCTTCAATTCTTAATACTCAACCTTCAATCCTCAATCCTCAGCCCTCATCCTCAATCCTCAATCCTCAATCCTCAATCCTCAATCCTCAATCATCAATCTTCAATCCTCAATACTCAATCTTCAATACTCAATCCTCAATTCTCAATCCTCATTCCTCAATCCTCAATCCTCAATCCTCAGTCCTCAATCCTCAATCGTCAGTCTTCAATCCTCAATACTCAATCTTCAATCCTCAATCCTCAATCCTCAGTCTTCAATCCTCAATACTCAATCTTCAATCCTCAATCCTCAGTCCTCAAACCTCAATTCTGAATACTCAATCCTGAATCCTTAATCCTCGGCCCCCAGTCATCAACAATCAGTTGTCAATCCTCAATCCTCAACAGAATATCCTCAATTCACAGCTTTCAATACTCAATACTCAATCTGCAATCTTCAAACCTCTATCCACAAACATCGATTCTCATCACTCAACCCTCAACACTCAGTCCTCAATGTTCAATCCTCAATCCTCCATCCTCAATCCTCAATCGTCAATCTTCAATCCTCAATACTCAATCTTCAATCCTCAATCCTCAATCCTCAATCCTCAATCCTCAATCCTCATTCTTCAATCCTCAATACCCAATCCTCAATCTTCAATCCTCAATCCTCAATCCTCAATCCTCAATCCTCAATCGTCAACCCTCAATTTTCAATCCTCATTCTTCAATCCTCAATACCCAATACTCAACCTTCAATCCTCAATCCTCAATCCTCAATCCTCAATTCTCAATCCTCAATCCTGAGTCCTCAGTCCTCAAACCTCAATCCTCATCCCTCAGCCCTCATTGTCAATCCTCGATGTTCAATCCTCAATCCTCAATCTTCAATGCTCGATACTCAATCTTCAATCCTCAATCCTCAATTCTCAATCCTCAATCCTCAATCCTCAATCCTCAATCCTCAATCCTCGATCCTCAATCGTCAGTCTACAATTCTTAATACTCAATCTTCAATCCTCAATCCTCAATCCCCAATCCTCAATCCTCATTCTTCAATCCTCAATACCCAATCCTCAATCCTCAATCTTTAATCCTCAATCCGCAATCCTCAACTCTCAATCCTCAATTCTCAGTCCTCAGTCCTCAAACCTCAATCCTCAACCCTCATTCCTCATCCTCAATCCTCAAACCTCAATCTTCAATCCTCAATCCTCAATCCTCAATCCCCAATACTCAATCTTCAATCCTCAATGCTCAATTCTCAATCCTCAATCCTTAATCCTCAATCCTCAATCCTCAATCCTCAATCCTCAATTGTCAGTCTTCAATCCTCAATACTTAATCTTCAATCCTCAATCCTCAATCCGTAATCGTCAATCTTCAATCCTCAATTCTCAACCCTCAATCCTCAATCCTCAATCTTCAATCCTCAATACTAAATCTTCAATCCTCAATCCTCAATCCTCAATCCTCAATCCTCAATCCTCAATCCTCAATCCTGAATATTCAATCCTCAATACTCAATCTGCAATCCTCAATCCTAAATCCTCAATACTCAATCCTCATTCTTCAATCCTCAATACCGAATCCTCAGTCTTGAATCCTCAATCCTCAATCCTCAATCCTCATCCCTCAATCCTCAATGTTCAATCCTCAATACCCAATCCTCAATCTCCAATCCTCAATCCACAATCCTCAATACTCAATCCTCAATACTCAGTCCTCAAACCTCAATCCTGAATCCTCAATCCTGAATCCGCAACCTTCAGCCCTGAGTCCTCATCGATCATTTGGCAATCCTCAATCCTCAATAGAATATCCTCAATTCACAGTTTTCAATACTCAATACTCAATCTGCAATCTTCAGATCTCTATCCACAAACATCAATACTCATCACTCAACTCTCAATACTCTGTCCCCAACCCTCAATCCTCAACCCTCAACCCTCAATCTCCAATCATCAATCCTCAATCCTCAATCCTCAATCCTCAATCCTCAATCGTCAACCTTCAATCCTCAATACTCAATCTTCAATTCTCAATCCAGAATCCTCAGTCCTCAGTACTCAATCCTCAACCCTCAACCCTCAGCCCTCATCTTCAATCCTCAATCCTCAACCCTCAATCCTCAAACTTCAATCCTCGATACTCAATATTCAATCCTCAATCCTCAGTCCTCAAACCTCAATTCTGAATCCTCAATCCTGAATCCTCAATCTTCGGCACTCAGTCCTCAACAATCAGTTGTCAATCCTCAATCCTCAATAGAATATCCTCAATTCACAGTTTTCAATACTCAATACTCAATCTGCATTCTTGAAACCTCTATCCACAAACGTCAATTCTCATCACTCAACCCTCTACTCTCAGTCCTCAATTTTCAATCCTCAATCCTCAATCCTCAATCCTCAATCGTCAATCTTTAATCCTCAATACTCAATCTTCAATCCTCAATCCTCAATCCTTAATCCTCAATCCTCATTCTCCAATCCTCAATACCCAATCCTCAATCCTCATTCCTCAACCCTCAATCCTCAATTCTCAATCCTCAATCCTCAATTTTCAATCCTCATTCTTCAATCCTCAGTACCCAATACTCAATCTTGAATCCTCAATCCTCAATCCTCAATCCTCAATCCTCAATCCTCAGTCATCAAACCTCAATCCTCAACCCTCAGCCCTCATCGTCAATCCACAATCTTCAATCCTCAATACTCAATCTTCAATCATCAATCCTCAATACTCAATCCTCAATCCGCATTCTTCAATCCTCAATACCCAATCCTCAATCCTCAATCTTTAATCCTCAATCCTCTTTCCTCAATCCCCAATCTTCAATACCCAATCCTCAATCCTCAATCTTTAATCCTCAATCCTCCTTCCTCAATCCTCAATCTTCAATCCTCAATACTCAATCTTCAATCCTCAAACCACAATCCTCAATCCTCAACCCTCATTCTTCAATCCTCAATACCCAATCCTCAATCTTCAATCCTCAATCCTCAATCCTCAATTCTCAATCCTCAATCCTCAATTTTCAATCCTCATTCTTCAATCCTCAAACCTCAACCCTCAACCCTCATCTCTCATCCTCAATCGTCAGTCTTCAATCCTCAATACTCAATCTCCAATCCTCAATCCTCAATCCCCAATCCACAATCTTCAATCCTAAATCCTCAATCCTCAATCCTCAATCCTCAATCTTCAATCCTCAATCCTCAATCCTCAATCCTCAATCATCAATCTTCAATCCTCAATACTCAATCTTCAATCCTCAATCCTCAATCCTCAATCCTCAATCTTCAATCCTCAATCCTCAATCTTCAATCCTCATTCTTCAATCCTCAATACCGAATCCTCAATCTTCAATCCTCAATCCTCAATCCTCAATCCTCATCCCTCAATCCTCAATGCTCAATCCTCAATACCCAATCCTCAATCTTCAATCCTCAATCCTCAATCCTCAATCCTCAATCCTCAATCCTCAGTCCTCAAACCTCAATCCTGAATCCTCAATCCTGAATCCTCAAACTTCATCCCTGAGTCCTCAACGATCAGTTGTCAATCCTCAATCCTCAATAGAATATCCTCAATTCGCAGTTTTCAATACTCAATACTCAGTCTGCAATCTTCAGATCTCTATCCACAAGCATCAATTCTCGTCACTCAACCCTCAATACTCAGTCCCCAATCCTCAATCTTCAAACCTCAACCCTCAATTCTCAATCCTCAATCATCAATCCGCAATCCTCAATCCTCAATCCTCAATCCTCAACCCTCATTCTTCAATCCTTAATACCCAATCCTCAATCTTCAATCCTCAATCCTCAATCCTCAATTCTCAATAGTCAATCTTCAATCCTCAATCCTCAATCCTCAATCCTCAATCCTCAATCCTCATTCTTCAATCCTCAATACCGAATCCTCAATCTTCAATCCTCAGTCCTCAATCCTCAATCCTCATCCATCAATCCTCAATGTTCAATCCTCAATACCCAATCCTCAATCTTCAATCCTCAATCCTCAATCCTCAATCCTCAATCCTCAATCCTCAGTCCGCAAACCTCAATCCTGAATGCTCAATCCTGAATCCTCAAACTTCATCCCTGAGTCCTCAACGATCAGTTGTCAATCCTCAATCCTCAATAGAATATCCTCAAATCGCAGTCTTCAATCCGCAATACTCAATCTGCAGTCTTCAGATCTCTATCCACAAGCATCAATTCTCTTCACTCAACCCTCAATACTCAGTCCCCAATCCTCAATCTTCAAACCTCAACCATCAATTCTCAATCCTCAATCATCAATCCTCAATCCTCAATCCTCAATCCTCAATTCTCAATCCTCAATCCTCAGTCCTCAGTCCACAAACCTCAATCCTCAACCCTCAGCCCTCATTGTCAATCCTCAATCTTCAATCCTCAATCCTCAACCTTCAATGCTCAATACTCAATCTTCAATCCTCAATCCACAATCCTCAATCCTCAATCCTCAATCCTCAATCCTCAATCCTCAATTATCAATCCTCGATCCTCAATCGTCAGTCTTCAATTCTTAATACTCAACCTTCAATCCTCAATCCTCAGCCCTCATCCTCAATCCTCAATCCTCAATCCTCAATCCTCAATCCTCAATCATCAATCTTCAATCCTCAATACTCAATCTTCAATCCTCAATCCTCAATTCTCAATCCTCATTCCTCAATCCTCAATCCTCAATCCTCAGTCCTCAATCCTCAATCGTCAGTCTTCAATCCTCAATACTCAATCTTCAATCCTCAATCCTCAATCCTCAGTCTTCAATCCTCAATACTCAATCTTCAATCCTCAATCCTCAGTCCTCAAACCTCAATTCTGAATACTCAATCCTGAATCCTTAATCCTCGGCCCCCAGTCATCAACAATCAGTTGTCAATCCTCAATCCTCAACAGAATATCCTCAATTCACAGCTTTCAATACTCAATACTCAATCTGCAATCTTCAAACCTCTATCCACAAACATCAATTCTCATCACTCAACCCTCAACACTCAGTCCTCAATGTTCAATCCTCAATCCTCCATCCTCAATCCTCAATCGTCAATCTTCAATCCTCAATACTCAATCTTCAATCCTCAATCCTCAATCCTCAATCCTCAATCCTCAATCCTCATTCTTCAATCCTCAATACCCAATCCTCAATCTTCAATCCTCAATCCTCAATCCTCAATCCTCAATCCTCAATCGTCAACCCTCAATTTTCAATCCTCATTCTTCAATCCTCAATACCCAATACTCAACCTTCAATCCTCAATCCTCAATCCTCAATCCTCAATTCTCAATCCTCAATCCTGAGTCCTCAGTCCTCAAACCTCAATCCTCAACCCTCAGCCCTCATTGTCAATCCTCGATGTTCAATCCTCAATCCTCAATCTTCAATGCTCGATACTCAATCTTCAATCCTCAATCCTCAATTCTCAATCCTCAATCCTCAATCCTCAATCCTCAATCCTCAATCCTCGATCCTCAATCGTCAGTCTACAATTCTTAATACTCAATCTTCAATCCTCAATCCTCAATCCCCAATCCTCAATCCTCATTCTTCAATCCTCAATACCCAATCCTCAATCCTCAATCTTTAATCCTCAATCCGCAATCCTCAACTCTCAATCCTCAATTCTCAGTCCTCAGTCCTCAAACCTCAATCCTCAACCCTCATTCCTCATCCTCAATCCTCAATCCTCAATCTTCAATCCTCAATCCTCAATCCTCAATCCCCAATACTCAATCTTCAACCCTCAATGCTCAATTCTCAATCCTCAATCCTCAATCCTCAATCCTCAATCCTCAATCCTCAATCCTCAATTGTCAGTCTTCAATCCTCAATACTTAATCTTCAATCCTCAATCCTCAATCCGTAATCGTCAATCTTCAATCCTCAATTCTCAACCCTCAATCCTCAATCCTCAATCTTCAATCCTCAATACTAAATCTTCAATCCTCAATCCTCAATCCTCAATCCTCAATCCTCAATCCTCAATCCTCAATCCTGAATATTCAATCCTCAATACTCAATCTGCAATCCTCAATCCTAAATCCTCAATACTCAATCCTCATTCTTCAATCCTCAATACCGAATCCTCAGTCTTGAATCCTCAATCCTCAATCCTCAATCCTCATCCCTCAATCCTCAATGTTCAATCCTCAATACCCAATCCTCAATCTTCAATCCTCAATCCTCAATCCTCAATACTCAATCCTCAATACTCAGTCCTCAAACCTCAATCCTGAATCCTCAATCCTGAATCCGCAACCTTCAGCCCTGAGTCCTCATCGATCATTTGGCAATCCTCAATCCTCAATAGAATATCCTCAATTCACAGTTTTCAATACTCAATACTCAATCTGCAATCTTCAGATCTCTATCCACAAACATCAATACTCATCACTCAACTCTCAATACTCTGTCCCCAACCCTCAATCCTCAACCCTCAACCCTCAATCTCCAATCATCAATCCTCAATCCTCAATCCTCAATCCTCAATCCTCAATCGTCAACCTTCAATCCTCAATACTCAATCTTCAATTCTCAATCCAGAATCCTCAGTCCTCAGTCCTCAATCCTCAACCCTCAACCCTCAGCCCTCATCTTCAATCCTCAATCCTCAACCCTCAATCCTCAAACTTCAATCCTCGATACTCAATATTCAATCCTCAATCCTCAGTCCTCAAACCTCAATTCTGAATCCTCAATCCTGAATCCTCAATCTTCGGCACTCAGTCCTCAACAATCAGTTGTCAATCCTCAATCCTCAATAGAATATCCTCAATTCGCAGTTTTCAATACTCAATACTCAGTCTGCAATCTTCAGATCTCTATCCACAAGCATCAATTCTCGTCACTCAACCCTCAATACTCAGTCCCCAATCCTCAATCTTCAAACCTCAACCCTCAATTCTCAATCCTCAATCATCAATCCTCAATCCTCAATCCTCAATCCTCAATCCTCAACCCTCATTCTTCAATCCTCAATACCCAATCCTCAATCTTCAATCCTCAATCCTCAATCCTCAATTCTCAATAGTCAATCTTCAATCCTCAATCCTCAATCCTCAATCCTCAATCCTCATTCTTCAATCCTCAATACCGAATCCTCAATCTTCAATCCTCAGTCCTCAATCCTCAATCCTCATCCATCAATCCTCAATGTTCAATCCTCAATACCCAATCCTCAATCTTCTAGCCTCAATCCTCAATCCTCAATCCTCAATCCTCAATCCTCAGTCCGCAAACCTCAATCCTGAATGCTCAATCCTGAATCCTCAAACTTCATCCCTGAGTCCTCAACGATCAGTTGTCAATCCTCAATCCTCAATAGAATATCCTCAAATCGCAGTCTTCAATCCGCAATACGCAATCTGCAATCTTTAGATCTCTATCCACAAGCATCAATTCTCTTCACTCAACCCTCAATACTCAGTCCCCAATCCTCAATCTTCGAACCTCAACCATCAATTCTCAATCCTCAATCATCAATCCTCAATCCTCAATCCTCAATCCTCAATTCTCAATCCTCAATCCTCAGTCCTCAGTACACAAACCTCAATCCTCAACCCTCAGCCCTCATTGTCAATCCTCAATCTTCAATCCTCAATCCTCAACCTTCAATGCTCAATACTCAATCTTCAATCCTCAATCCACAATCCTCAATCCTCAATCCTCAATCCTCAATCCTCAATCCTCAATCCTCAATCCTCGATCCTCAATCGTCAGTCTTCAATTCTTAATACTCAACCTTCAATCCTCAATCCTCAGCCCTCATCCTCAATCCTCAATCCTCAATCCTCAATCCTCAATCCTCAATCATCAATCTTCAATCCTCAATACTCAATCTTCAATCCTCAATCCTCAATTCTCAATCCTCATTCCTCAATCCTCAATCCTCAATCCTCAGTCCTCAATCCTCAATCGTCAGTCTTCAATCCTCAATACTCAATCTTCAATCCTCAATCCTCAATCCTCAGTCTTCAATCCTCAATACTCAATCTTCAATCCTCAATCCTCAGTCCTCAAACCTCAATTCTGAATACTCAATCCTGAATCCTTAATCCTCGGCCCCCAGTCATCAACAATCAGTTGTCAATCCTCAATCCTCAACAGAATATCCTCAATTCACAGCTTTCAATACTCAATACTCAATCTGCAATCTTCAAACCTCTATCCACAAACATCAATTCTCATCACTCAACCCTCAACACTCAGTCCTCAATGTTCAATCCTCAATCCTCCATCCTCAATCCTCAATCGTCAATCTTCAATCCTCAATACTCAATCTTCAATCCTCAATCCTCAATCCTCAATCCTCAATCCTCAATCCTCATTCTTCAATCCTCAATACCCAATCCTCAATCTTCAATCCTCAATCCTCAATCCTCAATCCTCAATCCTCAATCGTCAACCCTCAATTTTCAATCCTCATTCTTCAATCCTCAATACCCAATACTCAACCTTCAATCCTCAATCCTCAATCCTCAATCCTCAATTCTCAATCCTCAATCCTGAGTCCTCAGTCCTCAAACCTCAATCCTCATCCCTCAGCCCTCATTGTCAATCCTCGATGTTCAATCCTCAATCCTCAATCTTCAATGCTCGATACTCAATCTTCAATCCTCAATCCTCAATTCTCAATCCTCAATCCTCAATCCTCAATCCTCAATCCTCAATCCTCGATCCTCAATCGTCAGTCTACAATTCTTAATACTCAATCTTCAATCCTCAATCCTCAATCCCCAATCCTCAATCCTCATTCTTCAATCCTCAATACCCAATCCTCAATCCTCAATCTTTAATCCTCAATCCGCAATCCTCAACTCTCAATCCTCAATTCTCAGTCCTCAGTCCTCAAACCTCAATCCTCAACCCTCATTCCTCATCCTCAATCCTCAAACCTCAATCTTCAATCCTCAATCCTCAATCCTCAATCCCCAATACTCAATCTTCAATCCTCAATGCTCAATTCTCAATCCTCAATCCTTAATCCTCAATCCTCAATCCTCAATCCTCAATCCTCAATTGTCAGTCTTCAATCCTCAATACTTAATCTTCAATCCTCAATCCTCAATCCGTAATCGTCAATCTTCAATCCTCAATTCTCAACCCTCAATCCTCAATCCTCAATCTTCAATCCTCAATACTAAATCTTCAATCCTCAATCCTCAATCCTCAATCCTCAATCCTCAATCCTCAATCCTCAATCCTGAATATTCAATCCTCAATACTCAATCTGCAATCCTCAATCCTAAATCCTCAATACTCAATCCTCATTCTTCAATCCTCAATACCGAATCCTCAGTCTTGAATCCTCAATCCTCAATCCTCAATCCTCATCCCTCAATCCTCAATGTTCAATCCTCAATACCCAATCCTCAATCTCCAATCCTCAATCCACAATCCTCAATACTCAATCCTCAATACTCAGTCCTCAAACCTCAATCCTGAATCCTCAATCCTGAATCCGCAACCTTCAGCCCTGAGTCCTCATCGATCATTTGGCAATCCTCAATCCTCAATAGAATATCCTCAATTCACAGTTTTCAATACTCAATACTCAATCTGCAATCTTCAGATCTCTATCCACAAACATCAATACTCATCACTCAACTCTCAATACTCTGTCCCCAACCCTCAATCCTCAACCCTCAACCCTCAATCTCCAATCATCAATCCTCAATCCTCAATCCTCAATCCTCAATCCTCAATCGTCAACCTTCAATCCTCAATACTCAATCTTCAATTCTCAATCCAGAATCCTCAGTCCTCAGTACTCAATCCTCAACCCTCAACCCTCAGCCCTCATCTTCAATCCTCAATCCTCAACCCTCAATCCTCAAACTTCAATCCTCGATACTCAATATTCAATCCTCAATCCTCAGTCCTCAAACCTCAATTCTGAATCCTCAATCCTGAATCCTCAATCTTCGGCACTCAGTCCTCAACAATCAGTTGTCAATCCTCAATCCTCAATAGAATATCCTCAATTCACAGTTTTCAATACTCAATACTCAATCTGCATTCTTGAAACCTCTATCCACAAACGTCAATTCTCATCACTCAACCCTCTACTCTCAGTCCTCAATTTTCAATCCTCAATCCTCAATCCTCAATCCTCAATCGTCAATCTTTAATCCTCAATACTCAATCTTCAATCCTCAATCCTCAATCCTTAATCCTCAATCCTCATTCTCCAATCCTCAATACCCAATCCTCAATCCTCATTCCTCAACCCTCAATCCTCAATTCTCAATCCTCAATCCTCAATTTTCAATCCTCATTCTTCAATCCTCAGTACCCAATACTCAATCTTGAATCCTCAATCCTCAATCCTCAATCCTCAATCCTCAATCCTCAGTCATCAAACCTCAATCCTCAACCCTCAGCCCTCATCGTCAATCCACAATCTTCAATCCTCAATACTCAATCTTCAATCATCAATCCTCAATACTCAATCCTCAATCCGCATTCTTCAATCCTCAATACCCAATCCTCAATCCTCAATCTTTAATCCTCAATCCTCTTTCCTCAATCCCCAATCTTCAATACCCAATCCTCAATCCTCAATCTTTAATCCTCAATCCTCCTTCCTCAATCCTCAATCTTCAATCCTCAATACTCAATCTTCAATCCTCAAACCACAATCCTCAATCCTCAACCCTCATTCTTCAATCCTCAATACCCAATCCTCAATCTTCAATCCTCAATCCTCAATCCTCAATTCTCAATCCTCAATCCTCAATTTTCAATCCTCATTCTTCAATCCTCAAACCTCAACCCTCAACCCTCATCTCTCATCCTCAATCGTCAGTCTTCAATCCTCAATACTCAATCTCCAATCCTCAATCCTCAATCCCCAATCCACAATCTTCAATCCTAAATCCTCAATCCTCAATCCTCAATCCTCAATCTTCAATCCTCAATCCTCAATCCTCAATCCTCAATCATCAATCTTCAATCCTCAATACTCAATCTTCAATCCTCAATCCTCAATCCTCAATCCTCAATCTTCAATCCTCAATCCTCAATCTTCAATCCTCATTCTTCAATCCTCAATACCGAATCCTCAATCTTCAATCCTCAATCCTCAATCCTCAATCCTCATCCCTCAATCCTCAATGCTCAATCCTCAATACCCAATCCTCAATCTTCAATCCTCAATCCTCAATCCTCAATCCTCAATCCTCAATCCTCAGTCCTCAAACCTCAATCCTGAATCCTCAATCCTGAATCCTCAAACTTCATCCCTGAGTCCTCAACGATCAGTTGTCAATCCTCAATCCTCAATAGAATATCCTCAATTCGCAGTTTTCAATACTCAATACTCAGTCTGCAATCTTCAGATCTCTATCCACAAGCATCAATTCTCGTCACTCAACCCTCAATACTCAGTCCCCAATCCTCAATCTTCAAACCTCAACCCTCAATTCTCAATCCTCAATCATCAATCCGCAATCCTCAATCCTCAATCCTCAATCCTCAACCCTCATTCTTCAATCCTTAATACCCAATCCTCAATCTTCAATCCTCAATCCTCAATCCTCAATTCTCAATAGTCAATCTTCAATCCTCAATCCTCAATCCTCAATCCTCAATCCTCAATCCTCATTCTTCAATCCTCAATACCGAATCCTCAATCTTCAATCCTCAGTCCTCAATCCTCAATCCTCATCCATCAATCCTCAATGTTCAATCCTCAATACCCAATCCTCAATCTTCAATCCTCAATCCTCAATCCTCAATCCTCAATCCTCAATCCTCAGTCCGCAAACCTCAATCCTGAATGCTCAATCCTGAATCCTCAAACTTCATCCCTGAGTCCTCAACGATCAGTTGTCAATCCTCAATCCTCAATAGAATATCCTCAAATCGCAGTCTTCAATCCGCAATACTCAATCTGCAGTCTTCAGATCTCTATCCACAAGCATCAATTCTCTTCACTCAACCCTCAATACTCAGTCCCCAATCCTCAATCTTCAAACCTCAACCATCAATTCTCAATCCTCAATCATCAATCCTCAATCCTCAATCCTCAATCCTCAATTCTCAATCCTCAATCCTCAGTCCTCAGTCCACAAACCTCAATCCTCAACCCTCAGCCCTCATTGTCAATCCTCAATCTTCAATCCTCAATCCTCAACCTTCAATGCTCAATACTCAATCTTCAATCCTCAATCCACAATCCTCAATCCTCAATCCTCAATCCTCAATCCTCAATCCTCAATTATCAATCCTCGATCCTCAATCGTCAGTCTTCAATTCTTAATACTCAACCTTCAATCCTCAATCCTCAGCCCTCATCCTCAATCCTCAATCCTCAATCCTCAATCCTCAATCCTCAATCATCAATCTTCAATCCTCAATACTCAATCTTCAATCCTCAATCCTCAATTCTCAATCCTCATTCCTCAATCCTCAATCCTCAATCCTCAGTCCTCAATCCTCAATCGTCAGTCTTCAATCCTCAATACTCAATCTTCAATCCTCAATCCTCAATCCTCAGTCTTCAATCCTCAATACTCAATCTTCAATCCTCAATCCTCAGTCCTCAAACCTCAATTCTGAATACTCAATCCTGAATCCTTAATCCTCGGCCCCCAGTCATCAACAATCAGTTGTCAATCCTCAATCCTCAACAGAATATCCTCAATTCACAGCTTTCAATACTCAATACTCAATCTGCAATCTTCAAACCTCTATCCACAAACATCAATTCTCATCACTCAACCCTCAACACTCAGTCCTCAATGTTCAATCCTCAATCCTCCATCCTCAATCCTCAATCGTCAATCTTCAATCCTCAATACTCAATCTTCAATCCTCAATCCTCAATCCTCAATCCTCAATCCTCAATCCTCATTCTTCAATCCTCAATACCCAATCCTCAATCTTCAATCCTCAATCCTCAATCCTCAATCCTCAATCCTCAATCGTCAACCCTCAATTTTCAATCCTCATTCTTCAATCCTCAATACCCAATACTCAACCTTCAATCCTCAATCCTCAATCCTCAATCCTCAATTCTCAATCCTCAATCCTGAGTCCTCAGTCCTCAAACCTCAATCCTCAACCCTCAGCCCTCATTGTCAATCCTCGATGTTCAATCCTCAATCCTCAATCTTCAATGCTCGATACTCAATCTTCAATCCTCAATCCTCAATTCTCAATCCTCAATCCTCAATCCTCAATCCTCAATCCTCAATCCTCGATCCTCAATCGTCAGTCTACAATTCTTAATACTCAATCTTCAATCCTCAATCCTCAATCCCCAATCCTCAATCCTCATTCTTCAATCCTCAATACCCAATCCTCAATCCTCAATCTTTAATCCTCAATCCGCAATCCTCAACTCTCAATCCTCAATTCTCAGTCCTCAGTCCTCAAACCTCAATCCTCAACCCTCATTCCTCATCCTCAATCCTCAATCCTCAATCTTCAATCCTCAATCCTCAATCCTCAATCCCCAATACTCAATCTTCAACCCTCAATGCTCAATTCTCAATCCTCAATCCTCAATCCTCAATCCTCAATCCTCAATCCTCAATCCTCAATTGTCAGTCTTCAATCCTCAATACTTAATCTTCAATCCTCAATCCTCAATCCGTAATCGTCAATCTTCAATCCTCAATTCTCAACCCTCAATCCTCAATCCTCAATCTTCAATCCTCAATACTAAATCTTCAATCCTCAATCCTCAATCCTCAATCCTCAATCCTCAATCCTCAATCCTCAATCCTGAATATTCAATCCTCAATACTCAATCTGCAATCCTCAATCCTAAATCCTCAATACTCAATCCTCATTCTTCAATCCTCAATACCGAATCCTCAGTCTTGAATCCTCAATCCTCAATCCTCAATCCTCATCCCTCAATCCTCAATGTTCAATCCTCAATACCCAATCCTCAATCTTCAATCCTCAATCCTCAATCCTCAATACTCAATCCTCAATACTCAGTCCTCAAACCTCAATCCTGAATCCTCAATCCTGAATCCGCAACCTTCAGCCCTGAGTCCTCATCGATCATTTGGCAATCCTCAATCCTCAATAGAATATCCTCAATTCACAGTTTTCAATACTCAATACTCAATCTGCAATCTTCAGATCTCTATCCACAAACATCAATACTCATCACTCAACTCTCAATACTCTGTCCCCAACCCTCAATCCTCAACCCTCAACCCTCAATCTCCAATCATCAATCCTCAATCCTCAATCCTCAATCCTCAATCCTCAATCGTCAACCTTCAATCCTCAATACTCAATCTTCAATTCTCAATCCAGAATCCTCAGTCCTCAGTCCTCAATCCTCAACCCTCAACCCTCAGCCCTCATCTTCAATCCTCAATCCTCAACCCTCAATCCTCAAACTTCAATCCTCGATACTCAATATTCAATCCTCAATCCTCAGTCCTCAAACCTCAATTCTGAATCCTCAATCCTGAATCCTCAATCTTCGGCACTCAGTCCTCAACAATCAGTTGTCAATCCTCAATCCTCAATAGAATATCCTCAATTCGCAGTTTTCAATACTCAATACTCAGTCTGCAATCTTCAGATCTCTATCCACAAGCATCAATTCTCGTCACTCAACCCTCAATACTCAGTCCCCAATCCTCAATCTTCAAACCTCAACCCTCAATTCTCAATCCTCAATCATCAATCCTCAATCCTCAATCCTCAATCCTCAATCCTCAACCCTCATTCTTCAATCCTCAATACCCAATCCTCAATCTTCAATCCTCAATCCTCAATCCTCAATTCTCAATAGTCAATCTTCAATCCTCAATCCTCAATCCTCAATCCTCAATCCTCATTCTTCAATCCTCAATACCGAATCCTCAATCTTCAATCCTCAGTCCTCAATCCTCAATCCTCATCCATCAATCCTCAATGTTCAATCCTCAATACCCAATCCTCAATCTTCTAGCCTCAATCCTCAATCCTCAATCCTCAATCCTCAATCCTCAGTCCGCAAACCTCAATCCTGAATGCTCAATCCTGAATCCTCAAACTTCATCCCTGAGTCCTCAACGATCAGTTGTCAATCCTCAATCCTCAATAGAATATCCTCAAATCGCAGTCTTCAATCCGCAATACGCAATCTGCAATCTTTAGATCTCTATCCACAAGCATCAATTCTCTTCACTCAACCCTCAATACTCAGTCCCCAATCCTCAATCTTCGAACCTCAACCATCAATTCTCAATCCTCAATCATCAATCCTCAATCCTCAATCCTCAATCCTCAATTCTCAATCCTCAATCCTCAGTCCTCAGTACACAAACCTCAATCCTCAACCCTCAGCCCTCATTGTCAATCCTCAATCTTCAATCCTCAATCCTCAACCTTCAATGCTCAATACTCAATCTTCAATCCTCAATCCACAATCCTCAATCCTCAATCCTCAATCCTCAATCCTCAATCCTCAATCCTCAATCCTCGATCCTCAATCGTCAGTCTTCAATTCTTAATACTCAACCTTCAATCCTCAATCCTCAGCCCTCATCCTCAATCCTCAATCCTCAATCCTCAATCCTCAATCCTCAATCATCAATCTTCAATCCTCAATACTCAATCTTCAATCCTCAATCCTCAATTCTCAATCCTCATTCCTCAATCCTCAATCCTCAATCCTCAGTCCTCAATCCTCAATCGTCAGTCTTCAATCCTCAATACTCAATCTTCAATCCTCAATCCTCAATCCTCAGTCTTCAACCCTCAATACTCAATCTTCAATCCTCAATCCTCAGTCCTCAAACCTCAATTCTGAATACTCAATCCTGAATCCTTAATCCTCGGCCCCCAGTCATCAACAATCAGTTGTCAATCCTCAATCCTCAACAGAATATCCTCAATTCACAGCTTTCAATACTCAATACTCAATCTGCAATCTTCAAACCTCTATCCACAAACATCAATTCTCATCACTCAACCCTCAACACTCAGTCCTCAATGTTCAATCCTCAATCCTCCATCCTCAATCCTCAATCGTCAATCTTCAATCCTCAATACTCAATCTTCAATCCTCAATCCTCAATCCTCAATCCTCAATCCTCAATCCTCATTCTTCAATCCTCAATACCCAATCCTCAATCTTCAATCCTCAATCTTCAATCCTCAATCCTCAATCCTCAATCGTCAACCCTCAATTTTCAATCCTCATTCTTCAATCCTCAATACCCAATACTCAACCTTCAATCCTCAATCCTCAATCCTCAATCCTCAATTCTCAATCCTCAATCCTGAGTCCTCAGTCCTCAAACCTCAATCCTCAACCCTCAGCCCTCATTGTCAATCCTCGATGTTCAATCCTCAATCCTCAATCTTCAATGCTCGATACTCAATCTTCAATCCTCAATCCTCAATTCTCAATCCTCAATCCTCAATCCTCAATCCTCAATCCTCAATCCTCGATCCTCAATCGTCAGTCTACAATTCTTAATACTCAATCTTCAATCCTCAATCCTCAATCCCCAATCCTCAATCCTCATTCTTCAATCCTCAATTCCCAATCCTCAATCCTCAATTATTAATCCTCAATCCGCAATCCTCAACTCTCAATCCTCAATTCTCAGTCCTACGTCCTCAAACCTCAATCCTCAACCCCCATTCCTCATCCTCAATCCTCAATCCTCAATCTTCAATCCTCAATCCTCAATCCTCAATCCCCAATACTCAATCTTCAATCCTCATTGCTCAATTCTCAATCCTCAATCCTCAATCCTCAATCCTCAATCCTCAATCCTCAATCCTCAATCCTCAATTGTCAGTCTTCAATCCTCAATACTTAATCTTCAATCCTCAATCCTCAATCCGTAATCGTCAATCTTCAATCCTCAATTCTCAACCCTCAATCCTCAATCCTCAATCTTCAATCCTCAATACTAAATCTTCAATCCTCAATCCTCAATCTTCAATCCTCAATCCTCAATCCTCAATCGTCAACCCTCAATTTTCAATCCTCATTCTTCAATCCTCAATACCCAATACTCAACCTTCAATCCTCAATCCTCAATCCTCAATCCTCAATTCTCAATCCTCAATCCTGAGTCCTCAGTCCTCAAACCTCAATCCTCAACCCTCAGCCCTCATTGTCAATCCTCGATGTTCAATCCTCAATCCTCAATCTTCAATGCTCGATACTCAATCTTCAATCCTCAATCCTCAATTCTCAATCCTCAATCCTCAATCCTCAATCCTCAATCCTCAATCCTCGATCCTCAATCGTCAGTCTACAATTCTTAATACTCAATCTTCAATGCTCAATCATCAATCCCCAATCCTCAATCCTCATTCTTCAATCCTCAATACCCAATCCTCAATCCTCAATCTTTAATCCTCAATCCGCAATCCTCAACTCTCAATCCTCAATTCTCAGTCCTACGTCCTCAAACCTCAATCCTCAACCCTCATTCCTCATCCTCAATCCTCAATCCTCAATCTTCAATCCTCAATCCTCAATCCTCAATCCCCAATACTCAATCTTCAATCCTCATTGCTCAATTCTCAATCCTCAATCCTCAATCCTCAATCCTCAATCCTCAATCCTCAATCCTCAATCCTCAATTGTCAGTCTTCAATCCTCAATACTTAATCTTCAATCCTCAATCCTCAATCCGTAATCGTCAATCTTCAATCCTCAATTCTCAACCCTCAATCCTCAATCCTCAATCTTCAATCCTCAATACTAAATCTTCAATCCTCAATCCTCAATCCTCAATCCTGAATCCTCAATCCTCAATCCTCAATCCTGAATATTCAATCCTCAATACTCAATCTGCAATCCTCAATCCTAAATCCTCAATACTCAATCCTCATTCCTCAATCCTCAATACCGAATCCTCAGTCTTGAATCCTCAATCCTCAATCCTCAATCCTCATCCCTCAATCCTCAATGTTCAATCCTCAATACCCAATCCTCAATCTTCAATCCTCAATCCTCAATCCTCAATACTCAATCCTCAATACTCAGTCCTCAAACCTCAATCCTGAATCCTCAATCCTGAATCCGCAACCTTCAGCCCTGAGTCCTCATCGATCATTTGGCAATCCTCAATCCTCAAGAGAATATCCTCAATTCACAGTTTTCAATACTCAATACTCAATCTGCAATCTTCAGATCTCTATCCACAAACATCAATACTCATCACTCAACTCTCAATACTCTGTCCCCAACCCTCAATCCTCAACCCTCAACCCTCAATCTCCAATCATCAATCCTCAATCCTCAATCCTCAATCCTCAATCCTCAATCGTCAACCTTCAATCCTCAATACTCAATCTTCAATTCTCAATCCAGAATCCTCAGTCCTCAGTCCTCAATCCTCAACCCTCAACCCTCAGCCCTCATCTTCAATCCTCAATCCTCAACCCTCAATCCTCAAACTTCAATCCTCGATACTCAGTATTCAATCCTCAATCCTCAGTCCTCAAACCTCAATTCTGAATCCTCAATCCTGAATCCTCAATCTTCGGCACTCAGTCCTCAACAATCAGTTGTCAATCCTCAATCCTCAATAGAATATCCTCAATTCGCAGTTTTCAATACTCAATACTCAGTCTGCAATCTTCAGATCTCTATCCACAAGCATCAATTCTCGTCACTCAACCCTCAATACTCAGTCCCCAATCCTCAATCTTCAAACCTCAACCCTCAATTCTCAATCCTCAATCATCAATCCTCAATCCTCAATCCTCAATCCTCAACCCTCATTCTTCAATCCTCAATACCCAATCCTCAATCTTCAATCCTCAATCCTCAATCCTCAATTCTCAATAGTCAATCTTCAATCCTCAATCCTCAATCCTCAATCCTCAATCCTCATTCTTCAATCCTCAATACCGAATCCTCAATCTTCAATCCTCAGTCCTCAATCCTCAATCCTCATCCATCAATCCTCAATGTTCAATCCTCAATACCCAATCCTCAATCTTCAATCCTCAATCCTCAATCCTCAATCCTCAATCCTCAATCCTCAGTCCGCAAACCTCAATCCTGAATGCTCAATCCTGAATCCTCAAACTTCATCCCTGAGTCCTCAACGATCAGTTGTCAATCCTCAATCCTCAATAGAATATCCTCAAATCGCAGTCTTCAATCCGCAATACTCAATCTGCAATCTTCAGATCTCTATCCACAAGCATCAATTCTCTTCACTCAACCCTCAATACTGAGTCCCCAATCCTCAATCTTCAAACCTCAACCATCAATTCTCAATCCTCAATCATCAATCCTCAATCCTCAATCCTCAATCCTCAATTCTCAATCCTCAATCCTCAGTCCTCAGTCCACAAACCTCAATCCTCAACCCTCAGCCCTCATTTTCAATCCTCAATCTTCAATCCTCAATCCTCAACCTTCAATGCTCAATACTCAATCTTCAATCCTCAATCCACAATCCTCAATCCTCAATCCTCAATCCTCAATCCTCAATCCTCAATCCTCAATCCTCGATCCTCAATCGTCAGTCTTCAATTCTTAATACTCAACCTTCAATCCTCAATCCTCAGCCCTCATCCTCAATCCTCAATCCTCAATCCTCAATCCTCAATCCTCAATCATCAATCTTCAATCCTCAATACTCAATCTTCAATACTCAATCCTCAATTCTCAATCCTCATTCCTCAATCCTCAATCCTCAATCCTCAGTCCTCAATCCTCAATCGTCAGTCTTCAATCCTCAATACTCAATCTTCAATCCTCAATCCTCAATCCTCAGTCTTCAATCCTCAATACTCAATCTTCAATCCTCAATCCTCAGTCCTCAAACCTCAATTCTGAATACTCAATCCTGAATCCTTAATCCTCGGCCCCCAGTCATCAACAATCAGTTGTCAATCCTCAATCCTCAACAGAATATCCTCAATTCACAGCTTTCAATACTCAATACTCAATCTGCAATCTTCAAACCTCTATCCACAAACATCGATTCTCATCACTCAACCCTCAACACTCAGTCCTCAATGTTCAATCCTCAATCCTCCATCCTCAATCCTCAATCGTCAATCTTCAATCCTCAATACTCAATCTTCAATCCTCAATCCTCAATCCTCAATCCTCAATCCTCAATCCTCATTCTTCAATCCTCAATACCCAATCCTCAATCTTCAATCCTCAATCCTCAATCCTCAATCCTCAATCCTCAATCGTCAACCCTCAATTTTCAATCCTCATTCTTCAATCCTCAATACCCAATACTCAACCTTCAATCCTCAATCCTCAATCCTCAATCCTCAATTCTCAATCCTCAATCCTGAGTCCTCAGTCCTCAAACCTCAATCCTCATCCCTCAGCCCTCATTGTCAATCCTCGATGTTCAATCCTCAATCCTCAATCTTCAATGCTCGATACTCAATCTTCAATCCTCAATCCTCAATTCTCAATCCTCAATCCTCAATCCTCAATCCTCAATCCTCAATCCTCGATCCTCAATCGTCAGTCTACAATTCTTAATACTCAATCTTCAATCCTCAATCCTCAATCCCCAATCCTCAATCCTCATTCTTCAATCCTCAATACCCAATCCTCAATCCTCAATCTTTAATCCTCAATCCGCAATCCTCAACTCTCAATCCTCAATTCTCAGTCCTCAGTCCTCAAACCTCAATCCTCAACCCTCATTCCTCATCCTCAATCCTCAAACCTCAATCTTCAATCCTCAATCCTCAATCCTCAATCCCCAATACTCAATCTTCAATCCTCAATGCTCAATTCTCAATCCTCAATCCTTAATCCTCAATCCTCAATCCTCAATCCTCAATCCTCAATTGTCAGTCTTCAATCCTCAATACTTAATCTTCAATCCTCAATCCTCAATCCGTAATCGTCAATCTTCAATCCTCAATTCTCAACCCTCAATCCTCAATCCTCAATCTTCAATCCTCAATACTAAATCTTCAATCCTCAATCCTCAATCCTCAATCCTCAATCCTCAATCCTCAATCCTCAATCCTGAATATTCAATCCTCAATACTCAATCTGCAATCCTCAATCCTAAATCCTCAATACTCAATCCTCATTCTTCAATCCTCAATACCGAATCCTCAGTCTTGAATCCTCAATCCTCAATCCTCAATCCTCATCCCTCAATCCTCAATGTTCAATCCTCAATACCCAATCCTCAATCTCCAATCCTCAATCCACAATCCTCAATACTCAATCCTCAATACTCAGTCCTCAAACCTCAATCCTGAATCCTCAATCCTGAATCCGCAACCTTCAGCCCTGAGTCCTCATCGATCATTTGGCAATCCTCAATCCTCAATAGAATATCCTCAATTCACAGTTTTCAATACTCAATACTCAATCTGCAATCTTCAGATCTCTATCCACAAACATCAATACTCATCACTCAACTCTCAATACTCTGTCCCCAACCCTCAATCCTCAACCCTCAACCCTCAATCTCCAATCATCAATCCTCAATCCTCAATCCTCAATCCTCAATCCTCAATCGTCAACCTTCAATCCTCAATACTCAATCTTCAATTCTCAATCCAGAATCCTCAGTCCTCAGTACTCAATCCTCAACCCTCAACCCTCAGCCCTCATCTTCAATCCTCAATCCTCAACCCTCAATCCTCAAACTTCAATCCTCGATACTCAATATTCAATCCTCAATCCTCAGTCCTCAAACCTCAATTCTGAATCCTCAATCCTGAATCCTCAATCTTCGGCACTCAGTCCTCAACAATCAGTTGTCAATCCTCAATCCTCAATAGAATATCCTCAATTCACAGTTTTAAATACTCAATACTCAATCTGCATTCTTGAAACCTCTATCCACAAACGTCAATTCTCATCACTCAACCCTCTACTCTCAGTCCTCAATTTTCAATCCTCAATCCTCAATCCTCAATCCTCAATCGTCAATCTTTAATCCTCAATACTCAATCTTCAATCCTCAATCCTCAATCCTTAATCCTCAATCCTCATTCTCCAATCCTCAATACCCAATCCTCAATCCTCATTCCTCAACCCTCAATCCTCAATTCTCAATCCTCAATCCTCAATTTTCAATCCTCATTCTTCAATCCTCAGTACCCAATACTCAATCTTGAATCCTCAATCCTCAATCCTCAATCCTCAATCCTCAATCCTCAATCGTCAGTCTTCAATCCTCAATACTCAATCTTCAATCCTCAATACTCAATCCTCAATCCTCATTCTTCAATCCTCAATACCCAATCCTCAATCCTCAATCTATAATCCTCAATCCTCAATCCTCAATTCTCAATCCCCAGTCCTCAGTCCTCAGTCCTCAAACCTCAATCCTCAACCCTCATTCCTCATCCTCAATCCTCAATCCTCAATCTTCAATCCTCAATCGTCAACCTTCAATCCTCAATACTCAATCTTCAATTCTCAATCCAGAATCCTCAGTCCTCAGTCCTCAATCCTCAACCCTCAACCCTCAGCCCTCATCTTCAATCCTCAATCCTCAACCCTCAATCCTCAAACTTCAATCCTCGATACTCAATATTCAATCCTCAATCCTCAGTCCTCAAACCTCAATTCTGAATCCTCAATCGTGAATCCTCAATCTTCGGCACTCAGTCCTCAACAATCAGTTGTCAATCCTCAATCCTCAATAGAATATCCTCAATTCACAGTTTTCAATACTCAATACTCAATCTGCATTCTTGAAACCTCTATCCACAAACGTCAATTCTCATCACTCAACCCTCTACTCTCAGTCCTCAATTTTCAATCCTCAATCCTCAATCCTCAATCCTCAATCGTCAATCTTTAATCCTCAATACTCAATCTTCAGTCCTCAATCCTCAATCCTTAATCCTCAATCCTCATTCTCCAATCCTCAATACCCAATCCTCAATCCTCATTCCTCAACCCTCAATCCTCAATTCTCAATCCTCAATCCTCAATTTTCAATCCTCATTCTTCAATCCTCAGTACCCAATACTCAATCTTGAATCCTCAATCCTCAATCCTCAATCCTCAATCCTCAATCCTCAATCGTCAGTCTTCAATCCTCAATACTCAATCTTCAATCCTCAATACTCAATCCTCAATCCTCATTCTTCAATCCTCAATACCCAATCCTCAATCCTCAATCTATAATCCTCAATCCTCAATCCTCAATTCTCAATCCCCAGTCCTCAGTCCTCAGTCCTCAAACCTCAATCCTCAACCCTCATTCCTCATCCTCAATCCTCAATCCTCAATCTTCAATCCTCAATCCTCAATACTTAATCTTCAATCCTCAATCCTCAATTCTCAATCCTCAATCCTCAATCCTCAATCCTCAATCCTCAATCCTCAATCCTCAATTGTCAGTCTTCAATCCTCAATACTTAATCTTCAATCCTCAATCCTCAATCCGCAATCCTCAATCTTCAATCCTCAATCCTCAATCCTCAATCCTCACTTCTCAATCTTCAATCCTCAATACTCAATCTTCAATCCTCAATCCTCAATCCTCAATCCTCAATCCTCAATCCTCAATCATCAATCTTCAATCCTCAATACTCAATCTTCTATCCTCAATCCTCAATCCTCAATCCTCAATCCTCAATCCTCAATCCTCAGTCCTCAAACCTCAATCCTGAATCCTCAATCCTGAATCCTCAAACTTCATCCCTGAGTCCTCAACGATCAGTTGTCAATCCTCAATCCTCAATAGAATATCCTCAATTCGCAGCTTTCAACACTCAATACTCAATCTGCAATCTTCAGATCTCTATCCACAAGCATCAATTCTCATCACTCAACCCTCAGTACTCAGTCCCCAATCCTCAATCTTCAAACCTCAACCCTCAATTCTCAATGCTCAATAATCAATCCTCAATCCTCAATACTCAATCCTCAACGCTCATTCTTCAATCCTCAATACCCAATCCTCAATCTTCAATCCTCAATCCTCAATCCTCAATTCTCAATAGTCAATCTTCAATCCTCAATCCTCAATCCTCAATCCTCATTCTTCAATCCTCAATACCGAATCCTCAATCTTCAATCCTCAATCCTCATCCCTCAATCCTCAATGTTCAACCCTCAATACCCAATCCTCAATCTTCAATCCTCAATCCTCAATCCTCAATCCTCAATCCTCAATCCTCAGTCCTCAAACCTCAATCCTGAATCCTCAATCCAGAATCATCAAACTTCATCCCTGAGTCCTCAACGATCAGTTGTCAATCCACAATCCTCAATATAATATCCTCAAATCGCAGTTTTCTATACTCAATACTCAATCTGCAACCTTCAGACCTCTATCCACAAGCATCAATTCTCATCACTCAACCCTCAATACTCAGTCCCCAATCCTCAATCTTCAAACCTCAACCCTCAATTCTCAATCCTCAATCATCAATCCTCAATCCTCAATCCTCAATCCTCAATCCTCAACCGTCAATCTTCAATCCTCAGACCTCAAACATCAATACTCAACCCTCAGTCCTCGTCATCAATCCACAACCATCAATCCTCAACCCTCAACCATCAATCCTCAATACTCAACCATCAATCCTCAATTCTCAATACTCAATAGAATATCATGAATTCTCATGGTTCAATACTCAATCCACAATATTCAATAATCAAACCTCAATTCTCAAACATCTATTCACAACGATCAATCCCCAACACTCAGTCCTCTCTCTTCAATCCTCCATCCTCAACCCTCAATCCTCAAGCGTCAACCCTCAATCCTCAATACTCAACCCTCAATCCTCAGTCCTCAAACCTTAATCCCGAATCCTCAATCCTGAATCCTCAATCTACAGCCCTCAGTCCTCAACAATCAATTGTCAATCGTCAATCCTCAATAGAATATCCTCAATTCTCAATCCTCAATCCTCGATCCTCAGACATCAAACATCAATACTCAACCCTCAGTCCTCGTCCTCAATCCACAACACTCAATCCTCAATGTTCAATCCGCGATACCCAATTCTCAATGTTCAATCCTCAATCCTCAATCTTCAATCATCAATCTTCAATCCTCAATACTCAATCTTCAATCCTCAATCCTCAATTCTCAATCCTTAATCCTCAATCCTCATTCTCCAATCCTCAATACCCAATCCTCAATCCTCATTCCTCAACCCTCAATCCTCAATTCTCAATCCTCAATCCTCAATTTTCAATCCTCATTCTTCAATCCTCAGTACCCAATACTCAATCTTGAATCCTCAATCCTCAATCCTCAATCCTCAATCCTCAATCCTCAATCGTCAGTCTTCAATCCTCAATACTCAATCTTCAATCCTCAATACTCAATCCTCAATCCTCATTCTTCAATCCTCAATACCCAATCCTCAATCCTCAATCTATAATCCTCAATCCTCAATCCTCAATTCTCAATCCCCAGTCCTCAGTCCTCAGTCCTCAAACCTCAATCCTCAACCCTCATTCCTCATCCTCAATCCTCAATCCTCAATCTTCAATCCTCAATCCTCAATACTTAATCTTCAATCCTCAATCCTCAATTCTCAATCCTCAATCCTCAATCCTCAATCCTCAATCCTCAATCCTCAATCCTCAATTGTCAGTCTTCAATCCTCAATACTTAATCTTCAATCCTCAATCCTCAATCCGCAATCCTCAATCTTCAATCCTCAATCCTCAATCCTCAATCCTCACTTCTCAATCTTCAATCCTCAATACTCAATCTTCAATCCTCAATCCTCAATCCTCAATCCTCAATCCTCAATCCTCAATCATCAATCTTCAATCCTCAATACTCAATCTTCTATCCTCAATCCTCAATCCTCAATCCTCAATCCTCAATCCTCAATCCTCAGTCCTCAAACCTCAATCCTGAATCCTCAATCCTGAATCCTCAAACTTCATCCCTGAGTCCTCAACGATCAGTTGTCAATCCTCAATCCTCAATAGAATATCCTCAATTCGCAGCTTTCAACACTCAATACTCAATCTGCAATCTTCAGATCTCTATCCACAAGCATCAATTCTCATCACTCAACCCTCAGTACTCAGTCCCCAATCCTCAATCTTCAAACCTCAACCCTCAATTCTCAATGCTCTATAATCAATCCTCAATCCTCAATACTCAATCCTCAACGCTCATTCTTCAATCCTCAATACCCAATCCTCAATCTTCAATCCTCAATCCTCAATCCTCAATTCTCAATAGTCAATCTTCAATCCTCAATCCTCAATCCTCAATCCTCATTCTTCAATCCTCAATACCGAATCCTCAATCTTCAATCCTCAATCCTCATCCCTCAATCCTCAATGTTCAACCCTCAATACCCAATCCTCAATCTTCAATCCTCAATCCTCAATCCTCAATCCTCAATCCTCAATCCTCAGTCCTCAAACCTCAATCCTGAATCCTCAATCCAGAATCATCAAACTTCATCCCTGAGTCCTCAACGATCAGTTGTCAATCCACAATCCTCAATATAATATCCTCAAATCGCAGTTTTCTATACTCAATACTCAATCTGCAACCTTCAGACCTCTATCCACAAGCATCAATTCTCATCACTCAACCCTCAATACTCAGTCCCCAATCCTCAATCTTCAAACCTCAACCCTCAATTCTCAATCCTCAATCATCAATCCTCAATCCTCAATCCTCAATCCTCAATCCTCAACCGTCAATCTTCAATCCTCAGACCTCAAACATCAATACTCAACCCTCAGTCCTCGTCCTCAATCCACAACCATCAATCCTCAACCCTCAACCATCAATCCTCAATACTCAACCATCAATCCTCAATTCTCAATACTCAATAGAATATCATGAATTCTCATGGTTCAATACTCAATCCACAATATTCAATAATCAAACCTCAATTCTCAAACATCTATTCACAACGATCAATCCCCAACACTCAGTCCTCTCTCTTCAATCCTCCATCCTCAACCCTCAATCCTCAAGCGTCAACCCTCAATTCTCAATCCTCAATCCTCAGTCCTCAGTCCTCAAACCTCAATCCTCAACCCTCAGCCCTCATCGTCAATCCTCGATCTTCAATCCTCAATCCTCAATCTTCAATGCTCAATACTCAATCTTCAATCCTCAATCCTCAATTCTCAATCCTCAATCCTCAATCCTCAATCCTCAATCCTCAATCCTCAATCCTCAATCGTCAGTCTTCAATCCTCAATACTCAATCATCAATCCTCAATCCTCAATCCTCGATACTCAATATTCAATCCTCAATCCTCAGTCCTCAAACCTCAATTCTGAATCCTCAATCCTGAATCCTCAATCTTCGGCCGTCAGTCCTCAACAATCAGTTGTCAATCCTCAATCCTCAATAGAATATCCTCAATTCACAGTTTTCAATACTCAATGCTCAATCTGCAATCTTCAAACCTCTGTCCACAAATATCAATTCTCATCACTCAACCCTCAACACTCAGTCCTCAATGTTCAATCCTCAATCCACAATCCTTAATCCTCAATCGTCAATCTTCAATCCTCAATACTCAATCTTCAATAACCAATACTCAATCTTCAATCTTCAATCCTCAATCCTCAATCCCCAATTCTCAATCCTCAATCCTCAATCCTCAGTCCTCAAACCTCAATCCTCAACCCTCAGCCCTCATCGTCAATACTCAATATTCAATCCTCAATCCTCAATTCTCAATCCTCAATCCTCAATCCTCAATCCTCAATCCTCAGTCCTCAATCCTCAATCGTCAGTCTTCAATCCTCAATACTCAATCTTCAATCCTCAATCCTCAATTCTCAATCCTCATTCCTCAATCCTCAATCCTCAATCCTCAGCCCTCAATCCTGAATCGTCAGTCCTCAATCCTCAATCGTCAGTCTTCAATCCTCAATACTCAATCTTCAATCCTCAATCCACAATCCTCAGTCTTCAATCCCCAATCCTCAATCTTCAATCCTCAAAACTCAATCTTCAATCCTCGGTCCTCAATACTCAATCCTCAATCCTCAATCCTCAATCCTCAATCGTCAGTCTTCAATCCTCAATACTCAATCTTCAATCCTCAATCCTCAATCCTCAATCCCCAATCCTCATTCCTCAAACCTCAATACCCAATCCTAAATCTTCAATCCTCAATCCTCAATCCTCAATTCTCAATCCTCAATACACAATCTTCAATCCTCAATCACAATCCTCAATCCTCAATCCTCAATCCTCAATCCTGAATCTTCAATCCTCAATACTCAATCTGCAATCCTCAATCCTCAATACTCAATCCTCAATACTCATTCTTCAATCCTCAACACCGAATCCTCAATCTTCAATCCTCAATGCTCAATCCTCAATCCTCAATCCTCAACCTTCAATCCTCAATCCTCAATCCTCAATCCTCAATCCTCAATCCTCAATCGTCAGTCCTCAAACCTCAATCCTGAATCGTCAATCCTGAATCCTCAACCTTCAGCCTGAGACCTCAACGATCAGTTGTCAATCCTCAATCCTCAATAGAATATACTCAATTCACAGTTTTCAATACTCAATACTCAATCTGCGATCTTCAAACCTCAATCCACAAACACCAATTCTCATCACTCAACCCTCAGCACTCAGTCCTCAATGTTCAATACTCAATCCTCAATCCTCAATCCTCAATCGTCAATCTTCAACCCTCAATACTCAATCTTCAATCCTCAATCCTCAATCCTCAATCCTCAATCCTCATTCTTCAATCCTTAATACTCAATCCTCAATCTTCAACCCTCAATCCTCAATCCTCAATTCTCAATCCTCAATCCTCAATCCTCAATCCTCAATCGTCAATCTTCAATCCTCAATACTCAATCTTCAATGCTCAATCCTCAATCCTCAATCCTCGATCCTCATTCTTCAATCCTCAATACACAATCTTCAATCCTCAGTCCTCAATCCTCAATCCTCAATTCTCAATCCTCAATCCTCAGTCCTCAGTCCTCAAACCTCAATCCTCAACCCTCAGCCCTCATTGTCAATCCTCAATCTTCAATCCTCAATCCTCAACCTTCAATGCTCAATACTCAATCTTCAATCCTCAATCCACAATCCTCAATCCTCAATCCTCAATCCTCAATCCTCAATCCTCAATCCTCAATCCTCGATCCTCAATCGTCAGTCTTCAATTCTTAATACTCAACCTTCAATCCTCAATCCTCAGCCCTCATCCTCAATCCTCAATCCTCAATCCTCAATCCTCAATCCTCAATCATCAATCTTTAATCCTCAATACTCAATCTTCAATCCTCAATCCTCAATTCTCAATCCTCATTCCTCAATCCTCAATCCTCAATCCTCAGCCCTCAATCCTGAATCGTCAGTCTTCAATCCTCAATACTCAATCTTCAATCCTCAATCCTCATTCCTCAGTCTTCAATCCTCAATACTCAATCTTCAATCCTCAATCCTCAGTCCTCAAACCTCAATTCTGAATACTCAATCCTGAATCCTTAATCCTCGGCCCTCAGTCATCAACAATCAGTTGTCAATCCTCAATCCTCAATAGAATATCCTCACAGTTTTCACAGTTTTCAATACTCAATACTCAATCTGCAATCTTCAAACCTCTATCCACAAACATCAATTCTCATCACTCAACCCTCAACACTCAGTCCTCAATGTTCAATCCTCAATCTTCCATCCTCAATCCTCAATCGTCAATCTTCAATCCTCAATACTCAATCTTCAATCCTCAATCCTCAACCCTCAATCCTCAATCCTCAATCCTCATTCTTCAATCCTCAATACCCAATCCTCAATCTTCAATCCTCAATCCTCAATCCTCAATCCTCAATCCTCAATCGTCAAGCATCAATTTTCAATCCTCATTCTTCAATCCTCAATACCCAATACTCAACCTTCAATCCTCAATCCTCAATCCTCAATCCTCAATTCTCAATCCTCAATCCTGAGTCCTCAGTCCTCAAACCTCAATCCTCAACCCTCAGCCCTCATTGTCAATCCTCGATGTTCAATCCTCAATCCTCAATCTTCAATGCTCGATACTCAATCTTCAATCCTCAATCCTCAATTCTCAATCCTCAATCCTCAATCCTCAATCCTCAATCCTCAATCCTCGATACTCAATCGTCAGTCTACAATTCTTAATACTCAATCTTCAATCCTCAATCCTCAATCCCCAATCCTCAATCCTCATTCTTCAATCCTCAATACCCAATCCTCAATCCTCAATCTTTAATCCTCAATCCGCAATCCTCAATCCTCAATACTCAATCTTCAATCCTCAATGCTCAATTCTCAATCCTCAGTCCTCAATCCTCAATCCTCAATCCTCAATCCTCAATCCTCAATTGTCAGTCTTCAATCCTCAATACTTAATCTTCAACCCTCAATCCTCAATCCGCAATCGTCAATCTTCAATCCTCAATTCTCAACCCTCAATCCTCAATCCTCAATCTTCAATCCTCAATACTAAATCTTCAATCCTCAATCCACAATCCTCAATCCTCAATCCTCAATCCTCAATCCTCAATCCTGAATATTCAATCCTCAATACTCAATCTGCAATCCTCAATCCTAAATCCTCAATACTCAATCCTCATTCTTCAATCCTCAATACCGAATCCTCAGTCTTCAATCCTCAATCCTCAATCCTCAATCCTCATCCCTCAATCCTCAATGTTCAATCCTCGATACCCAATCCTCAATCCTCAATCTTCAATCCTCGATCCTCAATCCTCAATCCATAATACTCAATCTTCAATCCTCAATGCTCAATTCTCAATCCTCAATCCTCAATCCTCAATCCTCAATCCTCAATCCTCAATCCTCAATTGTCAGTCTTCAATCCTCAATACTTAATCTTCAATCCTCAATCCTCAATCCTCAATCCTCAATCCTCAGTCATCAAACCTCAATCCTCAACCCTCAGCCCTCATCGTCAATCCACAATCTTCAATCCTCAATACTCAATCTTCAATCATCAATCCTCAATACTCAATCCTCAATCCGCATTCTTCAATCCTCAATACCCAATCCTCAATCCTCAATCTTTAATCCTCAATCCTCTTTCCTCAATCCCCAATCTTCAATACCCAATCCTCAATCCTCAATCTTTAATCCTCAATCCTCCTTCCTCAATCCTCAATCTTCAATCCTCAATACTCAATCTTCAATCCTCAAACCACAATCCTCAATCCTCAATCCTCATTCTTCAATCCTCAATACCCAATCCTCAATCTTCAATCCTCAATCCTCAATCCTCAATTCTCAATCCTCAATCCTCAATTTTCAATCCTCATTCTTCAATCCTCAAACCTCAACCCTCAACCCTCATCTCTCATCCTCAATCGTCAGTCTTCAATCCTCAATACTCAATCTCCAATCCTCAATCCTCAATCCCCAATCCTCAATCTTCAATCCTAAATCCTCAATCCTCAATCCTCAATCCTCAATCTTCAATCCTCAATCCTCAATCCTCAATCCTCAATCATCAATCTTCAATCCTCAATACTCAATCTTCAATCCTCAATCCTCAATCCTCAATCCTCAATCTTCAATCCTCAATCCTCAATCTTCAATCCTCATTCTTCAATCCTCAATACCGAATCCTCAATCTTCAATCCTCAATCCTCAATCCTCAATCCTCATCCCTCAATCCTCAATGCTCAATCCTCAATACCCAATCCTCAATCTTCAATCCTCAATCCTCAATCCTCAATCCTCAATCCTCAATCCTCAGTCCTCAAACCTCAATCCTGAATCCTCAATCCTGAATCCTCAAACTTCATCCCTGAGTCCTCAACGATCAGTTGTCAATCCTCAATCCTCAATAGAATATCCTCAATTCACAGTTTTCAATACTCAATATTCAGTCTGCAATCTTCAGATCTCTATCCACAAGCATCAATTCTCGTCGCTCAACCCTCAATACTCAGTCCCCAATCCTCAATCTTCAAACCTCAACCCTCAATTCTCAATCCTCAATCATCAATCCTCAATCCTCAATCCTCAATCCTCAATCCTCAACCCTCATTCTTCAATCCTCAATACCCAATCCTCAATCTTCAATCCTCAATCCTCAATCCTCAATTCTCAATAGTCAATCTTCAATCCTCAATCCTCAATCCTCAATCCTCAATCCTCATTCTTCAATCCTCAATACCGAATCCTCAATCTTCAATCCTCAGTCCTCAATCCTCAATCCTCATCCATCAATCCTCAATGTTCAATCCTCAATACCCAATCCTCAATCTTCAATCCTCAATCCTCAATCCTCAATCCTCAATCCTCAATCCTCAGTCCGCAAACCTCAATCCTGAATGCTCAATCCTGAATCCTCAAACTTCATCCCTGAGTCCTCAACGATCAGTTGTCAATCCTCAATCCTCAATAGAATATCCTCAAATCGCAGTCTTCAATCCGCAATACTCAATCTGCAATCTTCAGATCTCTATCCACAAGCATCAATTCTCTTCACTCAACCCTCAATACTCAGTCCCCAATCCTCAATCTTCAAACCTCAACCATCAATTCTCAATCCTCAATCATCAATCCTCAATCCTCAATCCTCAATCCTCAATTCTCAATCCTCAATCCTCAGTCCTCAGTCCACAAACCTCAATCCTCAACCCTCAGCCCTCATTGTCAATCCTCAATCTTCAATCCTCAATCCTCAACCTTCAATGCTCAATACTCAATCTTCAATCCTCAATCCACAATCCTCAATCCTCAATCCTCAATCCTCAATCCTCAATCCTCAATCCTCAATCCTCGATCCTCAATCGTCAGTCTTCAATTCTTAATACTCAACCTTCAATCCTCAATCCTCAGCCCTCATCCTCAATCATCAATCCTCAATCCTCAATCCTCAATCCTCAATCATCAATCTTCAATCCTCAATACTCAATCTTCAATCCTCAATCCTCAATTCTCAATCCTCATTCCTCAATCCTCAATCCTCAATCCTCAGTCCTCAATCCTCAATCGTCAGTCTTCAATCCTCAATACTCAATCTTCAATCCTCAATCCTCAATCCTCAGTCTTCAATCCTCAATACTCAATCTTCAATCCTCAATCCTCAGTCCTCAAACCTCAATTCTGAATACTCAATCCTGAATCCTTAATCCTCGGCCCCCAGTCATCAACAATCAGTTGTCAATCCTCAATCCTCAACAGAATATCCTCAATTCACAGCTTTCAATACTCAATACTCAATCTGCAATCTTCAAACCTCTATCCACAAACATCAATTCTCATCACTCAACCCTCAACACTCAGTCCTCAATGTTCAATCCTCAATCCTCCATCCTCAATCCTCAATCGTCAATCTTCAATCCTCAATACTCAATCTTCAATCCTCAATCCTCAATCCTCAATCCTCAATCCTCAATCCTCATTCTTCAATCCTCAATACCCAATCCTCAATCTTCAATCCTCAATCCTCAATCCTCAATCCTCAATCCTCAATCGTCAACCCTCAATTTTCAATCCTCATTCTTCAATCCTCAATACCCAATACTCAACCTTCAATCCTCAATCCTCAATCCTCAATCCTCAATTCTCAATCCTCAATCCTGAGTCCTCAGTCCTCAAACCTCAATCCTCAACCCTCAGCCCTCATTGTCAATCCTCGATGTTCAATCCTCAATCCTCAATCTTCAATGCTCGATACTCAATCTTCAATCCTCAATCCTCAATTCTCAATCCTCAATCCTCAATCCTCAATCCTCAATCCTCAATCCTCGATCCTCAATCGTCAGTCTACAATTCTTAATACTCAATCTTCAATCCTCAATCCTCAATCCCCAATCCTCAATCCTCATTCTTCAATCCTCAATACCCAATCCTCAATCCTCAATCTTTAATCCTCAATCCGCAATCCTCAACTCTCAATCCTCAATTCTCAGTCCTCAGTCCTCAAACCTCAATCCTCAACCCTCATTCCTCATCCTCAATCCTCAATCCTCAATCTTCAATCCTCAATCCTCAATCCTCAATCCCCAATACTCAATCTTCAATCCTCAATGCTCAATTCTCAATCCTCAATCCTCAATCCTCAATCCTCAATCCTCAATCCTCAATCCTCAATTGTCAGTCTTCAATCCTCAATACTTAATCTTCAATCCTCAATCCTCAATCCGTAATCGTCAATCTTCAATCCTCAATTCTCAACCCTCAATCCTCAATCCCCAATCTTCAATCCTCAATACTAAATCTTCAATCCTCAATCCTCAATCCTCAATCCTCAATCCTCAATCCTCAATCCTCAATCCTGAATATTCAATCCTCAATACTCAATCTGCAATCCTCAATCCTAAATCCTCAATACTCAATCCTCATTCTTCAATCCTCAATACCGAATCCTCAGTCTTGAATCCTCAATCCTCAATCCTCAATCCTCATCCCTCAATCCTCAATGTTCAATCCTCAATACCCAATCCTCAATCTTCAATCCTCAATCCTCAATCCTCATTCCTCAATCCTCAATCCTCAATCCTCAATCCTCAATCCTCAATCCTCAATCCTCAATCCTGAATCATCAAACTTCATCCCTGAGTCCTCAACGATCAGTTGTCAATCCACAATCCTCAATAGAATATCCTCAAATCGCAGTTTTCTATACTCAATACTCAATCTGCAACCTTCAGACCTCTATCCACAAGCATCAATTCTCATCACTCAACCCTCAATACTCAGTCCCCAATCCTCAATCTTCAAACCTCAACCCTCAATTCTCAATCCTCAATCATCAATCCTCAATCCTCAATCCTCAATCCTCAATCCTCAACCGTCAATCTTCAATCCTCAGACCTCAAACATCAATACTCAACCCTCAGTCCTCGTCCTCAATCCACAACCATCAATCCTCAACCCTCAACCATCAATCCTCAATACTCAACCATCAATCCTCAATTCTCAATACTCAATAGAATATCCTGAATTCTCATGGTTCAATACTCAATCCACAATATTCAATGATCAAACCTCAATTCTCAAACATCTATTCACAACGATCAATCCCCAACACTCAGTCCTCTCACATCAATCCTCCATCCTCAACCCTCAATCCTCAAGCGTCAACCCTCAATCCTCAATACTCAACCCTCAATCCTCAGTCCTCAAACCTTAATCCCGAATCCTCAATCCTGAATCCTCAATCTACAGCCCTCAGTCCTCAACAATCAATTGTCAATCGTCAATCCTCAATAGAATATCCTCAATTCTCAATCCTCAATCCTCGATCCTCAGACATCAAACATCAATACTCAACCCTCAGTCCTCGTCCTCAATCCACAACACTCAATCCTCAATGTTCAATCCGCGATACCCAATTCTCAATGTTCAATCCTCAATCCTCAATCTTCAATCATCAATCTTCAATCCTCAATACTCAATCTTCAATCCTCAATCCTCAATTCTCAATCCTCAATCCTCAATCCTCAATCCTCAATCCTCAGTCCTCAATCCTCAATCGTCAGTCTTCAATCCTCAATACTCAATCTTCAATCCTCAATCCTCAATCCTCAATCCTCAACCCTCATTCTTCAATCCTCAATACCCAATACTCAATCTTCAATCCTCAATCCTCAATCCTCAATTCTCAATAGTCAATCTTCAATCCTCAATCCTCAATCCCCAGTCCTCAGTCTTCAATCATCAATACTCAATTTCAATCATCAATCCTCAGTCCTCAAACCTCAATTCTGAATCCTCAATCCTGAATCCTTAATCCTCGGCCCTCAGTCCTCAACAATCAGTTGTCAATCCTCAATCCTCAATAGAATATCCTCAATTCACAGTTTTCAATACTCAATACTCAATCTGCTATCTTCAAACCTCTATCCACAAACGTCAATTCTCATCACTCAACCCTCAACACTCAGTCCTCAATGTTCAATCCTCAATCCTCAATCCTCAATCCTCAATCGTCAATCTTCAACCCTCAATACTCAATCTTCTATCCTCAATCCTCAATCCTCAATCCCCAATCCTCATTCTTCAATCATCAATACCCAATCCTCAATCTTCAATCCTCAATCCTCAATCCTCAATTCTCAATCCTCAATCCTCAATTTTCAATCCTCATTCTTCAATCCTCAATACCCAATACTCAACCTTGAATCCTCAATCCTCAATCCTCAATCCTCAATTCTCAATCCTCAATCCTCAGTCCTCAGTCCTCAAACCTCAATCCTCAACCCTCAGCCCTCATCCTCAATCCTCAATCCTCAACCCTCAATCCTCAATCTTCAATCCTCGATACTCGATATTCAATCCTCAATCCTCAGTCCTCAAACCTCAATTCTGAATCCTCAATCCTGAATCCTCAATCTTCGGCCCTCAGTCCTCAACAATCAGTTGTCAATCCTCAATCCTCAATAGAATATCCTCAATTCACAGTTTTCAATACTCAATGCTCAATCTGCAATCTTCAAACCTCTGTCCACAAATATCAATTCTCATCACTCAACCCTCAACACTCAGTCCTCAATGTTCAATCCTCAATCCACAATCCTTAATCCTCAATCGTCAATCTTCAATCCTCAATAC
Source organism: Calliopsis andreniformis (assembly GCF_051401765.1). Taxonomy (NCBI): domain Eukaryota; kingdom Metazoa; phylum Arthropoda; class Insecta; order Hymenoptera; family Andrenidae; genus Calliopsis; species Calliopsis andreniformis. The sequence continues at coordinate 63,908 of NW_027480473.1, read as the reverse complement.
TCAATCTTCAATAACCAATACTCAATCTTCAATCTTCAATCCTCAATCCTCAATCCCCAATTCTCAATCCTCAATCCTCAATCCTCAGTCCTCAAACCTCAATCCTCAACCCTCAGCCCTCATCGTCAATATTCAATATTTAATCCTCAATCCTCAATCTTCAATGCTCAATACTCAATCTTCAATACTCAATCATCAATTCTCAATCCTCAATCATCAATCCTCAATCCTCAATCCTCAATCCTCTATCATCAATCATCAGTCTTCAATCCTCAATACTCAATCTTCAATCCTCAATCCTCAATACTCAATCCTCAATCCGCATTCTTCAATCCTCAATACCCAATGCTCAATCCTCAATCTTTAATCCTCAATCCTCAATCCTCAATCCTCAGTCCTCAAACCTCAATCCTCAACCCTCAGCCCTCATCGTCAATCCTCAATCTTCAATCCCCAATCCTAAATCTTCAATGCTCAATACTCAATCTTCAATACTCAATCCTCAATTCTCAATCCTCAATCCTCAATCCTCACTCCTCAATCCTCAATCCTCAATCATCAATCGTCAGTCTTCAATCCTCAATACTCAATCTTCAATCCTCAATCCTCAATACTCAATCCTCAATCCGCATTCTTCAATCCTCAATACCCAATCCTCAATCCTCAATCTTTAATCCTCAATCCTCAATCCTCAATCCTCAGTCCTCAGTACTCAAACCTCAATCCCGAATCCTCAATCCTGAATCCTCAATCTACAGCCATCAGTCCTCAACAATCAATTGTCAATCGTCAATCCTCAATAGAATATCCTCACATCTCAATCCTCAATCCTCGATCCTCAGACCTCAAACATCAATACTCAACCCTCAGTCCTCGTCCTCAATCCACAACACTCAATCCACAATACTCAATCATCAACACTCAATCCTCAATGTTCAATCCGCGATACCCAATCCTCAATGTTCAATCCTCAATCCTCAATCCTCGATCATGAATCTTCAATCCTCAATACTCAATCTTCAATCCTCAATCCTCATTTCTCAATCCTCAATCCTCAATCCTCAGTCCTCAGTCTTCAAACCTCAATCCTCAACCCTCAGCCCTCATCGTCAATCCTCGATCTTCAATCCTCAATCCTCAATCTTCAATGCTCAATACTCAATCTTCAATCCTCAATCCTCAATTCTCAATCCTCAATCCTCAATCCTCAATCCTCAATCCTCAATCCTCAATCCTCAATCGTCAGTCTTCAATCCTCAATACTCAATCATCAATCCTCAATCCTCAATCCTCAATCCACAATCCTCATTCTTCAATCCTCAATACCCAATCCTCAATCCTCAATCTATAATCCTCAAACCTCAATCCTCAATTCTCAATCCTCAATCCTCAGTCCTCAGTCCTCAAACCTCAATCCTCAACCCTCATTCCTCTTCCTCCATCCTCAATCCTCAATCTTCAATCCTCAATCCTCAATCCTCAATACTCAACCCTCAATCCTCAGTCCTCAAACCTCAATCCCGAATCCTCAATCCTGAATCCTCGATCTTCAGCCCTCAGTCCTCAACAATCAATTGTCAATCCTCAATCCTCAATAGAATATCCTCAATTCACAGTTTTCAATACTCAATACTCAATCTGCAATCTTCAAACCTCTATCCACAAACGTCAATTCTCATCACTCAACCCTCAACACTCAGTCCTCAATGTTCAATCCTCAATCCTCAATCCTCAATCCTCAATCGTCAACCTTCAACCCTCAATACTCAATCTTCAATCCTCAATCCTCAATCCTCAATCCCCAATCCTCATTCTTCAATCCTCAATACCCAATCCTCAATCTTCAATCCTCAATCCTCAATCCTCAATTCTCAATCCTCAATCCTCAATTTTCAATCCTCTTTCTTCAATCCTCAATACCCAATACTCAATCTTGAATCCTCAATCCTCAATCCTCAATCCTCAATTCTCAATCCTCAATCCTCAGCCCTCAGTCCTCAATCCTCAACCCTCAACCCTCAGCCCTCATCCTCAATCCTCAATCCTCAACCCTCAATCCTCAATCTTCAATCCTCGATACTCAATATTCAATCCTCAATCCTCAGTCCTCAAACCTCAATTCTGAATCCTCAATCCTGAATCCTCAATCTTCGGCCCTCAGTCCTCAACAATCAGTTGTCAATCCTCAATCCTCAATAGAATATCCTCAATTCACAGTTTTCAATACTCAATGCTCAATCTGCAATCTTCAAACCTCTGTCCACAAATATCAATTCTCATCACTCAACCCTCAACACTCAGTCCTCAATGTTCAATACTCAATCCACAATCCTTAATCCTCAATCGTCAATCTTCAATCCTCAATACTCAATCTTCAATAACCAATACTCAATCTTCAATCTTCAATCCTCAATCCTCAATCCCCAATTCTCAATCCTCAATCCTCAATCCTCAGTCCTCAAACCTCAATCCTCAACCCTCAGCCCTCATCGTCAATACTCAATCTTCAATCCTCAATCCTCAATCTTCAATGCTCAATACTCAATCTTCAATACTCAATCCTCAATTCTCAATCCTCAATCATCAATCCTCAGTCCTCAATCCTCAATCCTCTATCATCAATCGTCAGTCTTCAATCCTCAATACTCAATCTTCAATCCTCAATCCTCAATACTCAATCCTCAATCCGCATTCTTCAATCCTCAATACCCAATCCTCAATCCTCAATCTTTAATCCTCAATCCTCAATCCTCAATTCTCAATCCTCAATCCTCAATCCTCAGTCCTCAAACCTCAATCCTCAACCCTCAGCCCTCATCGTCAATCCTCAATCTTCAATCCCCAATCCTCAATCTTCAATGCTCAATACTCAATCTTCAATACTCAATCCTCAATTCTCAATCCTCAATCCTCAATCCTCACTCCTCAATCCTCAATCCTCAATCATCAATCGTCAGTCTTCAATCCTCAATACTCAATCTTCAATCCTCAATCCTCAATACTCAATCCTCAATCCGCATTCTTCAATCCTCAATACCCAATCCTCAATCCTCAATCTTTAATCCTCAATCCTCAATCCTCAATCCTCAGTCCTCAGTACTCAAACCTCAATCCCGAATCCTCAATCCTGAATCCTCAATCTACAGCCCTCAGTCCTCAACAATCAATTGTCAATCGTCAATCCTCAATAGAATATCCTCACATCTCAATCCTCAATCCTCGATCCTCAGACCTCAAACATCAATACTCAACCCTCAGTCCTCGTCCTCAATCCACAACACTCAATCCACAATACTCAGTCATCAACACTCAATCCTCAATGTTCAATCCGCGATACCCAATCCTCAATGTTCAATCCTCAATCCTCAATCCTCGATCATGAATCTTCAATCCTCAATACTCAATCTTCAATCCTCAATCCTCATTTCTCAATCCTCAATCCTCAATCCTCAATCCTCAATCCTCAGTCCTCAATCCTCAATCATCAGGCTTCAATACTCAATACTCAATCTTCAATCCTCAATCCTCAATCCTCAATCCTCAATCCTCAACTCTCATTCTTCAATCCTCAATACCCAATCCTCAATCTTCAATCCTCAATCCACAATCCTCAATTCTCAATAGTCAATATTCAATCCTCAATCCTCAATCCCCAGTCCTCAGTCTTCAATCATCAATACTCAATTTCAATCATCAATCCTCAGTCCTCAAACCTCAATTCTGAATCGTCAATCCTGAATCCTTAATCCTCGGCCCTCAGTCCTCAACAATCAGTTGTCAATCCTCAATCCTCAATAGAATATCCTCAATTCACAGTTTTCAATACCCAATACTCAATCTGCAATCTTCAAACCTCTATCCACAAACGTCAATTCTCATCACTCAACCCCCAACACTCAGTCCTCAATGTTCAATCCTCAATCCTCAATCCTCAATCCTCAATCGTCAATCTTCAACCCTCAATACTCAATCTTCAATCCTCAATCCTCAATCCTCAATCCCCAATCCTCATTCTTCAATCCTCAATACCCAATCCTCAATCTTCAATCCTCAATCCTCAATCCTCAATTCTCAATCCTCAATCCTCAATTTTCAATCCTCTTTCTTCAATCCTCAATACCCAATACTCAATCTTGAATCCTCAATCCTCAATCCTCAATCCTCAATTCTCAATCCTCAATCCTCAGTCCTCAGTCCTCAAACCTCAACCCTCAACCCTCAGCCCTCATCGTCAATCCTCGATCTTCAATCCTCAATGCTCAATCTTCAATGCTCAATACTCAATCTTCAATCCTCAATACTCAGTTCTCAATCCTCAATCCTCAATCCTCAATCCTCAATCCTCAATCCTCAATCCTCAATCGTCAGTCTTCAATCCTCAATACTCAATCATCAATCCTCAATCCTCAATCCTCAATCCTCAATCCTTATTCTTCAGTCCTCAATACCCAATCCTCAATCCTCAATCTATAATCCTCAAACCTCAATCCTCAATTCTCAATCCTCAATCCTCAGTCCTCAGTCCTTAAACCTCAATCGTCAACCCTCATTCCTCATCCTCCATCCTCAATCCTCAATCTTCAATCCTCAATCCTCAATCCTCAATACTCAACCCACAATCCTCAGTCCTCAAACCTCAATCCCGAATCCTCAATCCTGAATCCTCAATCTTCAGCCCTCAGTCCTCAACAATCAATTGTCAATCCTCAATCCTCAATAGAATATCCTCAATTCACAGTTTTCAATACTCAATCCCCATTCTTCAATCTTCAAACCTCAATCCACAAACATCAATTCCCATCACTCGACCCTCAACACTCAGTCCTCAGTCTTCAATCCTCAATCCTCAATCCTCAATCTTCAGTCCTCAATACTCAATCTTCAATCCTCAATCCTCAATTCTCAATCCTCAATACTCAATCCTCAACCGTCAACCCTCAATCCCCAATTCTCAGTCTTCAATAGTCAAACCTCAATCCTCAATCCTCAATCCTCAATCTTGAATCCTCAATACTCAATCTTCAATCCTCAATCCACAATCCTCAATCCTCAATCCTCAATGCTCAATCCTCAATCCTCAATCTTCAATCGTCAATCTTCAACCCTCAATCCTCAATCTTCAGTCCTCAATACTCAATCTTCAATCCTCAATCCTCAATTCTCAATCCTCAATACTCAATCCTCAACCGTCAACCCTCAATCCCCAATTCTCAGTCTTCAATAGTCAAACCTCAATCCTCAATCCTCAATCCTCAATCTTGAATCCTCAATACTCAATCTTCAATCCTCAATCCACAATCCTCAATCGTCAATCCTCAATGCTCAATCCTCAATCCTCAATCTTCAGTCCACAATCCTCAATACTCAACCCTCAACCCTCAATCCTCAATGTTCAATCCGCGATACCCAATCCTCAATGTTCAATCCTCAATCCTCAATCCTCAATCATCAATCTTCAATCCTCAATACTCAATCCTCATTCTTCAATCCTCAATTCTCAATCCTCAATCCTCAATCCTCAATCCTCAATCCTCAGGCCTCAACTCTCAATCCCCAGTCCTCAGTCCTCAGTCCTCAAACCTCAATCCTCAACCCTCATTCCTCATCCTCAATCCTCAATCCACAATCTTCAATCCTCAATCCTCAATTCTCAATCCTCAATACTCAATCCTCAACCGTCAATCCTCAATCCCCAATTCTCAGTCTTCAATAGTCAAACCTCAATCCTCAATTCTCAATCCTAAATTCTGAATCCTCAATCCTCGATCCTCAGACCTCAAACATCAATACTCGACCCTCAGTCCTCGTCCTCAATCCACAACACTGAATCGTCAATCCTCATTCTTCAATCCTCAATACCCAATCCTCAATCTTCAATCCTTTAATCCTCAATCCTCAATTCTCAATAGTCTATCTTCAATCCTCAATCCTCAATCCTCAATCCTCAGTCTTCAATCCTCAATACTCAATCTTCAATCCTCAATCCTCAGTCCTCAAACCTCAATTCTGAATCCTCAATCCTGAACCCTTAATCCTCGGCCCTCAGTCCTCAACAATCAGTTGTCAATCCACAATCCTCAATAGAATATCCTCAATTCACAGTTTTCAATACTCAATACTCAATCTGCAATCTTGAAACCTCTATCCACAAACGTCAATTCTCATCACTCAACCCTCTACACTCAGTCCTCAATGTTCAATCCTCAATCCTCAATCCTCAATCCTCAATCGTCAATCTTTAATCCTCAATACTCAATCTTCAATCCTCAATCCTCAATCCTTAATCCTCAATCCTCATTCTCCAATCCTCAATACCCAATCCTTAATCCTCATTCCTCAACCCTCAATCCTCAATTCTCAATCCTCAATCCTCAATTTTCAATCCTCATTCTTCAATCCTCAGTACCCAATACTCAATCTTGAATCCTCAATCCTCAATCCTCAATCCTCAATCCTCAATCCTCAATCGTCAGTCTTCAATCCTCAATACTCAATCTTCAATCCTCAATACTCAATCCTCAATCCTCATTCTTCAATCCTCAATACCCAATCCTCAATCCTCAATCTATAATCCTCAATCCTCAATCCTCAATTCTCATTCCCCAGTCCTCAGTCCTGAGTCCTCAAACCTCAATCCTCAACCCTCATTCCCCATCCTCAATCCTCAATCCTCAATCTTCAATCCTCAATCCTCAATACTTAATCTTCAATCCTCAATCCTCAATTCTCAATCCTCAATCCTCAATCCTCAATCCTCAATCCTCAACCCTCAATCCTCAATTGTCAGTCTTCAATCCTCAATACTTAATCTTCAATCCTCAATCCTCAATCCGCAATCCTCAATCTTCAATCCTCAATCCTCAATCCTCAATCCCCACTTCCCAATCTTCAATCCTCAATACTCAATCTTCAATCCTCAATCCTCAATCCTCAATCCTCAATCCTCAATCCTCAATCATCAATCTTCAATCCTCAATACTCAATCTTCAATCCTCAATCCTCAATCCTCAATCCTCAATCCTTATTCTTCAATCCTCAATACCCAATCCTCAATCTTCAATCCTCAATCCTCAATCCTCAACTCTCAATAGTCAATCTTCAATCCTCAATCCTCAATCCTCAATCCTCAGTCTTCAATCCTCAATACTCAATCTTCAATCCTCAATCCTCAGTCCTCAAACCTCAATTCTGAATCCTCAATCCTGAACCCTTAATCCTCGGCAATCAGTCCTCAACAATCAGTTGTCAATCCACAATCCTCAATAGAATATCCTCAATTCACAGTTTTCAATACTCAATACTCAATCTGCAATCTTGAAACCTCTATCCACAAACGTCAATTCTCATCACTCAACCCTCTACACTCAGTCCTCAATGTTCAATCCTCAATCGTCAATCTTTAATCCTCAATACTCAATCTTCAATCCTCAATCCTCAATCCTTAATCCTCAATCCTCATTCTCCAATCCACAATACCCAATCCTTAATCCTCATTCCTCAACCCTCAATCCTCAATTCTCAATCCTCAATCCTCAATTTTCAATCCTCATTCTTCAATCCTCAGTACCCAATACTCAATCTTGAATCCTCAATCCTCAATCCTCAATCCTCAATCCTCAATCCTCAATCGTCAGTCTTCAATCCTCAATACTCAATCTTCAATCCTCAATACTCAATCCTCAATCCTCATTCTTCAATCCTCAATACCCAATCCTCAATCCTCAATCTATAATCCTCAATCCTCAATCCTCAATTCTCAATCCCTAGTCCTCAGTCCTCAGTCCTCAAACCTCAATCCTCAACCCTCATTCCTCATCCTCAATCCTCAATCCTCAATCTTCAATCCTCAATACTCAATCCTCAATCCTCATTCTTCAATCCTCAATACCCAATCCTCAATCCTCAATCTATAATCCTCAATCCTCAATCCTCAATTCTCATTCCCCAGTCCTCAGTCCTGAGTCCTCAAACCTCAATCCTCAACCCTCATTCCCCATCCTCAATCCTCAATCCTCAATCTTCAATCCTCAATCTTCAATCCTCAATACTCAATCTTCAATCCTCAATCCTCAATCCTCAATCCTCAATCCACATTCTTCAATCCTCAATCCTCAATCCTCAATCATCAATCCTCAATCTTCAATCCTCAATACTCAATCTTCAATCCTCAATCCTCAATCCTCAATCCGCAATCCTCATCCTTCAATCCTCAATGCCCAATCCTCAATCTTCAATCCTCAATCCTCAATCCTCAATTCTCAATCTTCAATCCTCAATCCTCAATCCTCATTCTTCAATCCTCAATACCCAATCCTCAATCCTCAATCTATAATCCTCAACCCTCAATCCTCAATTCTCAATCCTCAATCCTCAGTCTTCATTCTTCAATCCTCAATACCCAATCCTCAATCCTCAATCTATAATCCTCAATCCTCAATCCTCAATTCTCAATCCTCAATCCTCAGTCCTCAGTCCTCAAACCTCAATCCTCAACCCTCATTCCTCATCCTCAATCCTCAATCCTCAATCTTCAATCCTCAATCCTCAATCCTCATTCTTCAATCCTCAATACCCAATCCTCAATCTTCAATCCTCAATCCTCAATCCTCAATTCTCAATCCTCAATTCTCAATTTTCAATCCTCATTCTTCAATCCTCAATCCTCAACCCTCAACCATCATCGTCAATCCTCAATCTTCAATCCTCAATCCTCAATCTTCAATGCTCAATACACAATCTTCAATCCTCAATCCTCAACCCTCAACCATCATCGTCAATCCTCAATCTTCAATCCTCAATCCTCAATCTTCAATGCTCAATACACAATCTTCAATCCTCAATCCTCAATTCTCAAGCCTCAATCCTCAATCCTCAATCCTCAATCCGCAATCCTCATCCTTCAATCCTCAATGCCCAATCCTCAATCTTCAATCCTCAATCCTCAATCCTCAATTCTCAATCTTCAATCCTCAATCCTCAATCCTCATTCTTCAATCCTCAATACCCAATCCTCAATCCTCAATCTATAATCCTCAACCCTCAATCCTCAATTCTCAATCCTCAATCCTCAGTCCTCATTCTTCAATCCTCAATACCCAATCCTCAATCCTCAATCTATAATCCTCAATCCTCAATCCTCAATTCTCAATCCTCAATCCTCAGTCCTCAGTCCTCAAACCTCAATCCTCAACCCTCATTCCTCATCCTCAATCCTCAATCCTCAATCTTCAATCCTCAATCCTCAATCCTCATTCTTCAATCCTCAATACCCAATCCTCAATCTTCAATCCTCAATCCTCAATCCTCAATCCTCAATTCTCAATCCTCAATTCTCAATTTTCAATCCTCATTCTTCAATCCTCAATCCTCAACCCTCAACCATCATCGTCAATCCTCAATCTTCAATCCTCAATCCTCAATCTTCAATGCTCAATACACAATCTTCAATCCTCAATCCTCAATTCTCAAGCCTCAATCCTCAATCCTCAATCCTCAATCCTCAATCCTCAAACCTCAATCGTCAGTCATCAATCCTCAATACTCAATCTTCAATCCTCAATCCTCAATCCTGAATCCTCAATCCTCATTCTTCAATCCTCAATACCCAATCCTCAATCCTCAATCTCTAATCCTCAATCCTCAATCCTCAATTCTCAATCCTCAATCCTCAGTCCTCAGTCCTCAAACCTCAACCCTCAACCCTCATCCCTCATCCTCAATCCTCAATCCTCAATCTTCAATCCTCAATACTCAATCCTCAATACTCAATCTTGAACCCTCAATCCTCAATTCTCAATCGTCAATCCTCAATCCTCAATCCTCAATCCTCAATCCTCAATCCTCAATCGTCAGTCTTCAATCCTCAATACTCAATCTCCAATCCTCAATCCTCAATCCCCAATCCTCAATCTTCAATCCTCAATCCTCAATCCTCAATCCTCAATCCTCAGTCTTCAATCCTCAATACTCAATCTTCAATCCTCAATCCTCAATCCTCAATCCTCAATCCTCAATCCTCAATCCTCAATCTTCAATCCTCATTCTTCAATCCTCAATACCGAATCCTCAATCTTCAATCCTCAATCCTCAATCCTCAATCCTCATCCCCCAATCCTCAATGTTCAATCCTCAATACCCAATCCTCAATCTTCAATCCTCAATCCTCAATCCTCAATCCTCAATCCTCAATCCTCAATCCTCAATCCTCAGTCCTCAATCGTCAGTCCTCAAACCTCAATCCTGAATCCTCAATCCTGAATCCTCAAACTTCATCCCTGAGTCCTCAACGATCATTTGTCAATCCTCAATCTTCAATCCTCAATCCTCAATCCTCAGTACTCAATCTTCAATCCTCAATGCTCAATTCTCAATCCTCAATCCTCAATCCTCAATCCTCAATCCTCAATCCTCAATCCTCAATTGTCAGTCTTCAATCCTCAATCCTCAATCCTCAATCCTCAATCCTCAATCGTCAACCCTCAATTTTCAATCCTCATTCTTCAATCCTCAATACCCAATACTCAACCTTCAATCCTCAATCCTCAATCCTCAATCCTCAATTCTTAATCCTCAATCCTGAGTCCTCAGTCCTCAAACGTCAATCCTCAACCCTCAGCCCTCATTGTCAATCCTCGATGTTCAATCCTCAATCCTCAATCTTCAATGCTCGATACTCAATCTTCAATCCTCAATCCTCAATTCTCAATCCTCAATCCTCAATCCTCAATCCTCAATCCTCAATCCTCGATCCTCAATCATCAGTCTACAATTCTTAATACTCAATCTTCAATCCTCAATCCTCAATCCCCAATCCTCAATCCTCATTCTTCAATCCTCAATACCCAATCCTCAATCCTCAATCTTTAATCCTCAATCCGCAATCCTCAACTCTCAATCCTCAATTCTCAGTCCTCAGTCCTCAAACCTCAATCCTCAACCCTCATTCCTCATCCTCAATCCTCAATCCTCAATCTTCAATCCTCAATCCTCAATCCTCAATACTCAAGCTTCAATCCTCAATGCTCAACTCTCAATCCTCAATCCTCAATCCTCAATCCTCAATCCTCAATCCTCAGTCCTCAATTGTCAGTCTTCAATCCTCAATACTTAATATTCAATCCTCAATCCTCAATCCGCAATCGTCAATCTTCAATCCTCAATTCTCAACCCTCAATCCTCAATCCTCAATCTTCAATCCTCAATACTAAATCTTCAATCCTCAATCCTCAATCCTCAATCCTCAATCCTCAATCCTCAATCCTCAATCCTGAATATTCAATCCTCAATACTCAATCTGCAATCCTCAATCCTAAATCCTCAATACTCAATCCTCATTCTTCAATCCTCAATACCGAATCCTCAGTCTTCAACCCTCAATCCTCAATCCTCAATCCTCATCCCTCAATCCTCAATGTTCAATCCTCAATACCCAATCCTCAATCTTCAATCCTCAATCCTCAATCCTCAATACTCAATCCTCAATACTCAGTCCTCAAACCTCAATCCTGAATCCTCAACCCTGAATCCGCAACCTTCAGCCCTGAGTCCTCATCGATCATTTGGCAATCCTCAATCCTCAATAGAATATCCTCAATTCACAGTTTTCAATACTCAATACTCAATCTGCAATCTTCAGATCTCTATCCACAAACATCAATACTCATCACACAACCCTCAATACTCTGTCCCCAACACTCAATCCTCAACCCTCAACCCTCAATCTCCAATCATCAATCCTCAATCCTCAATCCTCAATCCTCAATCCTCAATCGTCAACCTTCAATCCTCAATACTCAATCTTCAATCCTCAATCCAGAATCCTCAGTCCTCAGTCCTCAATCCTCAACCCTCAACCCTCAGCTCTCATCCTCAAACCTCAATCCTCAACCCTCAATCCTCAATCTTCAATCCTCGATACTCAATATTCAATCCTCAATCCTCAGTCCTCAAACCTCAATTCTGAATCCTCAATCCTGAATCCTCAATCTTCGGCACTCAGTCCTCAACAATCAGTTGTCAATCCTCAATCCTCAATAGAATATCCTCAATTCACAGTTTTCAATACTCAATACTCAATCTGCAATCTTCAAACCTCTGTCCACAAATATCAATTCTCATCACTCAACCCTCAACACTCAGTCCTCAATGTTCAACCCTCAATCCTCAATCCTCAATCCTCAATCGTCAATCTTCAATCCTCAATACTCAATCTTCAATCCTCAATCCTCAATCCTCAATCCTCAATCCGCATTCTTCAATCCTCAATTCCCAATCCTCAATCCTCAATCTTTAATCCTCAATCCTCAATCCTCAATTCCAATCCTCAATCCTCAATTCTCAATCCTCAATCCTCAATCCTCAGTCATCAAACCTCAATCCTCAACCCTCAGCCCTCATCGTCAATCCACAATCTTCAACCCTCAATACTCAATCTTCAATCCTCAATCCTCAATACTCAATCCTCAATCCGCATTCTTCAATCCTCAATACCCAATCCTCAATCCTCAATCTTTAATCCTGAATCCTCTTTCCTCAATCCCCAATCTTCAATACCCAATCCTCAATCCTCAATCTTTAATCCTCAATCCTCAATCCTCAATTCCAATCCTCAATCCTCAATCTTCAATCCTCAGTCCTCAATCCTCAATCCTCATCCATCAATCCTCAATGTTCAATCCTCAATACCCAATCCCCAATCTTCAATCCTCAATCCTCAATCCTCAATCCTCAATCCTCAATCCTCAGTCCGCAAACCTCAATCCTGAATCCTCAATCCTGAATCCTCAAACTTCATCCCTCAGTCCTCAACAATCAGTTGTCAATCCACAATCCTCAATAGAATATCCTTAATTCACAGTTTTCAATACTCAATACTCAATCTGCAATCTTGAAACCTCTATCCACAAACGTCAATTCTCATCACTCAACCCTCTACACTCAGTCCTCAATGTTCAATCCTCAATCCTCAATCCTCAATCCTCAATCGTCAATCTTTAATCCTCAATACTCAATCTTCAATCCTCAATCCTCAATACTTAATCCTCAATCCTCATTCTCCAATCCTCAATACCCAATCCTCAATCCTCATTCCTCAACCCTCAATCCTCAATTCTCAATCCTCAATCCTCAATCTTCAATCCTCATTCTTCAATCCTCAGTACCCAATACTCAATCTTGAATCCTCAATCCTCAATCCTCAATCCTCAATCCTCAATCCTCAATCGTCAGTCTTCAATCCTCAATACTCAAGCTTCAATCCTCAATACTCAATCCTCAATCCTCATTCTTCAATCCTCAATACCCAATCCTCAATCCTCAATCTATAATCCTCAATCCTCAATCCTCAATTCTCAGTCCCCAGTCCTCAGTCCTCAGTCCTCAAACCTCAATCCTCAACCCTCATTCCTCATCCTCAATCCTCAATCCTCAATCTTCAATCCTCAATCCTCAATACTTAATCTTCAATCCTCAATCCTCAATTCTCAATCCTCAATCCTCAATCCTCAATCCTCAATCCTCAATCGTCAATCTTCAATCCTCAATACTCAATCTTCAATCCTCAATCCTCAATCCTCAATCCTCAATCGTCAGTCTTCAATCCTCAATACTCGATAATCAATCCTCAATCCTCAATCCTCAATCCACAATCCTCATTCTTCAATCCTCAATACCCAATCCTCAATCCTCAATCTATAATCCTCAAACCTCAATCCTCAATTCTCAATCCTCAATCCTCAGTCCTCAGTCCTCAAACCTCAATCCTCAACCCTCATTCCTCTTCCTCCATCCTCAATCCTCAATCTTCAATCCTCAATCCTCAATCCTCAATACTCAACCCTCAATCCTCAGTCCTCAAACCTCAATCCCGAATCCTCAATCCTGAATCCTCGATCTTCAGCCCTCAGTCCTCAACAATCAATTGTCAATCCTCAATCCTCAATAGAATATCCTCAATTCACAGTTTTCAATACTCAATACTCAATCTGCAATCTTCAAACCTCTATCCACAAACGTCAATTCTCATCACTCAACCCTCAACACTCAGTCCTCAATGTTCAATCCTCAATCCTCAATCCTCAATCCTCAATCGTCAACCTTCAACCCTCAATACTCAATCTTCAATCCTCAATCCTCAATCCTCAATCCCCAATCCTCATTCTTCAATCCTCAATACCCAGTCCTCAATCTTCAATCCTCAATCCTCAATCCTCAATTCTCAATCCTCAATCCTCAATTTTCAATCCTCTTTCTTCAATCCTCAATACCCAATACTCAATCTTGAATCCTCAATCCTCAATCCTCAATCCTCAATTCTCAATCCTCAATCCTCAGCCCTCAGTCCTCAATCCTCAACCCTCAACCCTCAGACCTCATCCTCAATCCTCAATCCTCAACCCTCAATCCTCAATCTTCAATCCTCGATACTCAATATTCAATCCTCAATCCTCAGTCCTCAAACCTCAATTCTGAATCCTCAATCCTGAATCCTCAATCTTCGGCCCTCAGTCCTCAACAATCAGTTGTCAATCCTCAATCCTCAATAGAATATCCTCAATTCACAGTTTTCAATACTCAATGCTCAATCTGCAATCTTCAAACCTCTGTCCACAAATATCAATTCTCATCACTCAACCCTCAACACTCAGTCCTCAATGTTCAATCCTCAATCCACAATCCTTAATCCTCAATCGTCAATCTTCAATCCTCAATACTCAATCTTCAATAACCAATACTCAATCTTCAATCTTCAATCCTCAATCCTCAATCCCCAATTCTCAATCCTCAATCCTCAATCCTCAGTCCTCAAACCTCAATCCTCAACCCTCAGCCCTCATCGTCAATACTCAATCTTCAATCCTCAATCCTCAATCTTCGATGCTCAATACTCAATCTTCAATACTCAATCATCAATTCTCAATCCTCAATCATCAATCCTCAATCCTCAATCCTCAATCCTCTATCATCAATCATCAGTCTTCAATCCTCAATACTCAATCTTCAATCCTCAATCCTCAATACTCAATCCTCAATCCGCATTCTTCAATCCTCAATACCCAATGCTCAATCCTCAATCTTTAATCCGCAATCCTCAATCCTCAATTCTCAATCCTCAATCCTCAATCCTCAGTCCTCAAACCTCAATCCTCAACCCTCAGCCCTCATCGTCAATCCTCAATCTTCAATCCCCAATCCTAAATCTTCAATGCTCAATACTCAATCTTCAATACTCAATCCTCAATTCTCAATCCTCAATCCTCAATCCTCACTCCTCAATCCTCAATCCTCAATCATCAATCGTCAGTCTTCAATCCTCAATACTCAATCTTCAATCCTCAATCCTCAATACTCAATCCTCAATCCGCATTCTTCAATCCTCAATACCCAATCCTCAATCCTCAATCTTTAATCCTCAATCCTCAATCCTCAATCCTCAGTCCTCAGTACTCAAACCTCAATCCCGAATCCTCAATCCTGAATCCTCAATCTACAGCCCTCAGTCCTCAACAATCAATTGTCAATCGTCAATCCTCAATAGAATATCCTCACATCTCAATCCTCAATCCTCGATCCTCAGACCTCAAACATCAATACTCAACCCTCAGTCCTCGTCCTCAATCCACAACACTCAATCCACAATACTCAATCATCAACACTCAATCCTCAATGTTCAATCCGCGATACCCAATCCTCAATGTTCAATCCTCAATCCTCAATCCTCGATCATGAATCTTCAATCCTCAATACTCAATCTTCAATCCTCAATCCTCATTTCTCAATCCTCAATCCTCAATCCTCAGTCCTCAGTCCTCAAACCTCAATCCTCAACCCTCAGCCCTCATCGTCAATCCTCGATCTTCAATCCTCAATCCTCAATCTTCAATGCTCAATACTCAATCTTCAATCCTCAATCCTCAATTCTCAATCCTCAATCCTCAATCCTCAATCCTCAATCCTCAATCCTCAATCCTCAATCGTCAGTCTTCAATCCTCAATACTCAATCATCAATCCTCAATCCTCAATCCTCAATCCACAATCCTCATTCTTCAATCCTCAATACCCAATCCTCAATCCTCAATCTATAATCCTCAAACCTCAATCCTCAATTCTCAATCCTCAATCCTCAGTCCTCAGTCCTCAAACCTCAATCCTCAACCCTCATTCCTCTTCCTCCATCCTCAATCCTCAATCTTCAATCCTCAATCCTCAATCCTCAATACTCAACCCTCAATCCTCAGTCCTCAAACCTCAATCCCGAATCCTCAATCCTGAATCCTCGATCTTCAGCCCTCAGTCCTCAACAATCAATTGTCAATCCTCAATCCTCAATAGAATATCCTCAATTCACAGTTTTCAATACTCAATACTCAATCTGCAATCTTCAAACCTCTATCCACAAACGTCAATTCTCATCACTCAACCCTCAACACTCAGTCCTCAATGTTCAATCCTCAATCCTCAATCCTCAATCCTCAATCGTCAACCTTCAACCCTCAATACTCAATCTTCAATAACCAATACTCAATCTTCAATCTTCAATCCTCAATCCTCAATCCCCAATTCTCAATCCTCAATCCTCAATCCTCAGTCCTCAAACCTCAATCC
Source organism: Calliopsis andreniformis (assembly GCF_051401765.1). Classification (NCBI taxonomy): domain Eukaryota; kingdom Metazoa; phylum Arthropoda; class Insecta; order Hymenoptera; family Andrenidae; genus Calliopsis; species Calliopsis andreniformis. Next base: position 47,305 of record NW_027480473.1, on the reverse strand, counting down.
TCAACCCTCAGCCCTCATCGTCAATACTCAATCTTCAATCCTCAATCCTCAATCTTCAATGCTCAATCCTCAATTGTCAGTCTTCAATCCTCAATACTTAATATTCAATCCTCAATCCTCAATCCGCAATCGTCAATCTTCAATCCTCAATTCTCAACCCTCAATCCTCAATGTTCAATCCTCAATACCCAATCCTGAATTTTCAATCCTCAATACTCAATCTGCAATCCTCAATCCTAAATCCTCAATACTCAATCCTCATTCTTCAATCCTCAATACCGAATCCTCAGTCTTCAATCCTCAATCCTCAATCCTCAATCCTCATCCCTCAATCCTCAATGTTCAATCCTCAATACCCAATCCTCAATCTTCAATCCTCAATCCTCAATCCTCAATACTCAATCCTCAATACTCAGTCCTCAAACCTCAATCCTGAATCCTCAACCCTGAATCCGCAACCTTCAGCCCTGAGTCCTCATCGATCATTTGGCAATCCTCAATCCTCAATAGAATATCCTCAATTCACAGTTTTCAATACTCAATACTCAATCTGCAATCTTCAGATCTCTATCCACAAACATCAATACTCATCACACAACCCTCAATACTCTGTCCCCAACACTCAATCCTCAACCCTCAACCCTCAATCTCCAATCATCAATCCTCAATCCTCAATCCTCAATCCTCAATCCTCAATCGTCAACCTTCAATCCTCAATACTCAATCTTCAATCCTCAATCCAGAATCCTCAGTCCTCAGTCCTCAATCCTCAACCCTCAACCCTCAGCTCTCATCCTCAAACCTCAATCCTCAACCCTCAATCCTCAATCTTCAATCCTCGATACTCAATATTCAATCCTCAATCCTCAGTCCTCAAACCTCAATTCTGAATCCTCAATCCTGAATCCTCTATCTTCGGCACTCAGTCCTCAACAATCAGTTGTCAATCCTCAATCCTCAATAGAATATCCTCAATTCACAGTTTTCAATACTCAATACTCAATCTGCAATCTTCAAACCTCTGTCCACAAATATCAGTTCTCATCACTCAACCCTCAACACTCAGTCCTCAATGTTCAACCCTCAATCCTCAATCCTCAATCCTCAATCGTCAATCTTCAATCCTCAATACTCAATCTTCAATCCTCAGTCCTCAATCCTCAATCCTCAATCCGCATTCTTCAATCCTCAATTCCCAATCCTCAATCCTCAATCTTTAATCCTCAATCCTCAATCCTCAATTCCAATCCTCAATCCTCAATCTTCAATCCTCAGTCCTCAATCCTCAATCCTCATCCATCAATCCTCAATGTTCAATCCTCAATACCCAATCCCCAATCTTCAATCCTCAATCCTCAATCCTCAATCCTCAATCCTCAATCCTCAGTCCGCAAACCTCAATCCTGAATCCTCAATCCTGAATCCTCAAACTTCATCCCTCAGTCCTCAACAATCAGTTGTCAATCCACAATCCTCAATAGAATATCCTCAATTCACAGTTTTCAATACTCAATACTCAATCTGCAATCTTGAAACCTCTATCCACAAACGTCAATTCTCATCACTCAACCCTCTACACTCAGTCCTCAATCCTCAATCCTCAATCCTCAATCCTCAATCCTCAATCCTCAATCCTCATTCTTCAATCCTCAATACCCAATCCTCAATCCTCAATCTATAATCCTCAATCCTCAATCCTCAATTCTCATTCCCCAGTCCTCAGTCCTGAGTCCTCAAACCTCAATCCTCAACCCTCATTCCCCATCCTCAATCCTCAATCCTCAATCTTCAATCCTCAATCCTCAATACTTAATCTTCAATCCTCAATCCTCAATTCTCAATCCTCAATCCTCAATCCTCAATCCTCAACCCTCAATCCTCAATTGTCAGTCTTCAATCCTCAATACTTAATCTTCAATCCTCAATCCTCAATCCGCAATCCTCAATCTTCAATCCTCAATCCTCAATCCTCAATCCCCACTTCCCAATCTTCAATCCTCAATACTCAATCTTCAATCCTCAATCCTCAATCCTCAATCCTCAATCCTCAATCCTCAATCATCAATCTTCAATCCTCAATACTCAATCTTCAATCCTCAATCCTCAATCCTCAATCCTCAATCCTTATTCTTCAATCCTCAATACCCAATCCTCAATCTTCAATCCTCAATCCTCAATCCTCAACTCTCAATAGTCAATCTTCAATCCTCAATCCTCAATCCTCAATCCTCAGTCTTCAATCCTCAATACTCAATCTTCAATCCTCAATCCTCAGTCCTCAAACCTCAATTCTGAATCCTCAACCCTGAACCCTTAATCCTCGGCAATCAGTCCTCAACAATCAGTTGTCAATCCACAATCCTCAATAGAATATCCTCAATTCACAGTTTTCAATACTCAATACTCAATCTGCAATCTTGAAACCTCTATCCACAAACGTCAATTCTCATCACTCAACCCTCTACACTCAGTCCTCAATGTTCAATCCTCAATCGTCAATCTTTAATCCTCAATACTCAATCTTCAATCCTCAATCCTCAATCCTTAATCCTCAATCCTCATTCTCCAATCCACAATACCCAATCCTTAATCCTCATTCCTCAACCCTCAATCCTCAATTCTCAATCCTCAATCCTCAATTTTCAATCCTCATTCTTCAATCCTCAGTACCCAATACTCAATCTTGAATCCTCAATCCTCAATCCTCAATCCTCAATCCTCAATCCTCAATCGTCAGTCTTCAATCCTCAATACTCAATCTTCAATCCTCAATACTCAATCCTCAATCCTCATTCTTCAATCCTCAATACCCAATCCTCAATCCTCAATCTATAATCCTCAATCCTCAATCCTCAATTCTCAATCCCTAGTCCTCAGTCCTCAGTCCTCAAACCTCAATCCTCAACCCTCATTCCTCATCCTCAATCCTCAATCCTCAATCTGCAATCCTCAATACTCAATCCTCAATCCTCATTCTTCAATCCTCAATACCCAATCCTCAATCCACAATCTATAATCCTCAATCCTCAATCCTCAATTCTCATGCCCCAGTCCTCAGTCCTGAGTCCTCAAACCTCAATCCTCAACCCTCATTCCCCATCCTCAATCCTCAATCCTCAATCTTCAATACTCAATCTTCAATCCTCAATACTCAATCTTCAATCCTCAATCCTCAATCCTCAATCCTCAATCCACATTCTTCAATCCTCAATCCTCAATCCTCAATCCTCAATCCTCAATCTTCAATCCTCAATACTCAATCTTCAATCCTCAATCCTCAATCCTCAATCCGCAATCCTCATCCTTCAATCCTCAATGCCCAATCCTCAATCTTCAATCCTCAATCCTCAATCCTCAATTCTCAATCTTCAATCCTCAATCCTCAATCCTCATTCTTCAATCCTCAATACCCAATCCTCAATCCTCAATCTATAATCCTCAACCCTCAATCCTCAATTCTCAATCCTCAATCCTCAGTCCTCATTCTTCAATCCTCAATACCCAATCCTCAATCCTCAATCTATAATCCTCAATCCTCAATCCTCAATTCTCAATCCTCAATCCTCAGTCCTCAGTCCTCAAACCTCAATCCTCAACCCTCATTCCTCATCCTCAATCCTCAATCCTCAATCTTCAATCCTCAATCCTCAATCCTCATTCTTCAATCCTCAATACCCAATCCTCAATCTTCAATCCTCAATCCTCAATCCTCAATTCTCAATCCTCAATTCTCAATTTTCAATCCTCATTCTTCAATCCTCAATCCTCAACCCTCAACCATCATCGTCAATCCTCAATCTTCAATCCTCAATCCTCAATCTTCAATGCTCAATACACAATCTTCAATCCTCAATCCTCAATTCTCAAGCCTCAATCCTCAATCCTCAATCCTCAATCCTCAATCCTCAAACCTCAATCGTCAGTCATCAATCCTCAATACTCAATCTTCAATCCTCAATCCTCAATCCTGAATCCTCAATCCTCATTCTTCAATCCTCAATACCCAATCCTCAATCCTCAATCTTTAATCCTCAATCCTCAATCCTCAATTCTCAATCCTCAATCCTCAGTCCTCAGTCCTCAAACCTAAACCCTCAACCCTCATCCCTCATCCTCAATCCTCAATCCTCAATCTTCAATCCTCAATACTCAATCCTCAATACTCAATCTTGAACCCTCAATCCTCAATTCTCAATCGTCAATCCTCAATCCTCAATCCTCAATCCTCAATCCTCAATCCTCAATCGTCAGTCTTCAATCCTCAATACTCAATCTCCAATCCTCAATCCTCAATCCCCAATCCTCAATCTTCAATCCTCAATCCTCAATCCTCAATCCTCAATCCTCAGTCTTCAATCCTCAATACTCAATCTTCAATCCTCAATCCTCAATCCTCAATCCTCAATCCTCAATCCTCAATCCTCAATCTTCAATCCTCATTCTTCAATCCTCAATACCGAATCCTCAATCTTCAATCCTCAATCCTCAATCCTCAATCCTCATCACCCAATCCTCAATGTTCAATCCTCAATACCCAATCCTCAATCTTCAATCCTCAATCCTCAATCCTCAATCCTCAATCCTCAATCCTCAATCCTCAATCCTCAGTCCTCAATCCTCAGTCCTCAAACCTCAATCCTGAATCCTCAATCCTGAATCCTCAAACTTCATCCCTGAGTCCTCAACGATCATTTGTCAATCCTCAATCTTCAATCCTCAATCCTCAATCCTCAATACTCAATCTTCAATCCTCAATGCTCAATTCTCAATCCTCAATCCTCAATCCTCAATCCTCAATCCTCAATCCTCAATCCTCAATTGTCAGTCTTCAATCCTCAATCCTCAATCCTCAATCCTCAATCCTCAATCGTCAACCCTCAATTTTCAATCCTCATTCTTCAATCCTCAATACCCAATACTCAACCTTCAATCCTCAATCCTCAATCCTCAATCCTCAATTCTCAATCATCAATCCTGAGTCCTCAGTCCTCAAACGTCAATCCTCAACCCTCAGCCCTCATTGTCAATCCTCGATGTTCAATCCTCAATCCTCAATCTTCAATGCTCGATACTCAATCTTCAATCCTCAATCCTCAATTCTCAATCCTCAATCCTCAATCCTCAATCCTCAATCCTCAATCCTCGATCCTCAATCATCAGTCTACAATTCTTAATACTCAATCTTCAATCCTCAATCCTCAATCCCCAATCCTCAATCCTCATTCTTCAATCCTCAATACCCAATCCTCAATCCTCAATCTTTAGTCCTCAATCCGCAATCCTCAACTCTCAATCCTCAATTCTCAGTCCTCAGTCCTCAAACCTCAATCCTCAACCCTCATTCCTCATCCTCAATCCTCAATCCTCAATCTTCAATCCTCAATCCTCAATCCTCAATACTCAAGCTTCAATCCTCAATGCTCAACTCTCAATCCTCAATCCTCAATCCTCAATCCTCAATCCTCAATCCTCAATCCTCAATTGTCAGTCTTCAATCCTCAATACTTAATATTCAATCCTCAATCCTCAATCCGCAATCGTCAATCTTCAATCCTCAATTCTCAACCCTCAATCCTCAATCCTCAATCTTCAATCCTCAATACTAAATCTTCAATCCTCAATCCTCAATCCTCAATCCTCAATCCTCAATCCTCAATCCTCAATCCTGAATATTCAATCCTCAATACTCAATCTGCAATCCTCAATCCTAAATCCTCAATACGCAATCCTCATTCTTCAATCCTCAATACCGAATCCTCAGTCTTCAATCCTCAATCCTCAATCCTCAATCCTCATCCCTCAATCCTCAATGTTCAATCCTCAATACCCAATCCTCAATCTTCAATCCTCAATCCTCAATCCTCAATACTCAATCCTCAATACTCAGTCCTCAAACCTCAATCCTGAATCCTCAACCCTGAATCCGCAACCTTCAGCCCTGAGTCCTCATCGATCATTTGGCAATCCTCAATCCTCAATAGAATATCCTCAATTCACAGTTTTCAATACTCAATACTCAATCTGCAATCTTCAGATCTCTATCCACAAACATCAATACTCATCACACAACCCTCAATACTCTGTCCCCAACACTCAATCCTCAACCCTCAACCCTCAATCTCCAATCATCAATCCTCAATCCTCAATCCTCAATCCTCAATCCTCAATCGTCAACCTTCAATCCTCAATACTCAATCTTCAATCCTCAATCCAGAATCCTCAGTCCTCAGTCCTCAATCCTCAACCCTCAACCCTCAGCTCTCATCCTCAAACCTCAATCCTCAACCCTCAATCCTCAATCTTCAATCCTCGATACTCAATATTCAATCCTCAATCCTCAGTCCTCAAACCTCAATTCTGAATCCTCAATCCTGAATCCTCAATCTTCGGCACTCAGTCCTCAACAATCAGTTGTCAATCCTCAATCCTCAATAGAATATCCTCAATTCACAGTTTTCAATACTCAATACTCAATCTGCAATCTTCAAACCTCTGTCCACAAATATCAATTCTCATCACTCAACCCTCAACACTCAGTCCTCAATGTTCAACCCTCAATCCTCAATCCTCAATCCTCAATCGTCAATCTTCAATCCTCAATACTCAGTCTTCAATCCTCAATCCTCAATCCTCAATCCTCAATCCGCATTCTTCAATCCTCAATTCCCAATCCTCAATCCTCAATCTTTAATCCTCAATCCTCAATCCTCAATTCCAATCCTCAATCCTCAATTCTCAATCCTCAATCCTCAATCCTCAGTCATCAAACCTCAATCCTCAACCCTCAGCCCTCATCGTCAATCCACAATCTTCAACCCTCAATACTCAATCTTCAATCCTCAATCCTCAATACTCAATCCTCAATCCGCATTCTTCAATCCTCAATACCCAATCCTCAATCCTCAATCTTTAATCCTCAATCCTCTTTCCTCAATCCCCAATCTTCAATACCCAATCCTCAATCCTCAATCTTTAATCCTCAATCCTCAATCCTCAATTCCAATCCTCAATCCTCAATCTTCAATCCTCAGTCCTCAATCCTCAATCCTCATCCATCAATCCTCAATGTTCAATCCTCAATACCCAATCCCCAATCTTCAATCCTCAATCCTCAATCCTCAATCCTCAATCCTCAATCCTCAGTCCGCAAACCTCAATCCTGAATCCTCAATCCTGAATCCTCAAACTTCATCCCTCAGTCCTCAACAATCAGTTGTCAATCCACAATCCTCAATAGAATATCCTCAATTCACAGTTTTCAATACTCAATACCCAATCTGCAATCTTGAAACCTCTATCCACAAACGTCAATTCTCATCACTCAACCCTCTACACTCAGTCCTCAATGTTCAATCCTCAATCCTCAATCCTCAATCCTCAATCGTCAATCTTTAATCCTCAATACTCAATCTTCAATCCTCAATCCTCAATACTTAATCCTCAATCCTCATTCTCCAATCCTCAATACCCAATCCTCAATCCTCATTCCTCAACCCTCAATCCTCAATTCTCAATCCTCAATCCTCAATCTTCAATCCTCATTCTTCAATCCTCAGTACCCAATACTCAATCTTGAATCCTCAATCCTCAATCCTCAATCCTCAATCCTCAATCCTCAATCGTCAGTCTTCAATCCTCAATACTCAAGCTTCAATCCTCAATACTCAATCCTCAATCCTCATTCTTCAATCCTCAATACCCAATCCTCAATCCTCAATCTATAATCCTCAATCCTCAATCCTCAATTCTCAATCCCCAGTCCTCAGTCCTCAGTCCTCAAACCTCAATCCTCAACCCTCATTCCTCATCCTCAATCCTCAATCCTCAATCTTCAATCCTCAATCCTCAATATTTAATCTTCAATCCTCAATCCTCAATTCTCAATCCTCAATCCTCAATCCTCAATCCTCAATCCTCAATCGTCAATCTTCAATCCTCAATACTCAATCTTCAATCCTCAATCCTCAATCCTCAATCCTCAATCCGCATTCTTCAATCCTCAATTCCCAATCCTCAATCCTCAATCTTTAATCCTCAATCCTCAATCCTCAATTCCAATCCTCAATCCTCAATTCTCAATCCTCAATCCTCAATCCTCAGTCATCAAACCTCAATCCTCAACCCTCAGCCCTCATCGTCAATCCACAATCTTCAACCCTCAATACTCAATCTTCAATCCTCAATCCTCAATACTCAATCCTCTATCCGCATTCTTCAATCCTCAATACCCAATCCTCAATCCTCAATCTTTAATCCTCAATCCTCTTTCCTCAATCCCCAACCTTCAATACCCAATCCTCAATCCTCAATCTTTAATCCTCAATCCTCAATCCTCAATTCCAATCCTCAATCCTCAATCTTCAATCCTCAGTCCTCAATCCTCAATCCTCATCCATCAATCCTCAATGTTCAATCCTCAATACCCAATCCCCAATCTTCAATCCTCAATCCTCAATCCTCAATCCTCAATCCTCAATCCTCAGTCCGCAAACCTCAATCCTGAATCCTCAATCCTGAATCCTCAAACTTCATCCCTCAGTCCTCAACAATCACTTGTCAATCCACAATCCTCAATAGAATATCCTCAATTCACAGTTTTCAATACTCAATACTCAATCTGCAATCTTGAAACCTCTATCCACAAACGTCAATTCTCATCACTCAACCCTCTACACTCAGTCCTCAATGTTCAATCCTCAATCCTCAATCCTCAATCCTCAATCGTCAATCTTTAATCCTCAATACTCAATCTTCAATCCTCAATTCTCAATACTTAATCCTCAATCCTCATTCTCCAATCCTCAATACCCAATCCTCAATCCTCATTCCTCAACCCTCAATCCTCAATTCTCAATCCTCAATCCTCAATCTTCAATCCTCATTCTTCAATCCTCAGTACCCAATACTCTATCTTGAATCCTCAATCCTCACTTCTCTATCTTCAATCCTCAATACTCAATCTTCAATCCTCAATCCTCAATCCTCAATCCTCAATCCTCAATCCTCAATCATCAATCTTCAATCCTCAATACTCAATCTTCAATCCTCAATCCTCAATCCTCAATCCTCAATCCTCATTCTTCAATCCTCAATCCTCAATCCTCAATCCTCAATCCTCAATCCTCAATCCTCAATTCTCAATCTTCAATCCTCAATCCTCAATCCTCATTCTTCAATCCTCAATACCCAATCCTCAATCCTCAATCTATAATCCTCAATCCTCAATCCTCAGATCTCAATCCTCAATCCTCAATCCTCAATCCTCAATCCTCAATCCTCAATCCTCAGTCCTCAATCCTCAGTCCTCAAACCTCAATCCTGAATCCTCAATCCTGAATCCTCAAACTTCATCCCTGAGTCCTCAACGATCATTTGTCAATCCTCAATCTTCAATCCTCAATCCTCAATCCTCAATACTCAACCTTCAATCCTCAATGCTCAATTCTCAATCCTCAATCCTCAATCCTCAATCCTCAATCCTCAATCCTCAATCCTCAATTGTCAGTCTTCAATCCTCAATCCTCAATCCTCAATCCTCAATCCTCAATCGTCAACCCTCAATTTTCAATCCTCATTCTTCAATCCTCAATACCCAATACTCAACCTTCAATCCTCAATCCTCAATCCTCAATCCTCAATTCTCAATCCTCAATCCTGAGTCCTCAGTCCTCAAACGTCAATCCTCAACCCTCAGCCCTCATTGTCAATCCTCGATGTTCAATCCTCAATCCTCAATCTTCAATGCTCGATACTCAATCTTCAATCCTCAATCCTCAATTCTCAATCCTCAATCCTCAATCCTCAATCCTCAATCCTCAATCCTCGATCCTCAATCATCAGTCTACAATTCTTAATACTCAATCTTCAATCCTCAATCCTCAATCCCCAATCCTCAATCCTCATTCTTCAATCCTCAATACCCAATCCTCAATCCTCAATCTTTAATCCTCAATCCGCAATCCTCAACTCTCAATCCTCAATTCTCAGTCCTCAGTCCTCAAACCTCAATCCTCAACCCTCATTCCTCATCCTCAATCCTCAATCCTCAATCTTCAATCCTCAATCCTCAATCCTCAATACTCAAGCTTCAATCCTCAATGCTCAACTCTCAATCCTCAATCCTCAATCCTCAATCCTCAATCCTCAATCCTCAATCCTCAATTGTCAGTCTTCAATCCTCAATACTTAATATTCAATCCTCAATCCTCAATCCGCAATCGTCAATCTTCAATCCTCAATTCTCAACCCTCAATCCTCAATCCTCAATCTTCAATCCTCAATACTAAATCTTCAATCCTCAATCCTCAATCCTCAATCCTCAATCCTCAATCCTCAATCCTCAATCCTGAATATTCAATCCTCAATACTCAATCTGCAATCCTCAATCCTAAATCCTCAATACTCAATCCTCATTCTTCAATCCTCAATACCGAATCCTCAGTCTTCAATCCTCAATCCTCAATCCTCAATCCTCATCCCTCAATCCTCAATGTTCAATCCTCAATACCCAATCCTCAATCTTCAATCCTCAATCCTCAATCCTCAATACTCAATCCTCAATACTCAGTCCTCAAACCTCAATCCTGAATCCTCAACCCTGAATCCGCAACCTTCAGCCCTGAGTCCTCATCGATCATTTGGCAATCCTCAATCCTCAATAGAATATCCTCAATTCACAGTTTTCAATACTCAATACTCAATCTGCAATCTTCAGATCTCTATCCACAAACATCAATACTCATCACTCAACCCTCAATACTCTGTCCCCAACACTCAATCCTCAACCCTCAACCCTCAATCTCCAATCATCAATCCTCAATCCTCAATCCTCAATCCTCAATCCTCAATCGTCAACCTTCAATCCTCAATACTCAATCTTCAATCCTCAATCCAGAATCCTCAGTCCTCAGTCCTCAATCCTCAACCCTCAACCCTCAGCTCTCATCCTCAAACCTCAATCCTCAACCCTCAATCCTCAATCTTCAATCCTCGATACTCAATATTCAATCCTCAATCCACAGTCCTCAAACCTCAATTCTGAATCCTCAATCCTGAATCCACAATCTTCGGCACTCAGTCCTCAACAATCAGTTGTCAATCCTCAATCCTCAATAGAATATCCTCAATTCACAGTTTTCAATACTCAATACTCAATCTGCAATCATTAAACCTCTGTCCACAAATATCAATTCTCATCACTCAACCCTCAACACTCAGTCCTCAATGTTCAACCCTCAATCCTCAATCCTCAATCCTCAATAGTCAATCTTCAATCCTCAATACTCAATCTTCAATCCTCAATCCTCAATCCTCAATCCTCAATCCTCAATCCGCATTCTTCAATCCTCAATTCCCAATCCTCAATCCTCAATCTTTAATCCTCAATCCTCAATCCTCAATTCCAATCCTCAATCCTCAATTCTCAATCCTCAATCCTCAATCCTCAGTCATCAAACCTCAATCCTCAACCCTCAGCCCTCATCGTCAATCCACAATCTTCAACCCTCAATACTCAATCTTCAATCCTCAATCCTCAATACTCAATCCTCAATCCGCATTCTTCAATCCTCAATACCCAATCCTCAATCCGCAATCTTTAATCCTCAATCCTCTTTCCTCAATCCCCAATCTTCAATACCCAATCCTCAATCCTCAATCTTTAATCCTCAATCCTCAATCCTCAATTCCAATCCTCAATCCTCAATCTTCAATCCTCAGTCCTCAATCCTCAATCCTCATCCATCAATCCTCAATGTTCAATCCTCAATACCCAATCCCCAATCTTCAATCCTCAATCCTCAATCCTCAATCCTCAATCCTCAATCCTCAGTCCGCAAACCTCAATCCTGAATCCTCAATCCTGAATCCTCAAACTTCATCCCTCAGTCCTCAACAATCAGTTGTCAATCCACAATCCTCAATAGAATATCCTCAATTCACAGTTTTCAATACTCAATACTCAATCTGCAATCTTGAAACCTCTATCCACAAACGTCAATTCTCATCACTCAACCCTCTACACTTAGTCCTCAATGTTCAATCCTCAATCCTCAATCCTCAATCCTCAATCGTCAATATTTAATCCTCAATACTCAATCTTCAATCCTCAATCCTCAATACTTAATCCTCAATCCTCATTCTCTAATCCTCAATACCCAATCCTCAATCCTCATTCCTCAACCCTCAATCCTCAATTCTCAATCCTCAATCCTCAATCTTCAATCCTCATTCTTCAATCCTCAGTACCCAATACTCAATCTTGAATCCTCAATCCTCAATCCTCAATCCTCAATCCTCAATCCTCAATCGTCAGTCTTCAATTCTCAATACTCAATCTTCAATCCTCAATACTCAATCCTCAATCCTCATTCTTCAATCCTCAATACCCAATCCTCAATCCTCAATCTATAATCCTCAATCCTCAATCCTCAATTCTCAATCCCCAGTCCTCAGTCCTCAGTCCTCAAACCTCAATCCTCAACCCTCATTCCTCATCCTCAATCCTCAATCCTCAATCTTCAATCCTCAATCCTCAATACTTAATCTTCAATCCTCAATCCTCAATACTCAATCCTCAATCCTCAATCCTCAATCCTCAATCCTCAATCGTCAATCTTCAATCCTCAATACTCAATCTTCAATCCTCAATCCTCAATCCTCAATCCTCAATCCGCATTCTTCAATCCTCAATTCCCAATCCTCAATCCTCAATCTTTAATCCTCAATCCTCAATCCTCAATTCCAATCCTCAATCCTCAATTCTCAATCCTCAATCCTCAATCCTCAGTCATCAAACCTCAATCCTCAACCCTCAGCCCTCATCGTCAATCCACAATCTTCAACCCTCAATACTCAATCTTCAATCCTCAATCCTCAATACTCAATCCTCAATCCGCATTCTTCAATCCTCAATACCCAATCCTCAATCCTCAATCTTTAGTCCTCAATCCTCTTTCCTCAATCCCCAATCTTCAATACCCAATCCTCAATCCTCAATCTTTAATCCTCAATCCTCAATCCTCAATTCCAATCCTCAATCCTCAATCTTCAATCCTCAGTCCTCAATCCTCAATCCTCATCCATCAATCCTCAATGTTCAATCCTCAATACCCTATCCCCAATCTTCAATCCTCAATCCTCAATCCTCAATCCTCAATCCTCAATCCTCAATCCTCAGTCCGCAAACCTCAATCCTCAATCGTCAATCTTTAATCCTCAATACTCAATCTTCAATCCTCAATCCTCAATCCTTAATCCTCAATCCTCATTCTCCAATCCTCAATACCCAATCCTCAATCCTCATTCCTCAACCCTCAATCCTCAATTCTCAATCCTCAATCCTCAATCTTCAATCCTCATTCTTCAATCCTCAGTACCCAATACTCAATCTTGAATCCTCAATCCTCAATCCTCAATCGTCAGTCTTCAATCCTCAATACTCAATCTTCAATCCTCAATACTCAATCCTCAATCCTCATTCTTCAATCCTCAATACCCAATCCTCAATCCTCAATCTGTAATCCTCAATCCTCAATCCTCAATTCTCAATCCCCAGTCCTCAGTCCTCAGTCCTCAAACCTCAATCTTCAACCCTCATCCCTCATCCTCAATCCTCAATCCTCAATCTTCAATCCTCAATCCTCAATACTTAATCTTCAATCCTCAATCCTCAATTCTCAATCCTCAATCCTCAATCCTCAATCCTCAATCCTCAATCCTCAATCCTCAATTGTCAGTCTTCAATCCTCAATACTTAATCTTCAATCCTCAATCCTCAATCCGCAATCCTCAATCTTCAATCCTCAATCCCCAATCCTCAATCCTCACTTCTCAATCTTCAATCCTCAATACTCAATCTTCAATCCTCAATCCTCAATCCTCAATCCTCAATCCTCAATCCTCGATCATCAATCTTCAATCCTCAATACTCAATCTTCAATCCTCAATCCTCAATCCTCAATCCTCAATCCTCATTCTTCAATCCTCAATACCCAATCCTCTATCTTCAATCCTCAATCCTCAATCCTCAACCCTCAATAGTCAATCTTCAATCCTCAACCCTCAATCCTCAATCCTCAGCCTTCAATCCTCAATACTCAGTCTTCAATCCTCAATCCTCAATCGTCAACCCTCAATTTTCAATCCTCATTCTTCAATCCTCAATACCCAATACTCAACCTTCAATCCTCAATCCTCGATCCTCAATCCTCAATTCTCAATCCTCAATCCTGAGTCCTCAGTCCTCAAACCTCAATCCTCAACCCTCAGCCCTCATTCTCAATCCTCGATGTTCAATCCTCAATCCTCAACCTTCAATGGTCGATTCTCAATCTTCAATCCTCAATCCTCAATTCTCAATCCTCAATCCTCAATCCTCAATCCTCAATCCTCAATCCTCGATCCTCAATCGTCAGTCTACAATTCTTAATACTCAATCTTCAATCCTCAATCCTCAATCCCCAATCCTCAATCCTCATTCTTCAATCCTCAATACCCAATCCTCAATCCTCAATCTTTAATCCTCAATCCGCAATCCTCAACTCTCAATCCACAATTCTCAGTCCTCAGTCCTCACACCTCAAACCTCAACCCTCATTCCTCATCCTCAATCCTCAATCCTCAATCTTCAATCCTCAAGCCTCAATCCTCAATCCTCAATACTCAATCTTCAATCCTCAATGCTCAATTCTCAATCCTCAATCCTCAATCCTCAATCCTCAATCCTCAATCCTCAATCCTCAATTGTCAGTCTTCAATCCACAATACTTAATCTTCAATCCTCAATCCTCAATCCGCAATCGTCAATCTTCAATCCTCAATTCTCAACCCTCAACACTCAGTCCTCAATGTTCAATCCTCAATCCTCAATCCTCAATCCTCAATCGTCAACCTTCAACCCTCAATACTCAATCTTCAATCCTCAATCCTCAATCCTCAATCCCCAATCCTCATTCTTCAATCCTCAATACCCAGTCCTCAATCTTCAATCCTCAATCCTCAATCCTCAATTCTCAATCCTCAATCCTCAATTTTCAATCCTCTTTCTTCAATCCTCAATACCCAATACTCAATCTTGAATCCTCAATCCTCAATCCTCAATCCTCAATTCTCAATCCTCAATCCTCAGCCCTCAGTCCTCAATCCTCAACCCTCAACCCTCAGACCTCATCCTCAATCCTCAATCCTCAACCCTCAATCCTCAATCTTCAATCCTCGATACTCAATATTCAATCCTCAATCCTCAGTCCTCAAACCTCAATTCTGAATCCTCAATCCTGAATCCTCAATCTTCGGCCCTCAGTCCTCAACAATCAGTTGTCAATCCTCAATCCTCAATAGAATATCCTCAATTCACAGTTTTCAATACTCAATGCTCAATCTGCAATCTTCAAACCTCTGTCCACAAATATCAATTCTCATCACTCAACCCTCAACACTCAGTCCTCAATGTTCAATCCTCAATCCACAATCCTTAATCCTCAATCGTCAATCTTCAATCCTCAATACTCAATCTTCAATAACCAATACTCAATCTTCAATCTTCAATCCTCAATCCTCAATCCCCAATTCTCAATCCTCAATCCTCAATCCTCAGTCCTCAAACCTCAATCCTCAACCCTCAGCCCTCATCGTCAATACTCAATCTTCAATCCTCAATCCTCAATCTTCGATGCTCAATACTCAATCTTCAATACTCAATCATCAATTCTCAATCCTCAATCATCAATCCTCAATCCTCAATCCTCAATCCTCTATCATCAATCATCAGTCTTCAATCCTCAATACTCAATCTTCAATCCTCAATCCTCAATACTCAATCCTCAATCCGCATTCTTCAATCCTCAATACCCAATGCTCAATCCTCAATCTTTAATCCGCAATCCTCAATCCTCAATTCTCAATCCTCAATCCTCAATCCTCAGTCCTCAAACCTCAATCCTCAACCCTCAGCCCTCATCGTCAATCCTCAATCTTCAATCCCCAATCCTAAATCTTCAATGCTCAATACTCAATCTTCAATACTCAATCCACAATTCTCAATCCTCAATCCTCAATCCTCACTCCTCAATCCTCAATCCTCAATCATCAATCGTCAGTCTTCAATCCTCAATACTCAATCTTCAATCCTCAATCCTCAATACTCAATCCTCAATCCGCATTCTTCAATCCTCAATACCCAATCCTCAATCCTCAATCTTTAATCCTCAATCCTCAATCCTCAATCCTCAGTCCTCAGTACTCAAACCTCAATCCCGAATCCTCAATCCTGAATCCTCAATCTACAGCCCTCAGTCCTCAACAATCAATTGTCAATCGTCAATCCTCAATAGAATATCCTCACATCTCAATCCTCAATCCTCGATCCTCAGACCTCAAACATCAATACTCAACCCTCAGTCCTCGTCCTCAATCCACAACACTCAATCCACAATACTCAATCATCAACACTCAATCCTCAATGTTCAATCCGCGATACCCAATCCTCAATGTTCAATCCTCAATCCTCAATCCTCGATCATGAATCTTCAATCCTCAATACTCAATCTTCAATCCTCAATCCTCATTTCTCAATCCTCAATCCTCAATCCTCAGTCCTCAGTCCTCAAACCTCAATCCTCAACCCTCAGCCCTCATCGTCAATCCTCGATCTTCAATCCTCAATCCTCAATCTTCAATGCTCAATACTCAATCTTCAATCCTCAATCCTCAATTCTCAATCCTCAATCCTCAATCCTCAATCCTCAATCCTCAATCCTCAATCCTCAATCGTCAGTCTTCAATCCTCAATACTCAATCATCAATCCTCAATCCTCAATCCTCAATCCACAATCCTCATTCTTCAATCCTCAATACCCAATCCTCAATCCTCAATCTATAATCCTCAAACCTCAATCCTCAATTCTCAATCCTCAATCCTCAGTCCTCAGTCCTCAAACCTCAATCCTCAACCCTCATTCCTCTTCCTCCATCCTCAATCCTCAATCTTCAATCCTCAATCCTCAATCCTCAATACTCAACCCTCAATCCTCAGTCCTCAAACCTCAATCCCGAATCCTCAATCCTGAATCCTCGATCTTCAGCCCTCAGTCCTCAACAATCAATTGTCAATCCTCAATCCTCAATAGAATATCCTCAATTCACAGTTTTCAATACTCAATACTCAATCTGCAATCTTCAAACCTCTATCCACAAACGTCAATTCTCATCACTCAACCCTCAACACTCAGTCCTCAATGTTCAATCCTCAATCCTCAATCCTCAATCCTCAATCGTCAACCTTCAACCCTCAATACTCAATCTTCAATAACCAATACTCAATCTTCAATCTTCAATCCTCAATCCTCAATCCCCAATTCTCAATCCTCAATCCTCAATCCTCAGTCCTCAAACCTCAATCCTCAACCCTCAGCCCTCATCGTCAATACTCAATCTTCAATCCTCAATCCTCAATCTTCAATGCTCAATCCTCAATTGTCAGTCTTCAATCCTCAATACTTAATATTCAATCCTCAATCCTCAATCCGCAATCGTCAATCTTCAATCCTCAATTCTCAACCCTCAATCCTCAATGTTCAATCCTCAATACCCAATCCTGAATTTTCAATCCTCAATACTCAATCTGCAATCCTCAATCCTAAATCCTCAATACTCAATCCTCATTCTTCAATCCTCAATACCGAATCCTCAGTCTTCAATCCTCAATCCTCAATCCTCAATCCTCATCCCTCAATCCTCAATGTTCAATCCTCAATACCCAATCCTCAATCTTCAATCCTCAATCCTCAATCCTCAATACTCAATCCTCAATACTCAGTCCTCAAACCTCAATCCTGAATCCTCAACCCTGAATCCGCAACCTTCAGCCCTGAGTCCTCATCGATCATTTGGCAATCCTCAATCCTCAATAGAATATCCTCAATTCACAGTTTTCAATACTCAATACTCAATCTGCAATCTTCAGATCTCTATCCACAAACATCAATACTCATCACACA
Organism: Calliopsis andreniformis; assembly: GCF_051401765.1. Taxonomy (NCBI): domain Eukaryota; kingdom Metazoa; phylum Arthropoda; class Insecta; order Hymenoptera; family Andrenidae; genus Calliopsis; species Calliopsis andreniformis. Next base: position 29,309 of record NW_027480473.1, on the reverse strand, counting down.
ACCCTCAATACTCTGTCCCCAACACTCAATCCTCAACCCTCAACCCTCAATCTCCAATCATCAATCCTCAATCCTCAATCCTCAATCCTCAATCCTCAATCGTCAACCTTCAATCCTCAATACTCAATCTTCAATCCTCAATCCAGAATCCTCAGTCCTCAGTCCTCAATCCTCAACCCTCAACCCTCAGCTCTCATCCTCAAACCTCAATCCTCAACCCTCAATCCTCAATCTTCAATCCTCGATACTCAATATTCAATCCTCAATCCTCAGTCCTCAAACCTCAATTCTGAATCCTCAATCCTGAATCCTCAATCTTCGGCACTCAGTCCTCAACAATCAGTTGTCAATCCTCAATCCTCAATAGAATATCCTCAATTCACAGTTTTCAATACTCAATACTCAATCTGCAATCTTCAAACCTCTGTCCACAAATATCAGTTCTCATCACTCAACCCTCAACACTCAGTCCTCAATGTTCAACCCTCAATCCTCAATCCTCAATCCTCAATCGTCAATCTTCAATCCTCAATACTCAATCTTCAATCCTCAGTCCTCAATCCTCAATCCTCAATCCGCATTCTTCAATCCTCAATTCCCAATCCTCAATCCTCAATCTTTAATCCTCAATCCTCAATCCTCAATTCCAATCCTCAATCCTCAATCTTCAATCCTCAGTCCTCAATCCTCAATCCTCATCCATCAATCCTCAATGTTCAATCCTCAATACCCAATCCCCAATCTTCAATCCTCAATCCTCAATCCTCAATCCTCAATCCTCAATCCTCAGTCCGCAAACCTCAATCCTGAATCCTCAATCCTGAATCCTCAAACTTCATCCCTCAGTCCTCAACAATCAGTTGTCAATCCACAATCCTCAATAGAATATCCTCAATTCACAGTTTTCAATACTCAATACTCAATCTGCAATCTTGAAACCTCTATCCACAAACGTCAATTCTCATCACTCAACCCTCTACACTCAGTCCTCAATCCTCAATCCTCAATCCTCAATCCTCAATCCTCAATCCTCAATCCTCATTCTTCAATCCTCAATACCCAATCCTCAATCCTCAATCTATAATCCTCAATCCTCAATCCTCAATTCTCATTCCCCAGTCCTCAGTCCTGAGTCCTCAAACCTCAATCCTCAACCCTCATTCCCCATCCTCAATCCTCAATCCTCAATCTTCAATCCTCAATCCTCAATACTTAATCTTCAATCCTCAATCCTCAATTCTCAATCCTCAATCCTCAATCCTCAATCCTCAACCCTCAATCCTCAATTGTCAGTCTTCAATCCTCAATACTTAATCTTCAATCCTCAATCCTCAATCCGCAATCCTCAATCTTCAATCCTCAATCCTCAATCCTCAATCCCCACTTCCCAATCTTCAATCCTCAATACTCAATCTTCAATCCTCAATCCTCAATCCTCAATCCTCAATCCTCAATCCTCAATCATCAATCTTCAATCCTCAATACTCAATCTTCAATCCTCAATCCTCAATCCTCAATCCTCAATCCTTATTCTTCAATCCTCAATACCCAATCCTCAATCTTCAATCCTCAATCCTCAATCCTCAACTCTCAATAGTCAATCTTCAATCCTCAATCCTCAATCCTCAATCCTCAGTCTTCAATCCTCAATACTCAATCTTCAATCCTCAATCCTCAGTCCTCAAACCTCAATTCTGAATCCTCAACCCTGAACCCTTAATCCTCGGCAATCAGTCCTCAACAATCAGTTGTCAATCCACAATCCTCAATAGAATATCCTCAATTCACAGTTTTCAATACTCAATACTCAATCTGCAATCTTGAAACCTCTATCCACAAACGTCAATTCTCATCACTCAACCCTCTACACTCAGTCCTCAATGTTCAATCCTCAATCGTCAATCTTTAATCCTCAATACTCAATCTTCAATCCTCAATCCTCAATCCTTAATCCTCAATCCTCATTCTCCAATCCACAATACCCAATCCTTAATCCTCATTCCTCAACCCTCAATCCTCAATTCTCAATCCTCAATCCTCAATTTTCAATCCTCATTCTTCAATCCTCAGTACCCAATACTCAATCTTGAATCCTCAATCCTCAATCCTCAATCCTCAATCCTCAATCCTCAATCGTCAGTCTTCAATCCTCAATACTCAATCTTCAATCCTCAATACTCAATCCTCAATCCTCATTCTTCAATCCTCAATACCCAATCCTCAATCCTCAATCTATAATCCTCAATCCTCAATCCTCAATTCTCAATCCCTAGTCCTCAGTCCTCAGTCCTCAAACCTCAATCCTCAACCCTCATTCCTCATCCTCAATCCTCAATCCTCAATCTTCAATCCTCAATACTCAATCCTCAATCCTCATTCTTCAATCCTCAATACCCAATCCTCAATCCACAATCTATAATCCTCAATCCTCAATCCTCAATTCTCATGCCCCAGTCCTCAGTCCTGAGTCCTCAAACCTCAATCCTCAACCCTCATTCCCCATCCTCAATCCTCAATCCTCAATCTTCAATACTCAATCTTCAATCCTCAATACTCAATCTTCAATCCTCAATCCTCAATCCTCAATCCTCAATCCACATTCTTCAATCCTCAATCCTCAATCCTCAATCCTCAATCCTCAATCTTCAATCCTCAATACTCAATCTTCAATCCTCAATCCTCAATCCTCAATCCGCAATCCTCATCCTTCAATCCTCAATGCCCAATCCTCAATCTTCAATCCTCAATCCTCAATCCTCAATTCTCAATCTTCAATCCTCAATCCTCAATCCTCATTCTTCAATCCTCAATACCCAATCCTCAATCCTCAATCTATAATCCTCAACCCTCAATCCTCAATTCTCAATCCTCAATCCTCAGTCCTCATTCTTCAATCCTCAATACCCAATCCTCAATCCTCAATCTATAATCCTCAATCCTCAATCCTCAATTCTCAATCCTCAATCCTCAGTCCTCAGTCCTCAAACCTCAATCCTCAACCCTCATTCCTCATCCTCAATCCTCAATCCTCAATCTTCAATCCTCAATCCTCAATCCTCATTCTTCAATCCTCAATACCCAATCCTCAATCTTCAATCCTCAATCCTCAATCCTCAATTCTCAATCCTCAATTCTCAATTTTCAATCCTCATTCTTCAATCCTCAATCCTCAACCCTCAACCATCATCGTCAATCCTCAATCTTCAATCCTCAATCCTCAATCTTCAATGCTCAATACACAATCTTCAATCCTCAATCCTCAATTCTCAAGCCTCAATCCTCAATCCTCAATCCTCAATCCTCAATCCTCAAACCTCAATCGTCAGTCATCAATCCTCAATACTCAATCTTCAATCCTCAATCCTCAATCCTGAATCCTCAATCCTCATTCTTCAATCCTCAATACCCAATCCTCAATCCTCAATCTTTAATCCTCAATCCTCAATCCTCAATTCTCAATCCTCAATCCTCAGTCCTGAGTCCTCAAACCTAAACCCTCAACCCTCATCCCTCATCCTCAATCCTCAATCCTCAATCTTCAATCCTCAATACTCAATCCTCAATACTCAATCTTGAACCCTCAATCCTCAATTCTCAATCGTCAATCCTCAATCCTCAATCCTCAATCCTCAATCCTCAATCCTCAATCGTCAGTCTTCAATCCTCAATACTCAATCTCCAATCCTCAATCCTCAATCCCCAATCCTCAATCTTCAATCCTCAATCCTCAATCCTCAATCCTCAATCCTCAGTCTTCAATCCTCAATACTCAATCTTCAATCCTCAATCCTCAATCCTCAATCCTCAATCCTCAATCCTCAATCCTCAATCTTCAATCCTCATTCTTCAATCCTCAATACCGAATCCTCAATCTTCAATCCTCAATCCTCAATCCTCAATCCTCATCCCCCAATCCTCAATGTTCAATCCTCAATACCCAATCCTCAATCTTCAATCCTCAATCCTCAATCCTCAATCCTCAATCCTCAATCCTCAATCCTCAATCCTCAGTCCTCAATCCTCAGTCCTCAAACCTCAATCCTGAATCCTCAATCCTGAATCCTCAAACTTCATCCCTGAGTCCTCAACGATCATTTGTCAATCCTCAATCTTCAATCCTCAATCCTCAATCCTCAATACTCAATCTTCAATACTCAATGCTCAATTCTCAATCCTCAATCCTCAATCCTCAATCCTCAATCCTCAATCCTCAATCCTCAATTGTCAGTCTTCAATCCTCAATCCTCAATCCTCAATCCTCAATCCTCAATCGTCAACCCTCAATTTTCAATCCTCATTCTTCAATCCTCAATACCCAATACTCAACCTTCAATCCTCAATCCTCAATCCTCAATCCTCAATTCTCAATCATCAATCCTGAGTCCTCAGTCCTCAAACGTCAATCCTCAACCCTCAGCCCTCATTGTCAATCCTCGATGTTCAATCCTCAATCCTCAATCTTCAATGCTCGATACTCAATCTTCAATCCTCAATCCTCAATTCTCAATCCTCAATCCTCAAACCTCAATCCTCAATCCTCAATCCTCGATCCTCAATCATCAGTCTACAATTCTTAATACTCAATCTTCAATCCTCAATCCTCAATCCCCAATCCTCAATCCTCATTCTTCAATCCTCAATACCCAATCCTCAATCCTCAATCTTTAGTCCTCAATCCGCAATCCTCAACTCTCAATCCTCAATTCTCAGTCCTCAGTCCTCAAACCTCAATCCTCAACCCTCATTCCTCATCCTCAATCCTCAATCCTCAATCTTCAATCCTCAATCCTCAATCCTCAATACTCAAGCTTCTATCCTCAATGCTCAACTCTCAATCCTCAATCCTCAATCCTCAATCCTCAATCCTCAATCCTCAATCCTCAATTGTCAGTCTTCAATCCTCAATACTTAATATTCAATCCTCAATCCTCAATCCGCAATCGTCAATCTTCAATCCTCAATTCTCAACCCTCAATCCTCAATCCTCAATCTTCAATCCTCAATACTAAATCTTCAATCCTCAATCCTCAATCCTCAATCCTCAATCCTCAATCCTCAATCCTCAATCCTGAATATTCAATCCTCAATACTCAATCTGCAATCCTCAATCCTAAATCCTCAATACGCAATCCTCATTCTTCAATCCTCAATACCGAATCCTCAGTCTTCAATCCTCAATCCTCAATCCTCAATCCTCATCCCTCAATCCTCAATGTTCAATCCTCAATACCCAATCCTCAATCTTCAATCCTCAATCCTCAATCCTCAATACTCAATCCTCAATACTCAGTCCTCAAACCTCAATCCTGAATCCTCAACCCTGAATCCGCAACCTTCAGCCCTGAGTCCTCATCGATCATTTGGCAATCCTCAATCCTCAATAGAATATCCTCAATTCACAGTTTTCAATACTCAATACTCAATCTGCAATCTTCAGATCTCTATCCACAAACATCAATACTCATCACACAACCCTCAATACTCTGTCCCCAACACTCAATCCTCAACCCTCAACCCTCAATCTCCAATCATCAATCCTCAATCCTCAATCCTCAATCCTCAATCCTCAATCGTCAACCTTCAATCCTCAATACTCAATCTTCAATCCTCAATCCAGAATCCTCAGTCCTCAGTCCTCAATCCTCAACCCTCAACCCTCAGCTCTCATCCTCAAACCTCAATCCTCAACCCTCAATCCTCAATCTTCAATCCTCGATACTCAATATTCAATCCTCTATCCTCAGTCCTCAAACCTCAATTCTGAATCCTCAATCCTGAATCCTCAATCTTCGGCACTCAGTCCTCAACAATCAGTTGTCAATCCTCAATCCTCAATAGAATATCCTCAATTCACAGTTTTCAATACTCAATACTCAATCTGCAATCTTCAAACCTCTGTCCACAAATATCAATTCTCATCACTCAACCCTCAACACTCAGTCCTCAATGTTCAACCCTCAATCCTCAATCCTCAATCCTCAATCGTCAATCTTCAATCCTCAATACTCAGTCTTCAATCCTCAATCCTCAATCCTCAATCCTCAATCCGCATTCTTCAATCCTCAATTCCCAATCCTCAATCCTCAATCTTTAATCCTCAATCCTCAATCCTCAATTCCAATCCTCAATCCTCAATTCTCAATCCTCAATCCTCAATCCTCAGTCATCAAACCTCAATCCTCAACCCTCAGCCCTCATCGTCAATCCACAATCTTCAACCCTCAATACTCAATCTTCAATCCTCAATCCTCAATACTCAATCCTCAATCCGCATTCTTCAATCCTCAATACCCAATCCTCAATCCTCAATCTTTAATCCTCAATCCTCTTTCCTCAATCCCCAATCTTCAATACCCAATCCTCAATCCTCAATCTTTAATCCTCAATCCTCAATCCTCAATTCCAATCCTCAATCCTCAATCTTCAATCCTCAGTCCTCAATCCTCAATCCTCATCCATCAATCCTCAATGTTCAATCCTCAATACCCAATCCCCAATCTTCAATCCTCAATCCTCAATCCTCAATCCTCAATCCTCAATCCTCAGTCCGCAAACCTCAATCCTGAATCCTCAATCCTGAATCCTCAAACTTCATCCCTCAGTCCTCAACAATCAGTTGTCAATCCACAATCCTCAATAGAATATCCTCAATTCACAGTTTTCAATACTCAATACCCAATCTGCAATCTTGAAACCTCTATCCACAAACGTCAATTCTCATCACTCAACCCTCTACACTCAGTCCTCAATGTTCAATCCTCAATCCTCAATCCTCAATCCTCAATCGTCAATCTTTAATCCTCAATACTCAATCTTCAATCCTCAATCCTCAATACTTAATCCTCAATCCTCATTCTCCAATCCTCAATACCCAATCCTCAATCCTCATTCCTCAACCCTCAATCCTCAATTCTCAATCCTCAATCCTCAATCTTCAATCCTCATTCTTCAATCCTCAGTACCCAATACTCAATCTTGAATCCTCAATCCTCAATCCTCAATCCTCAATCCTCAATCCTCAATCGTCAGTCTTCAATCCTCAATACTCAAGCTTCAATCCTCAATACTCAATCCTCAATCCTCATTCTTCAATCCTCAATACCCAATCCTCAATCCTCAATCTATAATCCTCAATCCTCAATCCTCAATTCTCAATCCCCAGTCCTCAGTCCTCAGTCCTCAAACCTCAATCCTCAACCCTCATTCCTCATCCTCAATCCTCAATCCTCAATCTTCAATCCTCAATCCTCAATATTTAATCTTCAATCCTCAATCCTCAATTCTCAATCCTCAATCCTCAATCCTCAATCCTCAATCCTCAATCGTCAATCTTCAATCCTCAATACTCAATCTTCAATCCTCAATCCTCAATCCTCAATCCTCAATCCGCATTCTTCAATCCTCAATTCCCAATCCTCAATCCTCAATCTTTAATCCTCAATCCTCAATCCTCAATTCCAATCCTCAATCCTCAATTCTCAATCCTCAATCCTCAATCCTCAGTCATCAAACCTCAATCCTCAACCCTCAGCCCTCATCGTCAATCCACAATCTTCAACCCTCAATACTCAATCTTCAATCCTCAATCCTCAATACTCAATCCTCAATCCGCATTCTTCAATCCTCAATACCCAATCCTCAATCCGCAATCTTTAATCCTCAATCCTCTTTCCTCAATCCCCAATCTTCAATACCCAATCCTCAATCCTCAATCTTTAATCCTCAATCCTCAATCCTCAATTCCAATCCTCAATCCTCAATCTTCAATCCTCAGTCCTCAATCCTCAATCCTCATCCATCAATCCTCAATGTTCAATCCTCAATACCCAATCCCCAATCTTCAATCCTCAATCCTCAATCCTCAATCCTCAATCCTCAATCCTCAGTCCGCAAACCTCAATCCTGAATCCTCAATCCTGAATCCTCAAACTTCATCCCTCAGTCCTCAACAATCAGTTGTCAATCCACAATCCTCAATAGAATATCCTCAATTCACAGTTTTCAATACTCAATACTCAATCTGCAATCTTGAAACCTCTATCCACAAACGTCAATTCTCATCACTCAACCCTCTACACTTAGTCCTCAATGTTCAATCCTCAATCCTCAATCCTCAATCCTCAATCGTCAATATTTAATCCTCAATACTCAATCTTCAATCCTCAATCCTCAATACTTAATCCTCAATCCTCATTCTCTAATCCTCAATACCCAATCCTCAATCCTCATTCCTCAACCCTCAATCCTCAATTCTCAATCCTCAATCCTCAATCTTCAATCCTCATTCTTCAATCCTCAGTACCCAATACTCAATCTTGAATCCTCAATCCTCAATCCTCAATCCTCAATCCTCAATCCTCAATCGTCAGTCTTCAATTCTCAATACTCAATCTTCAATCCTCAATACTCAATCCTCAATCCTCATTCTTCAATCCTCAATACCCAATCCTCAATCCTCAATCTATAATCCTCAATCCTCAATCCTCAATTCTCAATCCCCAGTCCTCAGTCCTCAGTCCTCAAACCTCAATCCTCAACCCTCATTCCTCATCCTCAATCCTCAATCCTCAATCTTCAATCCTCAATCCTCAATACTTAATCTTCAATCCTCAATCCTCAATACTCAATCCTCAATCCTCAATCCTCAATCCTCAATCCTCAATCGTCAATCTTCAATCCTCAATACTCAATCTTCAATCCTCAATCCTCAATCCTCAATCCTCAATCCGCATTCTTCAATCCTCAATTCCCAATCCTCAATCCTCAATCTTTAATCCTCAATCCTCAATCCTCAATTCCAATCCTCAATCCTCAATTCTCAATCCTCAATCCTCAATCCTCAGTCATCAAACCTCAATCCTCAACCCTCAGCCCTCATCGTCAATCCACAATCTTCAACCCTCAATACTCAATCTTCAATCCTCAATCCTCAATACTCAATCCTCAATCCGCATTCTTCAATCCTCAATACCCAATCCTCAATCCTCAATCTTTAGTCCTCAATCCTCTTTCCTCAATCCCCAATCTTCAATACCCAATCCTCAATCCTCAATCTTTAATCCTCAATCCTCAATCCTCAATTCCAATCCTCAATCCTCAATCTTCAATCCTCAGTCCTCAATCCTCAATCCTCATCCATCAATCCTCAATGTTCAATCCTCAATACCCTATCCCCAATCTTCAATCCTCAATCCTCAATCCTCAATCCTCAATCCTCAATCCTCAATCCTCAGTCCGCAAACCTCAATCCTCAATCGTCAATCTTTAATCCTCAATACTCAATCTTCAATCCTCAATCCTCAATCCTTAATCCTCAATCCTCATTCTCCAATCCTCAATACCCAATCCTCAATCCTCATTCCTCAACCCTCAATCCTCAATTCTCAATCCTCAATCCTCAATCTTCAATCCTCATTCTTCAATCCTCAGTACCCAATACTCAATCTTGAATCCTCAATCCTCAATCCTCAATCGTCAGTCTTCAATCCTCAATACTCAATCTTCAATCCTCAATACTCAATCCTCAATCCTCATTCTTCAATCCTCAATACCCAATCCTCAATCCTCAATCTGTAATCCTCAATCCTCAATCCTCAATTCTCAATCCCCAGTCCTCAGTCCTCAGTCCTCAAACCTCAATCTTCAACCCTCATCCCTCATCCTCAATCCTCAATCCTCAATCTTCAATCCTCAATCCTCAATACTTAATCTTCAATCCTCAATCCTCAATTCTCAATCCTCAATCCTCAATCCTCAATCCTCAATCCTCAATCCTCAATCCTCAATTGTCAGTCTTCAATCCTCAATACTTAATCTTCAATCCTCAATCCTCAATCCGCAATCCTCAATCTTCAATCCTCAATCCCCAATCCTCAATCCTCACTTCTCAATCTTCAATCCTCAATACTCAATCTTCAATCCTCAATCCTCAATCCTCAATCCTCAATCCTCAATCCTCGATCATCAATCTTCAATCCTCAATACTCAATCTTCAATCCTCAATCCTCAATCCTCAATCCTCAATCCTCATTCTTCAATCCTCAATACCCAATCCTCTATCTTCAATCCTCAATCCTCAATCCTCAACCCTCAATAGTCAATCTTCAATCCTCAACCCTCAATCCTCAATCCTCAGCCTTCAATCCTCAATACTCAGTCTTCAATCCTCAATCCTCAATCGTCAACCCTCAATTTTCAATCCTCATTCTTCAATCCTCAATACCCAATACTCAACCTTCAATCCTCAATCCTCGATCCTCAATCCTCAATTCTCAATCCTCAATCCTGAGTCCTCAGTCCTCAAACCTCAATCCTCAACCCTCAGCCCTCATTCTCAATCCTCGATGTTCAATCCTCAATCCTCAACCTTCAATGGTCGATTCTCAATCTTCAATCCTCAATCCTCAATTCTCAATCCTCAATCCTCAATCCTCAATCCTCAATCCTCAATCCTCGATCCTCAATCGTCAGTCTACAATTCTTAATACTCAATCTTCAATCCTCAATCCTCAATCCCCAATCCTCAATCCTCATTCTTCAATCCTCAATACCCAATCCTCAATCCTCAATCTTTAATCCTCAATCCGCAATCCTCAACTCTCAATCCACAATTCTCAGTCCTCAGTCCTCACACCTCAAACCTCAACCCTCATTCCTCATCCTCAATCCTCAATCCTCAATCTTCAATCCTCAAGCCTCAATCCTCAATCCTCAATACTCAATCTTCAATCCTCAATGCTCAATTCTCAATCCTCAATCCTCAATCCTCAATCCTCAATCCTCAATCCTCAATCCTCAATTGTCAGTCTTCAATCCTCAATACTTAATCTTCAATCCTCAATCCTCAATCCGCAATCGTCAATCTTCAATCCTCAATTCTCAACCCTCAATCCTCAATCCTCAATCTTCAATCCTCAATACTAAATCTTCAATCCTCAATCCTCAATCCTCAATCCTCAATCCTCAATCCTCAATCCTCAATCCTCAATCCTCAATCCTCATCCCTCAATCCTCAATGTTCAATCCTCAATACCCAATCCTCAATCTTCAATCCTCAATCCTCAATCCTCAATACTCAATCCTCAATACTCAGTCCTCAAACCTCAATCCTGAATCCTCAACCCTGAATCCGCAACCTTCAGCCCTGAGTCCTCATCAATCATTTGGCAATCCTCAATCCTCAATAGAATATCCTCAATTCACAGTTTTCAATACTCAATACTCAATCTGCAATCTTCAGATCTCTATCCACAAACATCAATACTCATCACTCAACCCTCAATACTCTGTCCCCAACCCTCAATCCTCAACCCTCAACCCTCAATCTCCAATCATCAATCCTCAATCCTCAATCCTCAATCCTCAATCCTCAATCGTCAACCTTCAATCCTCAATACTCAATCTTCAATCCTCAATCCAGAATCCTCAGTCCTCAGTCCTCAATCCTCAACCCTCAACCCCCAGCTCTCATCCTCAATCCTCAATCCTCAACCCTCAATCCTCAATCTTCAATCCTCGATACTCAATATTCAATCCTCAATCCTCAATCCTCAATTCTCAGTCCCCAGTCCTCAGTCCTCAGTCCTCAAACCTCAATCCTCAACCCTCATTCCTCATCCTCAATCCTCAATCCTCAATCTTCAATCCTCAATCCTCAATACTTAATCTTCAATCCTCAATCCTCAATTCTCAATCCTCAATCCTCAATCCTCAATCCTCAATCCTCAATCGTCAATCTTCAATCCTCAATACTCAATCTTCAATCCTCAATCCTCAATCCTCAATCCTCAATCGTCAGTCTTCAATCCTCAATACTCGATAATCAATCCTCAATCCTCAATCCTCAATCCACAATCCTCATTCTTCAATCCTCAATACCCAATCCTCAATCCTCAATCTATAATCCTCAAACCTCAATCCTCAATTCTCAATCCTCAATCCTCAGTCCTCAGTCCTCAAACCTCAATCCTCAACCCTCATTCCTCTTCCTCCATCCTCAATCCTCAATCTTCAATCCTCAATCCTCAATCCTCAATACTCAACCCTCAATCCTCAGTCCTCAAACCTCAATCCCGAATCCTCAATCCTGAATCCTCGATCTTCAGCCCTCAGTCCTCAACAATCAATTGTCAATCCTCAATCCTCAATAGAATATCCTCAATTCACAGTTTTCAATACTCAATACTCAATCTGCAATCTTCAAACCTCTATCCACAAACGTCAATTCTCATCACTCAACCCTCAACACTCAGTCCTCAATGTTCAATCCTCAATCCTCAATCCTCAATCCTCAATCGTCAACCTTCAACCCTCAATACTCAATCTTCAATCCTCAATCCTCAATCCTCAATCCCCAATCCTCATTCTTCAATCCTCAATACCCAGTCCTCAATCTTCAATCCTCAATCCTCAATCCTCAATTCTCAATCCTCAATCCTCAATTTTCAATCCTCTTTCTTCAATCCTCAATACCCAATACTCAATCTTGAATCCTCAATCCTCAATCCTCAATCCTCAATTCTCAATCCTCAATCCTCAGCCCTCAGTCCTCAATCCTCAACCCTCAACCCTCAGACCTCATCCTCAATCCTCAATCCTCAACCCTCAATCCTCAATCTTCAATCCTCGATACTCAATATTCAATCCTCAATCCTCAGTCCTCAAACCTCAATTCTGAATCCTCAATCCTGAATCCTCAATCTTCGGCCCTCAGTCCTCAACAATCAGTTGTCAATCCTCAATCCTCAATAGAATATCCTCAATTCACAGTTTTCAATACTCAATGCTCAATCTGCAATCTTCAAACCTCTGTCCACAAATATCAATTCTCATCACTCAACCCTCAACACTCAGTCCTCAATGTTCAATCCTCAATCCACAATCCTTAATCCTCAATCGTCAATCTTCAATCCTCAATACTCAATCTTCAATAACCAATACTCAATCTTCAATCTTCAATCCTCAATCCTCAATCCCCAATTCTCAATCCTCAATCCTCAATCCTCAGTCCTCAAACCTCAATCCTCAACCCTCAGCCCTCATCGTCAATACTCAATCTTCAATCCTCAATCCTCAATCTTCGATGCTCAATACTCAATCTTCAATACTCAATCATCAATTCTCAATCCTCAATCATCAATCCTCAATCCTCAATCCTCAATCCTCTATCATCAATCATCAGTCTTCAATCCTCAATACTCAATCTTCAATCCTCAATCCTCAATACTCAATCCTCAATCCGCATTCTTCAATCCTCAATACCCAATGCTCAATCCTCAATCTTTAATCCGCAATCCTCAATCCTCAATTCTCAATCCTCAATCCTCAATCCTCAGTCCTCAAACCTCAATCCTCAACCCTCAGCCCTCATCGTCAATCCTCAATCTTCAATCCCCAATCCTAAATCTTCAATGCTCAATACTCAATCTTCAATACTCAATCCTCAATTCTCAATCCTCAATCCTCAATCCTCACTCCTCAATCCTCAATCCTCAATCATCAATCGTCAGTCTTCAATCCTCAATACTCAATCTTCAATCCTCAATCCTCAATACTCAATCCTCAATCCGCATTCTTCAATCCTCAATACCCAATCCTCAATCCTCAATCTTTAATCCTCAATCCTCAATCCTCAATCCTCAGTCCTCAGTACTCAAACCTCAATCCCGAATCCTCAATCCTGAATCCTCAATCTACAGCCCTCAGTCCTCAACAATCAATTGTCAATCGTCAATCCTCAATAGAATATCCTCACATCTCAATCCTCAATCCTCGATCCTCAGACCTCAAACATCAATACTCAACCCTCAGTCCTCGTCCTCAATCCACAACACTCAATCCACAATACTCAATCATCAACACTCAATCCTCAATGTTCAATCCGCGATACCCAATCCTCAATGTTCAATCCTCAATCCTCAATCCTCGATCATGAATCTTCAATCCTCAATACTCAATCTTCAATCCTCAATCCTCATTTCTCAATCCTCAATCCTCAATCCTCAGTCCTCAGTCCTCAAACCTCAATCCTCAACCCTCAGCCCTCATCGTCAATCCTCGATCTTCAATCCTCAATCCTCAATCTTCAATGCTCAATACTCAATCTTCAATCCTCAATCCTCAATTCTCAATCCTCAATCCTCAATCCTCAATCCTCAATCCTCAATCCTCAATCCTCAATCGTCAGTCTTCAATCCTCAATACTCAATCATCAATCCTCAATCCTCAATCCTCAATCCACAATCCTCATTCTTCAATCCTCAATACCCAATCCTCAATCCTCAATCTATAATCCTCAAACCTCAATCCTCAATTCTCAATCCTCAATCCTCAGTCCTCAGTCCTCAAACCTCAATCCTCAACCCTCATTCCTCTTCCTCCATCCTCAATCCTCAATCTTCAATCCTCAATCCTCAATCCTCAATACTCAACCCTCAATCCTCAGTCCTCAAACCTCAATCCCGAATCCTCAATCCTGAATCCTCGATCTTCAGCCCTCAGTCCTCAACAATCAATTGTCAATCCTCAATCCTCAATAGAATATCCTCAATTCACAGTTTTCAATACTCAATACTCAATCTGCAATCTTCAAACCTCTATCCACAAACGTCAATTCTCATCACTCAACCCTCAACACTCAGTCCTCAATGTTCAATCCTCAATCCTCAATCCTCAATCCTCAATCGTTAACCTTCAACCCTCAATACTCAATCTTCAATAACCAATACTCAATCTTCAATCTTCAATCCTCAATCCTCAATCCCCAATTCTCAATCCTCAATCCTCAATCCTCAGTCCTCAAACCTCAATCCTCAACCCTCAGCCCTCATCGTCAATACTCAATCTTCAATCCTCAATCCTCAATCTTCAATGCTCAATCCTCAATTGTCAGTCTTCAATCCTCAATACTTAATATTCAATCCTCAATCCTCAATCCGCAATCGTCAATCTTCAATCCTCAATTCTCAACCCTCAATCCTCAATGTTCAATCCTCAATACCCAATCCTGAATTTTCAATCCTCAATACTCAATCTGCAATCCTCAATCCTAAATCCTCAATACTCAATCCTCATTCTTCAATCCTCAATACCGAATCCTCAGTCTTCAATCCTCAATCCTCAATCCTCAATCCTCATCCCTCAATCCTCAATGTTCAATCCTCAATACCCAATCCTCAATCTTCAATCCTCAATCCTCAATCCTCAATACTCAATCCTCAATACTCAGTCCTCAAACCTCAATCCTGAATCCTCAACCCTGAATCCGCAACCTTCAGCCCTGAGTCCTCATCGATCATTTGGCAATCCTCAATCCTCAATAGAATATCCTCAATTCACAGTTTTCAATACTCAATACTCAATCTGCAATCTTCAGATCTCTATCCACAAACATCAATACTCATCACACAACCCTCAATACTCTGTCCCCAACACTCAATCCTCAACCCTCAACCCTCAATCTCCAATCATCAATCCTCAATCCTCAATCCTCAATCCTCAATCCTCAATCGTCAACCTTCAATCCTCAATACTCAATCTTCAATCCTCAATCCAGAATCCTCAGTCCTCAGTCCTCAATCCTCAACCCTCAACCCTCAGCTCTCATCCTCAAACCTCAATCCTCAACCCTCAATCCTCAATCTTCAATCCTCGATACTCAATATTCAATCCTCAATCCTCAGTCCTCAAACCTCAATTCTGAATCCTCAATCCTGAATCCTCTATCTTCGGCACTCAGTCCTCAACAATCAGTTGTCAATCCTCAATCCTCAATAGAATATCCTCAATTCACAGTTTTCAATACTCAATACTCAATCTGCAATCTTCAAACCTCTGTCCACAAATATCAGTTCTCATCACTCAACCCTCAACACTCAGTCCTCAATGTTCAACCCTCAATCCTCAATCCTCAATCCTCAATCGTCAATCTTCAATCCTCAATACTCAATCTTCAATCCTCAGTCCTCAATCCTCAATCCTCAATCCGCATTCTTCAATCCTCAATTCCCAATCCTCAATCCTCAATCTTTAATCCTCAATCCTCAATCCTCAATTCCAATCCTCAATCCTCAATCTTCAATCCTCAGTCCTCAATCCTCAATCCTCATCCATCAATCCTCAATGTTCAATCCTCAATACCCAATCCCCAATCTTCAATCCTCAATCCTCAATCCTCAATCCTCAATCCTCAATCCTCAGTCCGCAAACCTCAATCCTGAATCCTCAATCCTGAATCCTCAAACTTCATCCCTCAGTCCTCAACAATCAGTTGTCAATCCACAATCCTCAATAGAATATCCTCAATTCACAGTTTTCAATACTCAATACTCAATCTGCAATCTTGAAACCTCTATCCACAAACGTCAATTCTCATCACTCAACCCTCTACACTCAGTCCTCAATCCTCAATCCTCAATCCTCAATCCTCAATCCTCAATCCTCAATCCTCATTCTTCAATCCTCAATACCCAATCCTCAATCCTCAATCTATAATCCTCAATCCTCAATCCTCAATTCTCATTCCCCAGTCCTCAGTCCTGAGTCCTCAAACCTCAATCCTCAACCCTCATTCCCCATCCTCAATCCTCAATCCTCAATCTTCAATCCTCAATCCTCAATACTTAATCTTCAATCCTCAATCCTCAATTCTCAATCCTCAATCCTCAATCCTCAATCCTCAACCCTCAATCCTCAATTGTCAGTCTTCAATCCTCAATACTTAATCTTCAATCCTCAATCCTCAATCCGCAATCCTCAATCTTCAATCCTCAATCCTCAATCCTCAATCCCCACTTCCCAATCTTCAATCCTCAATACTCAATCTTCAATCCTCAATCCTCAATCCTCAATCCTCAATCCTCAATCCTCAATCATCAATCTTCAATCCTCAATACTCAATCTTCAATCCTCAATCCTCAATCCTCAATCCTCAATCCTTATTCTTCAATCCTCAATACCCAATCCTCAATCTTCAATCCTCAATCCTCAATCCTCAACTCTCAATAGTCAATCTTCAATCCTCAATCCTCAATCCTCAATCCTCAGTCTTCAATCCTCAATACTCAATCTTCAATCCTCAATCCTCAGTCCTCAAACCTCAATTCTGAATCCTCAACCCTGAACCCTTAATCCTCGGCAATCAGTCCTCAACAATCAGTTGTCAATCCACAATCCTCAATAGAATATCCTCAATTCACAGTTTTCAATACTCAATACTCAATCTGCAATCTTGAAACCTCTATCCACAAACGTCAATTCTCATCACTCAACCCTCTACACTCAGTCCTCAATGTTCAATCCTCAATCGTCAATCTTTAATCCTCAATACACAATCTTCAATCCTCAATCCTCAATCCTTAATCCTCAATCCTCATTCTCCAATCCACAATACCCAATCCTTAATCCTCATTCCTCAACCCTCAATCCTCAATTCTCAATCCTCAATCCTCAATTTTCAATCCTCATTCTTCAATCCTCAGTACCCAATACTCAATCTTGAATCCTCAATCCTCAATCCTCAATCCTCAATCCTCAATCCTCAATCGTCAGTCTTCAATCCTCAATACTCAATCTTCAATCCTCAATACTCAATCCTCAATCCTCATTCTTCAATCCTCAATACCCAATCCTCAATCCTCAATCTATAATCCTCAATCCTCAATCCTCAATTCTCAATCCCTAGTCCTCAGTCCTCAGTCCTCAAACCTCAATCCTCAACCCTCATTCCTCATCCTCAATCCTCAATCCTCAATCTTCAATCCTCAATACTCAATCCTCAATCCTCATTCTTCAATCCTCAATACCCAATCCTCAATCCACAATCTATAATCCTCAATCCTCAATCCTCAATTCTCATGCCCCAGTCCTCAGTCCTGAGTCCTCAAACCTCAATCCTCAACCCTCATTCCCCATCCTCAATCCTCAATCCTCAATCTTCAATACTCAATCTTCAATCCTCAATACTCAATCTTCAATCCTCAATCCTCAATCCTCAATCCTCAATCCACATTCTTCAATCCTCAATCCTCAATCCTCAATCCTCAATCCTCAATCTTCAATCCTCAATACTCAATCTTCAATCCTCAATCCTCAATCCTCAATCCGCAATCCTCATCCTTCAATCCTCAATGCCCAATCCTCAATCTTCAATCCTCAATCCTCAATCCTCAATTCTCAATCTTCAATCCTCAATCCTCAATCCTCATTCTTCAATCCTCAATACCCAATCCTCAATCCTCAATCTATAATCCTCAACCCTCAATCCTCAATTCTCAATCCTCAATCCTCAGTCCTCATTCTTCAATCCTCAATACCCAATCCTCAATCCTCAATCTATAATCCTCAATCCTCAATCCTCAATTCTCAATCCTCAATCCTCAGTCCTCAGTCCTCAAACCTCAATCCTCAACCCTCATTCCTCATCCTCAATCCTCAATCCTCAATCTTCAATCCTCAATCCTCAATCCTCATTCTTCAATCCTCAATACCCAATCCTCAATCTTCAATCCTCAATCCTCAATCCTCAATTCTCAATCCTCAATTCTCAATTTTCAATCCTCATTCTTCAATCCTCAATCCTCAACCCTCAACCATCATCGTCAATCCTCAATCTTCAATCCTCAATCCTCAATCTTCAATGCTCAATACACAATCTTCAATCCTCAATCCTCAATTCTCAAGCCTCAATCCTCAATCCTCAATCCTCAATCCTCAATCCTCAAACCTCAATCGTCAGTCATCAATCCTCAATACTCAATCTTCAATCCTCAATCCTCAATCCTGAATCCTCAATCCTCATTCTTCAATCCTCAATACCCAATCCTCAATCCTCAATCTTTAATCCTCAATCCTCAATCCTCAATTCTCAATCCTCAATCCTCAGTCCTCAGTCCTCAAACCTAAACCCTCAACCCTCATCCCTCATCCTCAATCCTCAATCCTCAATCTTCAATCCTCAATACTCAATCCTCAATACTCAATCTTGAACCCTCAATCCTCAATTCTCAATCGTCAATCCTCAATCCTCAATCCTCAATCCTCAATCCTCAATCCTCAATCGTCAGTCTTCAATCCTCAATACTCAATCTCCAATCCTCAATCCTCAATCCCCAATCCTCAATCTTCAATCCTCAATCCTCAATCCTCAATCCTCAATCCTCAGTCTTCAATCCTCAATACTCAATCTTCAATCCTCAATCCTCAATCCTCAATCCTCAATCCTCAATCCTCAATCCTCAATCTTCAATCCTCATTCTTCAATCCTCAATACCGAATCCTCAATCTTCAATCCTCAATCCTCAATCCTCAATCCTCATCCCCCAATCCTCAATGTTCAATCCTCAATACCCAATCCTCAATCTTCAATCCTCAATCCTCAATCCTCAATCCTCAATCCTCAATCCTCAATCCTCAATCCTCAGTCCTCAATCCTCAGTCCTCAAACCTCAATCCTGAATCCTCAATCCTGAATCCTCAAACTTCATCCCTGAGTCCTCAACGATCATTTGTCAATCCTCAATCTTCAATCCTCAATCCTCAATCCTCAATACTCAATCTTCAATCCTCAATGCTCAATTCTCAATCCTCAATCCTCAATCCTCAATCCTCAATCCTCAATCCTCAATCCTCAATTGTCAGTCTTCAATCCTCAATCCTCAATCCTCAATCCTCAATCCTCAATCGTCAACCCTCAATTTTCAATCCTCATTCTTCAATCCTCAATACCCAATACTCAACCTTCAATCCTCAATCCTCAATCCTCAATCCTCAATTCTCAATCATCAATCCTGAGTCCTCAGTCCTCAAACGTCAATCCTCAACCCTCAGCCCTCATTGTCAATCCTCGATGTTCAATCCTCAATCCTCAATCTTCAATGCTCGATACTCAATCTTCAATCCTCAATCCTCAATTCTCAATCCTCAATCCTCAATCCTCAATCCTCAATCCTCAATCCTCGATCCTCAATCATCAGTCTACAATTCTTAATACTCAATCTTCAATCCTCAATCCTCAATCCCCAATCCTCAATCCTCATTCTTCAATCCTCAATACCCAATCCTCAATCCTCAATCTTTAGTCCTCAATCCGCAATCCTCAACTCTCAATCCTCAATTCTCAGTCCTCAGTCCTCAAACCTCAATCCTCAACCCTCATTCCTCATCCTCAATCCTCAATCCTCAATCTTCAATCCTCAATCCTCAATCCTCAATACTCAAGCTTCAATCCTCAATGCTCAACTCTCAATCCTCAATCCTCAATCCTCAATCCTCAATCCTCAATCCTCAATCCTCAATTGTCAGTCTTCAATCCTCAATACTTAATATTCAATCCTCAATCCTCAATCCGCAATCGTCAATCTTCAATCCTCAATTCTCAACCCTCAATCCTCAATCCTCAATCTTCAATCCTCAATACTAAATCTTCAATCCTCAATCCTCAATCCTCAATCCTCAATCCTCAATCCTCAATCCTCAATCCTGAATATTCAATCCTCAATACTCAATCTGCAATCCTCAATCCTAAATCCTCAATACGCAATCCTCATTCTTCAATCCTCAATACCGAATCCTCAGTCTTCAATCCTCAATCCTCAATCCTCAATCCTCATCCCTCAATCCTCAATGTTCAATCCTCAATACCCAATCCTCAATCTTCAATCCTCAATCCTCAATCCTCAATACTCAATCCTCAATACTCAGTCCTCAAACCTCAATCCTGAATCCTCAACCCTGAATCCGCAACCTTCAGCCCTGAGTCCTCATCGATCATTTGGCAATCCTCAATCCTCAATAGAATATCCTCAATTCACAGTTTTCAATACTCAATACTCAATCTGCAATCTTCAGATCTCTATCCACAAACATCAATACTCATCACACAACCCTCAATACTCTGTCCCCAACACTCAATCCTCAACCCTCAACCCTCAATCTCCAATCATCAATCCTCAATCCTCAATCCTCAATCCTCAATCCTCAATCGTCAACCTTCAATCCTCAATACTCAATCTTCAATCCTCAATCCAGAATCCTCAGTCCTCAGTCCTCAATCCTCAACCCTCAACCCTCAGCTCTCATCCTCAAACCTCAATCCTCAACCCTCAATCCTCAATCTTCAATCCTCGATACTCAATATTCAATCCTCAATCCTCAGTCCTCAAACCTCAATTCTGAATCCTCAATCCTGAATCCTCAATCTTCGGCACTCAGTCCTCAACAATCAGTTGTCAATCCTCAATCCTCAATAGAATATCCTCAATTCACAGTTTTCAATACTCAATACTCAATCTGCAATCTTCAAACCTCTGTCCACAAATATCAATTCTCATCACTCAACCCTCAACACTCAGTCCTCAATGTTCAACCCTCAATCCTCAATCCTCAATCCTCAATCGTCAATCTTCAATCCTCAATACTCAGTCTTCAATCCTCAATCCTCAATCCTCAATCCTCAATCCGCATTCTTCAATCCTCAATTCCCAATCCTCAATCCTCAATCTTTAATCCTCAATCCTCAATCCTCAATTCCAATCCTCAATCCTCAATTCTCAATCCTCAATCCTCAATCCTCAGTCATCAAACCTCAATCCTCAACCCTCAGCCCTCATCGTCAATCCACAATCTTCAACCCTCAATACTCAATCTTCAATCCTCAATCCTCAATACTCAATCCTCAATCCGCATTCTTCAATCCTCAATACCCAATCCTCAATCCTCAATCTTTAATCCTCAATCCTCTTTCCTCAATCCCCAATCTTCAATACCCAATCCTCAATCCTCAATCTTTAATCCTCAATCCTCAATCCTCAATTCCAATCCTCAATCCTCAATCTTCAATCCTCAGTCCTCAATCCTCAATCCTCATCCATCAATCCTCAATGTTCAATCCTCAATACCCAATCCCCAATCTTCAATCCTCAATCCTCAATCCTCAATCCTCAATCCTCAATCCTCAGTCCGCAAACCTCAATCCTGAATCCTCAATCCTGAATCCTCAAACTTCATCCCTCAGTCCTCAACAATCAGTTGTCAATCCACAATCCTCAATAGAATATCCTCAATTCACAGTTTTCAATACTCAATACCCAATCTGCAATCTTGAAACCTCTATCCACAAACGTCAATTCTCATCACTCAACCCTCTACACTCAGTCCTCAATGTTCAATCCTCAATCCTCAATCCTCAATCCTCAATCGTCAATCTTTAATCCTCAATACTCAATCTTCAATCCTCAATCCTCAATACTTAATCCTCAATCCTCATTCTCCAATCCTCAATACCCAATCCTCAATCCTCATTCCTCAACCCTCAATCCTCAATTCTCAATCCTCAATCCTCAATCTTCAATCCTCATTCTTCAATCCTCAGTACCCAATACTCAATCTTGAATCCTCAATCCTCAATCCTCAATCCTCAATCCTCAATCCTCAATCGTCAGTCTTCAATCCTCAATACTCAAGCTTCAATCCTCAATACTCAATCCTCAATCCTCATTCTTCAATCCTCAATACCCAATCCTCAATCCTCAATCTATAATCCTCAATCCTCAATCCTCAATTCTCAATCCCCAGTCCTCAGTCCTCAGTCCTCAAACCTCAATCCTCAACCCTCATTCCTCATCCTCAATCCTCAATCCTCAATCTTCAATCCTCAATCCTCAATATTTAATCTTCAATCCTCAATCCTCAATTCTCAATCCTCAATCCTCAATCCTCAATCCTCAATCCTCAATCGTCAATCTTCAATCCTCAATACTCAATCTTCAATCCTCAATCCTCAATCCTCAATCCTCAATCCGCATTCTTCAATCCTCAATTCCCAATCCTCAATCCTCAATCTTTAATCCTCAATCCTCAATCCTCAATTCCAATCCTCAATCCTCAATTCTCAATCCTCAATCCTCAATCCTCAGTCATCAAACCTCAATCCTCAACCCTCAGCCCTCATCGTCAATCCACAATCTTCAACCCTCAATACTCAATCTTCAATCCTCAATCCTCAATACTCAATCCTCTATCCGCATTCTTCAATCCTCAATACCCAATCCTCAATCCTCAATCTTTAATCCTCAATCCTCTTTCCTCAATCCCCAACCTTCAATACCCAATCCTCAATCCTCAATCTTTAATCCTCAATCCTCAATCCTCAATTCCAATCCTCAATCCTCAATCTTCAATCCTCAGTCCTCAATCCTCAATCCTCATCCATCAATCCTCAATGTTCAATCCTCAATACCCAATCCCCAATCTTCAATCCTCAATCCTCAATCCTCAATCCTCAATCCTCAATCCTCAGTCCGCAAACCTCAATCCTGAATCCTCAATCCTGAATCCTCAAACTTCATCCCTCAGTCCTCAACAATCACTTGTCAATCCACAATCCTCAATAGAATATCCTCAATTCACAGTTTTCAATACTCAATACTCAATCTGCAATCCTGAAACCTCTATCCACAAACGTCAATTCTCATCACTCAACCCTCTACACTCAGTCCTCAATGTTCAATCCTCAATCCTCAATCCTCAATCCTCAATCGTCAATCTTTAATCCTCAATACTCAATCTTCAATCCTCAATTCTCAATACTTAATCCTCAATCCTCATTCTCCAATCCTCAATACCCAATCCTCAATCCTCATTCCTCAACCCTCAATCCTCAATTCTCAATCCTCAATCCTCAATCTTCAATCCTCATTCTTCAATCCTCAGTACCCAATACTCTATCTTGAATCCTCAATCCTCACTTCTCTATCTTCAATCCTCAATACTCAATCTTCAATCCTCAATCCTCAATCCTCAATCCTCAATCCTCAATCCTCAATCATCAATCTTCAATCCTCAATACTCAATCTTCAATCCTCAATCCTCAATCCTCAATCCTCAATCCTCATTCTTCAATCCTCAATCCTCAATCCTCAATCCTCAATCCTCAATCCTCAATCCTCAATTCTCAATCTTCAATCCTCAATCCTCAATCCTCATTCTTCAATCCTCAATACCCAATCCTCAATCCTCAATCTATAATCCTCAATCCTCAATCCTCAGATCTCAATCCTCAATCCTCAATCCTCAATCCTCAATCCTCAATCCTCAATCCTCAGTCCTCAATCCTCAGTCCTCAAACCTCAATCCTGAATCCTCAATCCTGAATCCTCAAACTTCATCCCTGAGTCCTCAACGATCATTTGTCAATCCTCAATCTTCAATCCTCAATCCTCAATCCTCAATACTCAACCTTCAATCCTCAATGCTCAATTCTCAATCCTCAATCCTCAATCCTCAATCCTCAATCCTCAATCCTCAATCCTCAATTGTCAGTCTTCAATCCTCAATCCTCAATCCTCAATCCTCAATCCTCAATCGTCAACCCTCAATTTTCAATCCTCATTCTTCAATCCTCAATACCCAATACTCAACCTTCAATCCTCAATCCTCAATCCTCAATCCTCAATTCTCAATCCTCAATCCTGAGTCCTCAGTCCTCAAACGTCAATCCTCAACCCTCAGCCCTCATTGTCAATCCTCGATGTTCAATCCTCAATCCTCAATCTTCAATGCTCGATACTCAATCTTCAATCCTCAATCCTCAATTCTCAATCCTCAATCCTCAATCCTCAATCCTCAATCCTCAATCCTCGATCCTCAATCATCAGTCTACAATTCTTAATACTCAATCTTCAATCCTCAATCCTCAATCCCCAATCCTCAATCCTCATTCTTCAATCCTCAATACCCAATCCTCAATCCTCAATCTTTAATCCTCAATCCGCAATCCTCAACTCTCAATCCTCAATTCTCAGTCCTCAGTCCTCAAACCTCAATCCTCAACCCTCATTCCTCATCCTCAATCCTCAATCCTCAATCTTCAATCCTCAATCCTCAATCCTCAATACTCAAGCTTCAATCCTCAATGCTCAACTCTCAATCCTCAATCCTCAATCCTCAATCCTCAATCCTCAATCCTCAATCCTCAATTGTCAGTCTTCAATCCTCAATACTTAATATTCAATCCTCAATCCTCAATCCGCAATCGTCAATCTTCAATCCTCAATTCTCAACCCTCAATCCTCAATCCTCAATCTTCAATCCTCAATACTAAATCTTCAATCCTCAATCCTCAATCCTCAATCCTCAATCCTCAATCCTCAATCCTCAATCCTGAATATTCAATCCTCAATACTCAATCTGCAATCCTCAATCCTAAATCCTCAATACTCAATCCTCATTCTTCAATCCTCAATACCGAATCCTCAGTCTTCAATCCTCAATCCTCAATCCTCAATCCTCATCCCTCAATCCTCAATGTTCAATCCTCAATACCCAATCCTCAATCTTCAATCCTCAATCCTCAATCCTCAATACTCAATCCTCAATACTCAGTCCTCAAACCTCAATCCTGAATCCTCAACCCTGAATCCGCAACCTTCAGCCCTGAGTCCTCATCGATCATTTGGCAATCCTCAATCCTCAATAGAATATCCTCAATTCACAGTTTTCAATACTCAATACTCAATCTGCAATCTTCAGATCTCTATCCACAAACATCAATACTCATCACTCAACCCTCAATACTCTGTCCCCAACACTCAATCCTCAACCCTCAACCCTCAATCTCCAATCATCAATCCTCAATCCTCAATCCTCAATCCTCAATCCTCAATCGTCAACCTTCAATCCTCAATACTCAATCTTCAATCCTCAATCCAGAATCCTCAGTCCTCAGTCCTCAATCCTCAACCCTCAACCCTCAGCTCTCATCCTCAAACCTCAATCCTCAACCCTCAATCCTCAATCTTCAATCCTCGATACTCAATATTCAATCCTCAATCCACAGTCCTCAAACCTCAATTCTGAATCCTCAATCCTGAATCCACAATCTTCGGCACTCAGTCCTCAACAATCAGTTGTCAATCCTCAATCCTCAATAGAATATCCTCAATTCACAGTTTTCAATACTCAATACTCAATCTGCAATCATTAAACCTCTGTCCACAAATATCAATTCTCATCACTCAACCCTCAACACTCAGTCCTCAATGTTCAACCCTCAATCCTCAATCCTCAATCCTCAATAGTCAATCTTCAATCCTCAATACTCAATCTTCAATCCTCAATCCTCAATCCTCAATCCTCAATCCTCAATCCGCATTCTTCAATCCTCAATTCCCAATCCTCAATCCTCAATCTTTAATCCTCAATCCTCAATCCTCAATTCCAATCCTCAATCCTCAATTCTCAATCCTCAATCCTCAATCCTCAGTCATCAAACCTCAATCCTCAACCCTCAGCCCTCATCGTCAATCCACAATCTTCAACCCTCAATACTCAATCTTCAATCCTCAATCCTCAATACTCAATCCTCAATCCGCATTCTTCAATCCTCAATACCCAATCCTCAATCCGCAATCTTTAATCCTCAATCCTCTTTCCTCAATCCCCAATCTTCAATACCCAATCCTCAATCCTCAATCTTTAATCCTCAATCCTCAATCCTCAATTCCAATCCTCAATCCTCAATCTTCAATCCTCAGTCCTCAATCCTCAATCCTCATCCATCAATCCTCAATGTTCAATCCTCAATACCCAATCCCCAATCTTCAATCCTCAATCCTCAATCCTCAATCCTCAATCCTCAATCCTCAGTCCGCAAACCTCAATCCTGAATCCTCAATCCTGAATCCTCAAACTTCATCCCTCAGTCCTCAACAATCAGTTGTCAATCCACAATCCTCAATAGAATATCCTCAATTCACAGTTTTCAATACTCAATACTCAATCTGCAATCTTGAAACCTCTATCCACAAACGTCAATTCTCATCACTCAACCCTCTACACTTAGTCCTCAATGTTCAATCCTCAATCCTCAATCCTCAATCCTCAATCGTCAATATTTAATCCTCAATACTCAATCTTCAATCCTCAATCCTCAATACTTAATCCTCAATCCTCATTCTCTAATCCTCAATACCCAATCCTCAATCCTCATTCCTCAACCCTCAATCCTCAATTCTCAATCCTCAATCCTCAATCTTCAATCCTCATTCTTCAATCCTCAGTACCCAATACTCAATCTTGAATCCTCAATCCTCAATCCTCAATCCTCAATCCTCAATCCTCAATCGTCAGTCTTCAATTCTCAATACTCAATCTTCAATCCTCAATACTCAATCCTCAATCCTCATTCTTCAATCCTCAATACCCAATCCTCAATCCTCAATCTATAATCCTCAATCCTCAATCCTCAATTCTCAATCCCCAGTCCTCAGTCCTCAGTCCTCAAACCTCAATCCTCAACCCTCATTCCTCATCCTCAATCCTCAATCCTCAATCTTCAATCCTCAATCCTCAATACTTAATCTTCAATCCTCAATCCTCAATACTCAATCCTCAATCCTCAATCCTCAATCCTCAATCCTCAATCGTCAATCTTCAATCCTCAATACTCAATCTTCAATCCTCAATCCTCAATCCTCAATCCTCAATCCGCATTCTTCAATCCTCAATTCCCAATCCTCAATCCTCAATCTTTAATCCTCAATCCTCAATCCTCAATTCCAATCCTCAATCCTCAATTCTCAATCCTCAATCCTCAATCCTCAGTCATCAAACCTCAATCCTCAACCCTCAGCCCTCATCGTCAATCCACAATCTTCAACCCTCAATACTCAATCTTCAATCCTCAATCCTCAATACTCAATCCTCAATCCGCATTCTTCAATCCTCAATACCCAATCCTCAATCCTCAATCTTTAGTCCTCAATCCTCTTTCCTCAATCCCCAATCTTCAATACCCAATCCTCAATCCTCAATCTTTAATCCTCAATCCTCAATCCTCAATTCCAATCCTCAATCCTCAATCTTCAATCCTCAGTCCTCAATCCTCAATCCTCATCCATCAATCCTCAATGTTCAATCCTCAATACCCTATCCCCAATCTTCAATCCTCAATCCTCAATCCTCAATCCTCAATCCTCAATCCTCAATCCTCAGTCCGCAAACCTCAATCCTCAATCGTCAATCTTTAATCCTCAATACTCAATCTTCAATCCTCAATCCTCAATCCTTAATCCTCAATCCTCATTCTCCAATCCTCAATACCCAATCCTCAATCCTCATTCCTCAACCCTCAATCCTCAATTCTCAATCCTCAATCCTCAATCTTCAATCCTCATTCTTCAATCCTCAGTACCCAATACTCAATCTTGAATCCTCAATCCTCAATCCTCAATCGTCAGTCTTCAATCCTCAATACTCAATCTTCAATCCTCAATACTCAATCCTCAATCCTCATTCTTCAATCCTCAATACCCAATCCTCAATCCTCAATCTGTAATCCTCAATCCTCAATCCTCAATTCTCAATCCCCAGTCCTCAGTCCTCAGTCCTCAAACCTCAATCTTCAACCCTCATCCCTCATCCTCAATCCTCAATCCTCAATCTTCAATCCTCAATCCTCAATACTTAATCTTCAATCCTCAATCCTCAATTCTCAATCCTCAATCCTCAATCCTCAATCCTCAATCCTCAATCCTCAATCCTCAATTGTCAGTCTTCAATCCTCAATACTTAATCTTCAATCCTCAATCCTCAATCCGCAATCCTCAATCTTCAATCCTCAATCCCCAATCCTCAATCCTCACTTCTCAATCTTCAATCCTCAATACTCAATCTTCAATCCTCAATCCTCAATCCTCAATCCTCAATCCTCAATCCTCGATCATCAATCTTCAATCCTCAATACTCAATCTTCAATCCTCAATCCTCAATCCTCAATCCTCAATCCTCATTCTTCAATCCTCAATACCCAATCCTCTATCTTCAATCCTCAATCCTCAATCCTCAACCCTCAATAGTCAATCTTCAATCCTCAACCCTCAATCCTCAATCCTCAGCCTTCAATCCTCAATACTCAGTCTTCAATCCTCAATCCTCAATCGTCAACCCTCAATTTTCAATCCTCATTCTTCAATCCTCAATACCCAATACTCAACCTTCAATCCTCAATCCTCGATCCTCAATCCTCAATTCTCAATCCTCAATCCTGAGTCCTCAGTCCTCAAACCTCAATCCTCAACCCTCAGCCCTCATTCTCAATCCTCGATGTTCAATCCTCAATCCTCAACCTTCAATGGTCGATTCTCAATCTTCAATCCTCAATCCTCAATTCTCAATCCTCAATCCTCAATCCTCAATCCTCAATCCTCAATCCTCGATCCTCAATCGTCAGTCTACAATTCTTAATACTCAATCTTCAATCCTCAATCCTCAATCCCCAATCCTCAATCCTCATTCTTCAATCCTCAATACCCAAT